>NW_024582054.1:816350-1153658 GCF_017639235.1 Corvus kubaryi
ATATATATATATATATATATATATATATATATATATATATATATATAGGGTACATATCTTAAAATTCAAATGCTTGAGTGTCAGGAAACCTAAATACACAGCACAGATTACTACTTACTCTGAAAACTAATGAACTTCATGGTATCAAAAGGACAAACATTTACTGGAGGTATACCTGGAGTTTTGTTGTTTGCAGGGAATTTTTTTTCTTATGGTAGAGAATAGGTAGTTTTAACAATAGCAAGGCTCTTCTGGAATTCCTAAAAAGTCACTGTAATGAAGGTAAAGTAAAACACAGGTAATTCATTGCCCTGATTCTTGTGGATGAATTAATATTGGGGCTGGGGAGACTTTGGAATTTGTAGGTAGACAGGGAGTTTGTAGGTGCACAGGGAAATGGTCTGCCCTCATCTGCACATGAAGTTAGTAATAGTAACTTTCTTTTTTAATATAATTTATTACTTAAGTGTTAGCTTCTCCAACCAGATTAAGCATATATAAATGTTTTGGGGAGGTTTCTTTCAAAGGGCAGCTTAATGAGAATATTAAGCCTATTTTAGAAATGCCCATATTCTGAAATGAGTAGAAGTTATTTTATAGGCATCCTGGTTGAGAAAGGAAGCAAAAGCTTTAATGAATAGTGTATATTAAAGATTTCAAAACGTAGAAGTGAACATGGATTACTGTGAAATTATAGTATTAAGACAAAATGGGAATTTTAAAATCTCATTGAAATGTGCAGTAGAGTTAAAAGCAAAAGGAACAGAATTCCTCTAGTTTGACAAAAGTGCTGGTTGTACCTGTGTCAGCATCTCAGTTTTGTCTAGTAATTAAGGGATTGTGGTATTGAGAAGGCAAATCAACATGGTTATATGAAAGGATGCCTTCACTGTTCCCTGAAACTGCACATCTGATTACCATGTTTAAAAAGTCAGACAGTTTAAAGTACACTAGAAAATTTCTTGGAATTTAAAATGAGGTGTGAAATTCTTACAACTTATAAAGCAGACTGAAAACTGCCTGGTCAAATAAACTGCAAGTGGGAATTATTGTTTTTAGCAATAGTGTTTCTAGTAGATTCAAGCATCTGTTTTGGCCTGATGCTGTTTTAGTTTAGTGATTTGAATAAATCTTGCTGACCAAGTCTTACTAACTTAATAACTAACTTAATTAAAATACAGTGTATACAAGTTAGAATTGCTTTACACAACAGAATAAAAATTAAAGTGCAGTTCTGGTTTTGAGACTGGCAACTTGTCTCAGGATATTTAAATTAATTCTTTGTAGGTTACGGGCGGGTTCGGTCGGGACGGATGGACGGTGACGAGAGATCTCTATAGTCAGATCTTGGGACACGTGGGGTTTATTGTAAAGGGCTTGGGTATAGGGGCACTGCTCAGAGCTGCCAGACTCAGCTCTGAGCAGGCCCAAGAAAGCAAGAGAGTAAATGGGAAAGAGAGAGAGAGAGAGAGAGAGTGTAAGAGCAAGAGTGGAGTGGAATGGAAGTAAGGAAAGGAAGGAATGGAAGTGTCCGAAGTCCTGGTTACAATACAATAAATCATCTTCTGTACTGAATATTCTAATTGTCACTAACCAATCTAATACAAGATACAAATCCTATAGCATTTACATACAGCCTATAAGAGTTCTTATATTACCATAGAGTGTTACATCTTAACTTCTAAAAACTACTCTTTGGACCCCTTCTGCTGAGCTAGTAGGGTCTGCTCTGACCCTTGGACCTGCCTGCAAGCAGAGGGTATTGTTCAATCAAGAGGGGATTACCTTCAGTTGGCCATACCATTGTTTTCCAGTTGTTCAGTAACTAAGACTTGGTATTTCAAAAGTGGCTTTCATTTCGGTGTTGCCTGTAGTTTTCATATTCCCAAAATCTTTTGTCAGGCAATCATATTTATAAGGCTTTCCTGTTTCATCTTCCCCAACAATTCTTTTATGCTGGTAACTTCTTAAATGTAGTGAACAGTATGGAAACCAAACCAAATGTCTGTAAATCTTCAAACAACAGTATCATGTAAAGAAATGAAGAGCAGTATTAAGCTTACCTTCAGAATAGAATTGATACTTATATTTTTTTAAAGATTCTGACTCACCTGGGAAATAGACTAGACTGGGTGACTTTTGGTAGTGTTATGCAGGACTCCTAGTCTGAATAAACCCATAATGAAGCTTACGTTACTGGCATTTTCTTAGAAGAAGATGTAGTAACTAGATTAGTGCTTTGAAAGTGGTGTTAACAGATTAGAGTCTCCCTTTTCTATAGTAGATTCTTGTCCTGCCCTTTCCCTTGACCCAAAAGGCAGGAAGGAGGGAACAGGAAGGGAAGGACTTGAACTGCAAATGTCCTTTGCCCAGCCCATTGCAATACAAAGGTGTGAAATGGCTAATACTTGACACAGGTTGAGTTTCTTAGGAGTTCTGCTCATGGTAAGGGCAGAAGCTAGTTTAGTGCTTATTATACTTCCTGCACATTCCCCACAGCACACTGCATAATTAGGGAATTACTTATAAACTCCTTATCATACCTATCAGTAAAACTATATTTTGACACTTGTTCAACCTAGATGCTGTGACCTCACTTTTGATGCTTTATTATAGTAAATTAAACAATAATAAAATCTAAAGCTTGTTCCTACAAATACCATGTTGTTACAATACTAGGACATTGGAGGGGGTGTGAATGAAAACTAGGGATTTGCACTAAGCAGAATAAATCTGACTTCATTCCCATAGGCCCAGTTGTGACTATTACTTCAGAGCAACCTTGTTGCTCTGTAGAGGTCCTTAAGATGTCTAAACACTGGGAGAGAATTTTTATTCCCTTGTTTTGTTAACATGCTTCCTGACCAGCTGAGGCAAGCTGGTGCTTTTCAAAAGTAGCTAAAGAGTAAAACCTACTTCTCCTGGTTGTTTCTGCCAAAATAGACAGCATATGCTGGCTAGGGAAAAAAAAAACTACTTCCAGCATACAGAAGTTGCTCCCCTTCTCTCTACCACAATGATGATACCTTGCAATTCAGAAGTTCATGTCAGTTTGAATTTTTAAATTGTTCTGCATCAAGTCTGCAAATGACCTATGAATTGCTCTCTTTCAGGCTGATACAAACAGGGAACGCATTGAGCAAGCCAACATCAGAGCCAAGAAACTAATTGAAAATTAAAGCCTGCTGTCATTGTTCAATGACAGCCTCTCCAGCTGCAAGCCACCATATTCATGGATCTGTGAGACTTCTATTCTGAAATAAGAGGGGCTGGGAAAAATGAAGCAGTACCCCTTCTGTAGGGATTAGTTTTCTTTTATTGCTTCATGTAAACATGGCCTTGACTCCAAGAAAGCAGCCAACTTCTTTCTACTCATCTGCCTTCACTTTCTTTACACTGCTCAGGGCTACAAGTGTTAGGGCTTTGAGAATCTTCTTGCATGTTTTATTACTCTTCCCAGTTTCTTTTTATTATTTTTTTTAAGTTTTATTTTCCTGCACCGAAAATTCAGTCCTTTATTGAAGTTGAACAAGCAGGGTAACCTGAATTCACAGTTGTGGAAAGTTGGAGAGGGCACTTTGCACTGTTTGAAATACCTCATAAGTTGAGTGTCTTCATTAAACTAGGGACTAGGTGAACATTGTCTGATTTGTATCTCTAGCATCTAACCATAGTTTTACAATCCAAACCACATGATTGGTTTGGAGTTGAATTTGTGGATCACAGAATTGAAGAGGCCCATTACTTACAACTTGTGGGTTGAGGGCTTTAAAACACTTCCTAAGCACATGAACTGTATGGTAATGGTAACCAGAGGGATATACAGGTTTCCATTTCTTTACTGTAAATTGACATTGGTTTGGAGGCCATGACTAATCATGCTGCATTGTTCTGATAATATTTGTTGTGTGTATATATATATCTGATCTAAACCCCATGCACACATGAGTAGAAGAAAATAAAACCATCTCTCCAAAGTATTTATTTGATGGAAAATTTTACACCCCTCATCTAAAAGTTAACTTTTAAGTGTTTGAATGATGCATCTGAACTGGAAGAAGCTGAGCAGAAAAGCATGCAGTTTGCTTGCATCCTGTATCTTATTCTCTTTTGGCCAGTTTTCACTGGAGTTCAGGTTATGCCTTTCTCCAGTGCAAAATAATGATTGAGATCTGGTGCAGAGTTTGCTCTCAGCAGTGACTTTGAGGGTGCTGCTTAAACCTACCAAACCCAGTGAAGCTTATTGTGAAAGTTCTTTGTCACAAGTCTGGAGGAAGCAGTAGCTATTTATGTATGCTAGTTCTAAATAAACTAGTTCTAAATAGATTCCTGACTGGTTTATTATTGCAGACTTTGGGACTGGCAATTGGAAATATTACATGTCCAACTTGCTTGCAAATAAAATATTCTTACTCTGTTGCAGAATAGAGGAGTTTCTGACCAGGTGAGGTAAAGTACTCTCCTGTGAAGAAAAATATTTTGGTTTTACTGTAATATGAAAATATTTTCTTGAAATATTGATAATAATTAAATTGCAAGTGACTTAGATATTTTTAAGTCCACCCAGCAGTATATTATGCCTGTTTTAAAGTTAAAAATGATGCTTTGGACTAACCTGTGATACTCAGTGTTGGATGGCAAAAATCTTCAAACCAAATTGATTGGAGGAATAATTAAAACTATTAGCATTATGGGGTGCTTTTTTGAAGGGCAGCCCACAAATACCCTGTAGGCACTAATATTGAACCCAAGTCAGAGGTGACACTAATCCACTGAAATGCAAGACAGTGTTTAAGTGTTCTGTTTTCTTTTTAGTAGAAATCCAGTCAGCACTACCAGTATATTTTCAGTTGACTCCCAGGACAACTTGATATTTAAAGAAAAAAAAACCAAAACCAACAACCACACGCACAAAAACCCACAACAGCCCACCAAACAAAAAACATAAACAACTGACCAAAGGATGGGGCAGCTGCATGTAAAACTAGGCCAGTGGCAGTTTGCCTTATGTGAGTAAGGTAAAGTCATTTTTAGGGGACTAGATATTTGAGTAATGTGAGTTGGCTCCTGTCTAGCTTCCGGTAATTGTTGGAATGCTAATGAATTTCAGAAGTTCACTAGCTACCTGATCAGTAAATGAAGATTATGTGCTTAAAAATACAAGTAGCAAAGAAGTACTTTTAAGAACATTGTGTAGTAAACTTCAAACAGCCACCTGCATAGGGACTTTGTATGCCCTTTTTTCCTTCTTAAAAACTTAGATTAACTTGAGGAATATTTGCTGCTAATTGTGAAAGCAAAGCATGTTATTTAATTGTGATTGTCTCCTGGAACAGAAGACCGAAGTGATTACCTTACTCTGCTTACACAGTGCAAGCCTGCTCTGTAGCATTTGGACATTGCAAACATTGGAATTTTCTTCTCCCCGGCCCTTGCAAGTCCTTGTTCTTGACTTGCCTGAGCTCTAACAATAAATGAGCATGTTGGCTGATAGAATGCTGTGATTAGTATATCAAAATTGTAATACTGCAATGAATATGACACAAGGAAGTAATTTCTGAGACTCTAGAGTATTATCGGAGTATCAATACTCTTTTGATGCAGCAAGAGCCAAATCTGTGAGGGAGTTGGTGCCTTTATGTTAGTCAAAAACAGTTTGCTTCTTTGATGTCTTACTGTTGTCTATAGAATAGATGCTTAATTTCCATGTCTATGGTATGAAATCAACACTTGTACATCTTTGTATGTCTGAATGCTATTAAGAATGAAGGTTTACAGTTTCTGCTTTTGATTGTTAAACTATATATTATGCACAAAAAATACATACTTTTATAATGGAATGTGTTTTAAAACTATTTTCTCTTAGAAATGTCTTTGTTTAGTTTCCTGTCCTTGAAAAACTTGGCAGAACTAGTTGCTGCTATGCAACTAGGAAGTTTCTCTTCTATTTTTATTTCACAGAAATCTCAAGGCTAAGAAAAGAATGGGTGTGGCTGGGAGGAGAGGAATATTTTGGTCTTTAACACTCTAGTTTTGATCCCTGCAAATCAACATCTCCTAAATTCAGTCTATGAACTGTGTCCATCTCTTCTTTGAAAGACCATGACATACATGGGAGTATACTTCAGGATGATAAAGGAACAAAGTAAAATAACTTAAAACTTTCTAGTTAAGTATTGGTAACAGATGCCTATCAAATAACAAGTCCAGTAGATGAAATGTAGTGATTTAACCTACTGCCAATGCAATTTCATTTGTGAGGCAATTTAAATTGTATTTTCTCTCATACTAGAGCCTCAGATTCCCAGAACACTCTTAAGAGGGAAGAGGTATGGGGGGAAATAGAGACTTTTGTTGACTTGCAACAGTTCTGAGCTGCAAGAGAGATTACCATACCTGGGAAGAGCTTGGAAGAAGTACTTCTAACATACTATATATCTACTCTATCTATATAACTAGGTAAAGAAACTAGGGACAGCCTGCTTACGTAACTATTATGAGGAGGCAGCACATGTTCCATGGGTATGCTTAAAGGACAATAATTGGTAAATTCAAGCTAGTCTACTCCTTGATGAAATACAGACTTTTAGCACAGCAGTAACTGTACTGTGAACTGCAGCACATGCTGCTTGTACAGCTACTTGCAGAACTCACCTCTGTGAAGGCTATATGGTGAAACAACTCACTGTTTACACCACACAATAACCCGCAGTTGCTAATTCACTTTTGCTGCACTTGAAGCAAAACAGTGTCTAAATGCTGGTTGAATAGATGGATGAAATATGTGTCTTACTGCAATGGAAAATTGGAGAGCAAGTGATACAGGTCTGAAACAAAATACATAAATGGTTTATATTGTTAACTAGGGTAATGTTCTACCTCAGTAAATCAAAAATTTAAAAGCTGCAAGCATGATTGTGCATGGAAATAAAATTGGTTTATAGCTTCACTTGTAGGGTGGGGGTGATGAGAAGGGAAAACAGGAAGTCCCAATATAAAACCATCAATAGGTTACAGAGTGCTGAAATATCTAGAACAGCATTCTACTCTGTGACTTAGTTACATTCATTGCAGTGAGTTAAAACAGGTAAGGGCATCAGTAAGTTATTTTTTCCTTGAAACAGAAATCAGTCTTCCTCTGTTCTGGAACAAGTTTAATTAATTAGGACTAACTCAATTCCAATCAGTATTTTACATGGTGCTTTCTCCATTTTGCTCTGCAAAAGCTTTGATAGCTGTCATAACTCCAAGGCAGCAAAGGAGCCTAACAGTGAGCAACTGAGAGGTTTCTAAATGTGCTAGTGATCAAGAAAAGAAATACTGACTTAATTAAATACTTCCCACAGTAGTAAGATATTTTTTTTATAGCAATGCTAACTCCATAATTTTCAACGATTGTGCTCTGCCATCTCTTCTTACACATTGTTGTTGAATAGAAAAAAAGAATCCTCATAAACACATGTTAAATGAGAGAAGCAGCATCTCGGAGCACAGATACTTTCAGTTAAAAAATAGTAAAACCAAAATGCCACCACAGCACAGTATTGCCAAGTGCATACATATTGATGATAGACCACCCCTTTGGTGAATACAAAGGGGGAATCTGCTAACAGTTAATTTGTTCTGTTGATGTCTCATGCACAGCAAATCTACAGGAAAAAAAAAGCTAGTACTTCAAATGGGATTTAGGTATCAAGTAGAAGGAGCTAAAATTTAGAACAAGTGTGGAGGCTTTATTCACTGCTCAAATTTGCATGTCATAATCTGTGGAATCTATTAGTATGAAGCTGAATAGATTTCTGATTATACAGGGCCTTGCATTATGGTAACATGTACATGTTCTTAAAGCAGTTTCCTGGTTATGTTTTGCAAAACAAAGTCTCATAAACATTGTCAGCTGACAGCTACTTCTGACAAGAAGCTAGTAGTTTTTTAATGAAATAATAGCTAGTACAACTGGTTCCCTGTTAAATGATGACTCACATCGATCCTTTGAATAAGGAGCTGATGTCCCCTAAAACACTCTTAAGTATTACTATGTAAGAATTGAAATAAGATGGCAACAGGGTCAGGGAACTAAATATGTCTCTGAGCATCACGAAAGAACCACTTATTGCTAGTCCTAATTATGGGTGTAATGTTGAGGTGTAGCTGTTACCAACAACTGACAGACTCAGGTAGCTAAATGAGGGCTTTCAGTGACATCTTAGTACTACCTATTAAAATGACAACAGTTACACCAAATAAACTTGAACTGATTTTTTGAAAATAATTTACTAAAATATACAAGTACATTTTCCTTTTCAGTATAAGTTACATAATTGCATACATTTTTAGCTCTTTCTAGGTGCTTTTGGTAATAAGGCAGCAGCAGTGGGCTGACAACTAAAACCTTCAGCATTGCTCTGTACACAAGGAGTCAGTGCAAGGATATTATATTTTCTAGCGATATACATTTTTACTGAATACACTGAAGATGAACCTAATTTTTATTTGATACAGCTCAAGCAAAAATGGACTGTAGTGCAATTCTTGCTTATGAGAAAAGAAAGCCTGTAGAGTTAAATATAAATAAAGGATGCTCAAACCACAATTTGTTTACTGGAAGCTGTTAATAAAACATTTAACTTAACCACAACTATTTGTGCTTCATAAAAAAAAAAAAAAACAAAACAAACTTATACAGGTTATAAACTAAAACCTCATTTGTAAAAGTTCTTCTCTGCAGAACAGTGCTTGCTGCAAGACATACAGTGCTTTGGTGGTAGAACTTCCATGTGCTATCATGGAAAAATGTTTCCAGAAGAAATAGTCCTCTTACAAATCAACAGCCAGCTTCCTGACAAAAGGGAACTGGCCACTTTGAAATGCTTGTTCCCTTTCTCTGTGATGGAACAAGCCCTGACAAAGGAGAACATGTACTGTGTTAAAAGCTATTGTGGCACAAAAATCAAAACTGGCCCCTGGGCAGGTTCATCAGTTCAATACTTAAATTCTCTAGTTCAAGTTTATTCAATGTGGCCTTAACAGGCTGTATCAGACTACTAGAAGAGGACTACTCTGATCATTTCCTTCATCAGTCTTGGTTTAAGTCAGTGAAGCAGACGCTTCTAATCTAGGTCTTCTTACTGGTAATATACAGGGTCAGAACAGCAATCATGCAAACTTCTTCTTTGTAGCTGTGAATCGTTCCATGTACTACAAAGAAAACAAAAAATATAAGATTTTCTCAGAAATTAATAGAGAATTCATTATTACTTAAAGCAGCTAAGCTTCTGCTCTAAGAGTCAAAAACAGTCTGCATCTAAAGCATATTTTTATATCCCAGGCATAACTATTAGAGCTTTCATTTCAAACAAAGACACCCCCCAAAAATTTCTGGCATTTGCTGCAATTCAGATTAATGGTCAAATCTCCAGTGTTAAGGATGAACTAATGCTAAATACTTACGAATGCTGTATAATACGAAGAATCCATTGGTTTTCATCCCATCAAAGTGAAGACACCTGTCATTATTAGCTACCCTTCAAAAGATGCTGATGAAAGAACATTGACCCTGAATCCTATGAGAAAGTTATCTTTGAAGAACTCTTGAAGTTGTTTTCAGAAGTTAGTTATGAATCCAGTAGCAATGACACTACCAACAGACTATTTAGTGCTTTTATTCACCAGCATAAATGCTTAGTATTCTGAGTAAGGACTTCACCAGGAGTTTCTTTAAAAAAAGAGACAAAAAACCAAAACCAAAACACAAACCTTGTCATAACCTTCCAGTTCTCTGAGTTTCTTGATTTCAAAGAGGTTGCCTTCTACTGCAAGCAGTGAGATCTGGGAATCACTGAGGATACTCTGAGGCAGCATGCTGAGTTCTAGACAGTTTTCTTCTAAACGCAAGACTTTGAGGCGTGGACAGTGGGAGATCTGAACGGAGATCTGGGAAATCTTGTGGAAATGAAAAGAGAAACGGGATTAAAATGGTAGTGATCAGTGATTATTAAAGTGATCTGTTTCAGACTTACACAGAACAATTGCCATATTGTAAATGTAAACTATACTGTACTAATAGTAAGTACTTAAAAATAATACATAAGTAACAAATGATCAAAAATCAAAATAACTTTTTTTTATTCCATGATGACAAGCAACCTACACATCTGTTTGTCACATTCCTGCTCAAGAACTGTTCAAATCATTTTCTGCATGACTAAATTCAGGATTTTTTAGTTAATCAAATCAGGCAGTTGGATATATTGGTACACAAATTCTAGTTATGATTCCTCATTTGTGTTGTGTTCAGGAGATGTCTTTTAGCTATAAAGTTTTGATGGTCTCATCCTATGTTCCATGGCTGTATTAAGTCTAAGGTAAACCATGTCCTAAATCTACATGCCCACAACATCTCAGTTACCAGACCTGATTCTGATTCAAATTGAGTTCGATAGCCTGCAGTTCTCCCACAGTGTCAGGCACATTTTGGATCTGGTTTTTTGAAAGATCGACCACATCCAAATGGCGAAGACCAGAGAGTTGTGTAGGCACAGTCCGAAGCTGGTTTCCAGAGAGGCTTAGGGTTTTGAGAGCTGAAAGTTGTCCAAATGCAGCTGGTAGCTGCCTCAAGTGATTGCCATTCAGGTGTAGTGTTTCCAGTTTTTTCAGTTTACACAGCTCCTCAGGTAAAGCAGCTACAGAAAAATGACAGAAGAGCATATGACCTAAAAAGCAGTAAACATGCATACCCATTTAGTTCAAATAAGCTTCTGCATGAAGAACAGTGCTATTTAAGTAATTTCTCACTGAATTCCTCCCCATTTTCCAGTGAAGGCACAGATCCCTGCACAGAAACTTAAGCCCAGAGATGATACATGCTTTTTAACCATCTTCCACAATCTGCAGACAAGGCAGACATTCAAATCACAATCTGCAATCACTATTCAGGAGACTTTAGCCTGTCAGTTATAGTCCTTACTAACACTCTGCCAACAGGTTCTATGACACTTGAAAACCCACAAAATTCACAGCTTCACCTTTGCCCTTTAAAGGTATTACTCGCTCAGAAGTAAGTTATGAGATAATTCATAGTGTCATACCAGCATACAAACCTCACCAAGTAAGGTCTGCTGGCTTGCATCTGCTGCGAGGGATGATCCATTCATCCCTCTTTCCACCTACACATGAGTATAATCTCTAACATTCCTGAGCTGCACTACAGAGTCAGTGAGGTTCGTAAATTAGCTCCATTTTTTCAAAAAGGCAAATAATACATAATTAATGCATAAAACCCCTAGTTTCTTCATTGTGATTTTTCCATAATGATGGATGTTTAACAGAAACAGTAACAACCACTGAATGGCCAGCAACATTGTCTACATATGATCTTCATTACCTGTTCTCTAGGCAAGTAGTAAACCATCTGACACTGTTAAACCTTCACGTCAGGTAAATCACAGCACAAAACCTCTATGGGTTTAAGTATTCACGTGTCATTGCAAAATTAATAATACACTAAGTGGCAACTAGTTTTGTAGAATTTATGATTTAGAGGTTTTTATCCTGTACATGAATTCCAAAGATTTCAGTTTAAGTGACTAAACTCCCTGTTTACATCTTGTGAGAGTTAAATAATTAAATTTCGTTTTCGATAGAGAAAACAACTTATTATTTTAAAAATCAGTGGAGATATTAATTAGCAGGCATACTCAGTTTGTTGTTGTTTAGAGCAAGGCTCTTCAAAAAGGAAAATTTTCCAATGAGAGGTGGCAAGAGCTCTATTTTGTTGTTCGACAAGTCTATTGTCCTTAAGTTGCTTGTTAGCTTCTGCAGATCTTCAGGAAACTATGGGGGGGAAAAGATACAGCGTTTAAATAGTTGATAAAAAGTTGAATTTTCACGTCATACAGCTTAAAATTTTAATTGTACGACTGTTACATACTGTCATATGTATCACAATGTCCAATCACCACAGCGCAATTGGCAAATTTGTTCAATGCATATTTTTTAAAATATTATTTCATCTGGGGTAGGGAAAAGGGGTATAAACAAAACACTAACATCTAGAAAGAGTAGTTTTTCATCCAAATAAGTAAAATTAAAAACATTACATTTTCATCCTCTTACGTGCTTCTCTTAAACATGCCTGTCATTTAAAATACTCTACACCTAGTTAATGCCTCTATATTTTAGCAGAGGATGATTTGAAAATTTTTCTCCTGCTTCCCTTTTTAAGTAATTATGTATACCATTTTCCTTACTCTTGTTTACATCCTGTACCACTTTGGTACTGAGTCTTGGCACTCAGGTGAAAAAAAGAAAAACCTGACAATCACCATCAAGGAGTCCTGGCGAATAAGCCAGTGGTTTTGATTCTCCTTTGGCTTGACAGAGAAAAAGTGAAGAGAGGAGGTAGGACAGTGGAAGAAAGCATGTTAGAAAAGTCTTGGAAAATTACTGCAATATAGAGGGTTTTTTGGCTATCCTGCAAATCGTTGCTGGATTTATGGTTCCAGGACATTCTGTGTTTTTCTGGAGTTGAGTCTAAGTTAAGATAATTTCCAATATAATAAACTTTCGTGATGCTTGCTGCCAGCCCAATGAAAAGCCTGTACAGACTATTCATATGGCTACAATTAAATACAACAGAAGTATCTAAATGTCACAAATTGTGGAGTACCTTTCTGAGCAACAATATGGTTATAAAATTTACATTTTCCCCCTCAAGTTTACAGACATTTTCTAAAAGCACAACATCAAAACTAGTACTTCTTGAAGATATACATACTGTAAAGCATAAGCTCACAAGTATATAAGTGCCCTGAGAGATAAATCCTCAATCAGAAGACAAGGCAAGCAAAAGTGAAAAAAAACCCAACAAAACTTGAAATATTTTCCATGACTGTTTACAAGAAATACAGGTATGCAACTGCATTATGACAGTGAAGTGGGAATTTCTCTCCCAAAGTGTCAGTCATACACACAAACAGCCATGTTTCCCCCCCCAGTACATTACCTCAGTAAGTCCCTTTCCCGTTAGCTGAAACACACCAGTTTTCTGTGCTGTCTCCAGGTGGGCTTTCAGTGCACTATTTCCCATCCTAACAGTTCTCTGTCAAGCACACGGAGTTCAAGTAATGGTGTCAGCCAGTTTTACTCTGTGCTAGAGAACTGCAATGCAAAATCTCTGCAATAAAGCAAATGTAAAAAGTCATTTTACGTGCATTGTCCCCAACACTACAAGCATTCTGACACATTGAACCATTTCACTGCTGCGTTTTCATCTTCCTCATAGCTAGAACCTAGAAGTCTAAAGGTTTACCTAGATTTACCTAGATTAAGCAGATTTACCTACATTACAGCAGTTTGATTACTGAAATGATGCAACAAACAGAGTTAAAACGAAGTGGGAAAACTGCACATTTTCCACATTTTGCCTCTTTCGAGACCCCGCAGCATAAGGAGATTCTCCACGTAGACGGGCTGTGATTTCTGTGGCATCTATCAGCGCTGGCCTGCCGACACTGCTACTGTTTTATTTGGGTTTTTATTTGGGTTTTATTTGGGTTTTATTCTATTTAGAGAACTGACTCCTCTGCCGTGACTCTTAGCAGACACACGACACCCACCTCCGTAACCCCAGGCGGGTTTAATCCCAGGGCGCACGAGTCACAGGCCCGGGATTAGTGCCGGGTTCGCAGCCGGGCGGTGGGGAATGAAGCCTCGGGGACAGCACGTAATCAGCCGCGACGGGGAGCCCGACAGGAGATGCGCCCCGTGCCGCAGCGGGCGCCCCGGCAAGGGGCCAGGCCAGCCCTGACCGGCTGCAGGCCGCGGTCCCCCCGCCCCAACCCCGCCCGGCTGCTCCGGCCCCGACCCCAGCACCGTCGGAGGCCGCCGGGCCCGGCCCGGCCCGGCTCGGCTCGGCTCAACCAACCTGTCCGGGCGCCGCTGGCAGACACTCCGCGGCGGCGAAGCCCCGGCTCGTCCCCCGCGCTCCGCCCTTCCAGAACCGCCGCTCCAGCAGCGCCCGCCCGGAACCGGACGCGAGTCACCGCCGTTCCTGCCACGCCCGTCATGGCGGCCCCCAGGCGCTCCCGGCCGCCGCCGCCACTGCGAGACGCCGGGAGTCCGCCCGTGGAGGCCGCCAGCCCCAGCCCCGGGCCCGGGCCCCGGCCCCGCGGAGCGAGCGACCCCGAGCTCGAGTCCGATTCCGAGCTCGATGGCGACCCCGAGCTGGAGCTGGAGTGGAGCGCGTGGCTCGACGTGGAGAGCGATGAGGAGCAGGGCGGCGGCGAGCCCTGGCCCTGGGAGCCCGGGCAGCGCTCGGCGGCGGCCGTGCTGCTGGAGCGGTGCTTGGCGGCGGGCGCCGTGAGCCAGGTACCGCCCGGGCCCGGCGGCCGCGGGGCGGCGCCGCGGAGTAGCGTGACTTAGGCGTTGTTCGGGTGAATTGTGCTGTATTGCGGAGCGCAGCAGAGGAACAACTTCAAACTGTGGAAGACTTATTATGGCGCATTTGCTCGGTACTTTCTTGCTACTGATTGCATTTTTCCTGTTGTCTTACTTTCAAAGGAGGCTTTGGATTTAACTAGTAGAAGAACGCCATGCTTTGCAAAATTCTCAGAGATGGAAGAAATGGTAAACACGGAAGCTGAAATCAATGAGGTACAGCCTTTACTATTGCCAGTGTGCACTCAGCACTTTGATACCTGGCGGTAATCCAGGGCTCTGATGAAGTATCAGACTGCCACGTGCCATGATGTCTCATGTTTTGAGGGGTTTTTTAACAGTTCAGCTGTTTAACAGTTGGCACTTTTTTCCCCAGTGGACTGAGTTGTCATCAAGAAAAGAACAAAACTGTGAAACAAAAGTTTTAGGAATAAGTAGAAGGACTCAGCAGGCTGCACCTTTGACTAAATTGTTTCCTGAAGTTTTCTAAGGAAACTGAACAATAAAGAATATGTAGTTGACTTCAAGTCACAAAAATTTGCCTCTTTATAGGCAATTTTGTTGGTTAGCCGGCAGTAATCTCAGACATTTCCTACTGCCTGAACCAGCTGCTGCCTTGTATTTTATAATGTTGGTTTAGACATTACATAGACTATGAAACTGCTTTGCAAGACATGTAAGTAGGAGAGACATGGGTTTGAAGGGTAGACTATCCAGTGATTACAGAATTGGCAGAATGGACACAGCTAGAGAGTTGTGGTCAATGGCTCTATGTCCAGCTGAAGGCTGGTGACCAGTGGTATCTGGGCTCTGTCCTGGGACCGATGCTCTTCAATATCTTTATCAATGGCGTAGACAGGGATCAGTGCACCCTCAGCAAGTTTGCAGATTACATTAAGCTGAGAGGAGCACTGGACACAACAGAAGGATGGGATGCCATCCAGAGGACTGGGCAAGCTTGAGAAGTAGCCGCACAAGAACCTCATGAGCCTCAACAAGACCAAATGTGGGGTCCTGCACCTGGGTCAGGGCAATCCCAGACATGAATACAGACCAGGAGATGAACTTATTGGGAGCAGCACTGTGGAGAAGGACTTGGGATGAAAAGTTAGACATGACCTAGCAACATGCAGTCACAGCCCAGAAAACCAACAACATCAGGGGCTGCATCAAAAGCAGCGTGGCCAGCAGGGCAAGGGAGGGGATTCACCTCTTCTGCCCTTGTGGGACCCCACCTGAAATGCTGTGTCCAGGTCTGGGATCCTCAGGACAGGAAAGAGGTGAACGTGTTGGAGCAGTTCCAGAGGAGGGCCATGAAGATGATCCAGGGGCTGGAACATTTCTCCTACAAACACAGGCTGAGAGAGCATGGATTGTTCAGCAGCCATCCAGTACTTAAAGGGGGCTTAAAAAGTGAGGGAGAGTGGCTTTTTACACAAGCAGATAATGCTAGGACAAGGGGGAATGGTTTTAAACTAAAAGAAGATAGATTAGATTAGATCAGATATTAGGAAAACGTGCTTTACTGTGAGGGTGGTGAGACACTGGAACAGGTTGCCCAGAGAAGTTGTGGATGCCCCATCCCTGAAAGTGTTCAAGGCCAGGTTGGATGGCGCTCTGAGCAACCTGGTCTAGCAGGTGATATCCCTGCCGATTGGCAGGGGTTTGGAACTAGATGATCTCTAACGGCCCTTCCAACCCAAGCCATTCTATCATAAATTCTGTGGTTTAGGAATGAATTGCAAGATCTGTCTTTTCCAGCACAAATCACCAAATTATTTAAGTTGGTCTTTTTAAACAGTCTTTTTCTTGTTGACCAAAAAAGCCCCACCTAGTAGTAGACACTCTCTGGAGAGCAGGGTAACACGTTCTTGTGGTAATGCTTGCTCTCTTTCGTCCACATGCTCTCTCCTATGCTGCCACTTTCTGCCTTTCTACTTCCTCCTCCACCCCACGAGAGTCAACAATATCTGGATAAGTATGTTAAAAATGCACTTTCATTTGATGCTATTATTGTTGTAGATAAAACTGGAAACTGAAATGATGCAGTTGGAGAATGAGACAGCAGACATTACTCACCATTTTCACTTAGGTAAGTGCAGTTGTACCGTAGAAAAACCACGAGTCTCAAATTAGCAGCAGATTAATGTTTCTTCTGAGTACATGACAATTCCAGAAGTTATTGCAGCAGTCGTCTCTGAATAATTGTTAGAGGTGGTAGGTGTTTCATTAACATCTAAAGCATGTTTCCATACTATTTGAACTTGCACTCTCTACAGTCTTAGTAGAAGCTCTGTGTGTAACTCATTCTCCAAAACAGTGTGGGAGGTGTGGTCAGCTCTCCAGGGTCAGTGGAGCATCAGCTCTGAGATCATCAGTAACCATTGGCCTGCATGTGCTACTCTGTTTGTTTTCCAGAAACTCCGTGTGTTTCTGCTGCATCTCTCTCCCCCTAAACTTAAATTTATAATTCAGCACTTGGGGAGCATATGTGTTCATCTATTATTTCACACTTTTCCACTATGATTTTATGGGTACTTAGAAGCATTCTAGCCTGCCACTGTTAGGGTAGGGTAGTGAAATCTATTGCAATACTTCAATGCTATGGTATAGTTTAAGAAGTTGACTTCATCTCAAAGAGAATTTACTTAAGAATATGGATAATGTAAAACAACATATCTATATCTCTAAAAAGTAGTTATGGTGACTTTGAGTGCATGCTGATACTAAATCATGTATGCTCCAGCAAAAGCCATTCTGATTAGTGTCTGTCTTGAATGTAAGCTGTCCATTGCAATAGATCAGTGTTTTTCTTTCTGTCTGCTGGACAGATTTTGCTCTTGTTTTAGCAGGACAATAGGTTCAACTTTGCAATTTTATTTTACAGGGAAAAAGTGCGAAATTTTGGAAGATATGAACAGGCACCTGGAAGCCATACTGAAAGAGAAGAGGGCTCTCAGAAAGAGGCTGATAAAACACAGATGTCAAGAGAGCCTGCCTATTGAGGCTACTTTTCACAAGTAGGCACACAGAAAAGAATTGTTCTTGTATGCATGAGTCCAAATTAATTTGAACTAGTAGACAGTAAAAATCCCATGCTTTCATTAATTTTTCCCCTGATAAAAATAGACATAAAAAGTGATAGCAGAACCTCAGCTAAAAGCTAGTAGTTTACTCACTGATAAATTCGTAGGAAGGTAGTAATACATATTTTATGAATATTTACTTAGGTTTTTGGTCTTGTCTTCAGAAGTCTACAGAACAAGTTGTGATGTATTGTTTTAAACAAATGTGCTACATGCTGAGTTTGTTATGCTTCTCCCAAGCAGTTGTTACTTTAGCACTGGGTGTCTTCCTACCACTGTTGCTTGCTTAGAGCTAAGCATGAATGATTCCCAGACACGCATAGTGCATGTTTTAAAAGTATAGTCCTTCTTCTTATGGTCTAAAAATCTAGCCCAAGTACTGAAGAAGTGGCTAGTCATTTCTGTAATTCCTGCCCTGCTTGTTGCTAAGAGTCATGCAAGCTAACAAGCTAACTCTTGTTGCTAAGAGTCATGCAAGAAGTGTAATTGCAGAAAAATTAATTAGATGTTAAGGAACTTGCATAAAGCTGGAGAAGGGGACTAAGGAAAGCAGGGCAATGAAAAAAGAGCTTATAGGTATTAAATTCTTGTTGTTTAGCGCAACCTTTGAGCTCATTTTTGGTTACAGGTGTATAGTAGAGTTGCTGACAGAGGCTGTGACTTTCATTGAGAAGCTTGAAAGCCATTTGCAGTCTGTAAGAAGCATGCCTCAGATATCACATATGATGAACAATATGGTGAGTAGTAAAAGAACTGAACCTGCTGTCTTCTCTAGCATGAAAAATGCAATGCTGTTTGGTTATTTGAGTTACTTTTATGTCCTGATAGACTGATAGGATGTATAGAGATTAAATCCAACCCTTTTCTGTTTCAGGACACCACTTTGTCAAAAACAGAGGTGCTCATGATAGAGTTGGAGGAGCTAACAGAGCAAATACTGAAATGGGAAAAACTGCAAAAGGAAGTGTATTCTAACAACGTATGCAATACTGCTGACTTGGACTTTGGCTTATCTTTAACCTAACAAATCATTTTTCTCAAATAGGATGACTATTCAAAGAACTACCTTCTTAGGGTCTTCTGTGAAAACTGCAACATGGGTGTCTTTTAATCCAACAGAGACTTTGTAGGTAGTTATATTTCTGTTATTAAGTAACAGTTCTCCAACTATTTACAAAATAAAAGGACAATAAGCAGTAGCTCATAGGAAGACAGGGTGCTGAGAAGCCTGTTAAGGAGTTCCTTTTTGAAATAGTTGGATTGGAGTCCCTTGGAAGCCTGTATGTTCAATGGAAAATTGCTTTGATATTTCTTTTGCACTTGCTATAGTATCTTTATTCATTTTTGTAAGCATCTTGATAAAACACTGTATTTTGTACATCACCATGAAACTTCAATAAAAGCACTAGATTTCAAAAGCTCAGTTTCTTGCTTTTAATTTTGTTATAAAATCTTAGGTCCAAGCTTATGTTTCCGTAGGAGTTCCAATCAAGAAATTTAATTAGTTTTAAATTACAGTTTATTGTGACTGATGTGGTTTTGTGGGAAAGCAGGGAATGGACTTGGTGATATATGGCAGGTCTACTGATTTGCAAACCATGCTTCAATGATAGCAAATATATTCTCGATATTCAATGATATAAATATGTTGTTCAGATTTTCTGTTGCTTTCCCTATTTTTGGTGTCCCACTTAGAATAAAACTCTTGTTCCATGAGTAAGATTGACAGTTTATCAAAAGCATTGATTGTTCCAGTTTGTAGCCCTCAGGAAGAGACAGGTTGGTGAAATGTCATGGGCAGGACATCTATAAACCAGGATGGTTGTCTTTGGAGGGTGCCCAGTTTTGTATTCAGGATACGGAGCAGACAGAAGCAGTGCAGATGTATTCTTTTCTACCATTGTATTGTTTGGTACGTGAACATCCAACCTGTTGATTTCTGTTGCTGAAGTAAGAGCATTTTGCTTTTTCGAAATAACCACTGGGTGGCTCAGTACCACAGATTTCACAAGTTTATCTGATTATTGCATATAAACTTAAAGCAGAATTAAGGAAGAAATCTTTGGCTCTTTGTTGAGCACACTCTATTATGACTTACCTGTGTTTGGTCTATTTTATATTTGAAATTTTCTGAGAATCTCCTTTTAATCTTTGTAACCATTCTGCAGGGTGTGATGACAAGACATCCAACTTAACAAATCTCTAGTATACTGTGTAAGCTATGGCGATGTTCCTCTCTGCTGCTGTTGAGGAAAGTTAAGAGGATAGAAACAATTTGAATTAGGTTAAGCAGAATGTCATGAGGTAGAATCTAAGAATATAAACTCGTGATCAAGTCCCACAAACATTAATGGGGTCTTTGTGCCAACACTTGCTATGTAGGTTATTGCAGGATTTGAGTCCAAAGTCCCATGTTGTTGTTCCAGATGTGAAAATGAAGGTTTTCCACACAACTGCAAAGAACCTGACATTTTTACTGAAAACGCTTTGCACATTCTGTGAAATGGGAGAAAACAGAACCATAGGTGATCATAGGTCGGACTCCATGAGCTGAGTCTTTTCCAACCTAATTGATTCTGTGATTTTTGTGAATCAATGTCCTCTACATCTATCATAGGCTTAGCCTCTCACTCCCAATGTCTTACAGTGATGATTTAGGTCAGGCAAATTAAAGCTGTTGCAATTTAATAATTTTAGAGTACAATGAAAATATTCTAGTCAATTTGTTCCTTGTAGCTCTTTGAAATACGTGTTTTTGCCATATCCCAAAGAGTTGAGTATATATTTATTTTTACTGTATCTACTATTGGACTATTGGACTCTGGAGTTGGTAGAGCTTACCTAATTGCCATTTGCCAGTGATGTGTCAATTAATTCTTTAGTGTAATTTAAAGGGATAAATCTGTTGAAGTATACAGTGATTCACAACTTGTAGGTATTCATTTTAGCATCGCTGTGGTGAATAAAGTATTGGGTCCAAAGGCTCTATCCCGTGCTTCACTGGGGAAAGTTTCTGGAATGTGGTACCTTTTTCATTTAGATATAACATTTCTGGAGTTTAAGGCAAACTGTCTCATGAGAAGAACTATACGTAAAGTACAAAAAAGCAGTACAGTTAAAAGTCAATTTAAACAGAAGTTTAAATATAAAAACAACACAGGACTCTAAAACTCTCATATATTATATTCAGATGTAGCTCCGTTTATCATATTTTGGAATGCAAAACCAGAAGTCCATTTAAAAATTTGCATTGGCAAAAGGAATTTTCAAAACCAAACAGGATTTGTCTGTTGAGCCTGGCATCTTCTTTATGCCAATGCTACTTGGTTTTGCATCTTCCTGGTAATACCAGTAGGTGACAGAGACAGTATTCTATAAGAAGTTTTTAAAAACTTTCCGTGATTTTTATATTACCCTAAATACAAACCTTTTATCAATGCAACAACTAGATACTGATTTCAATTAAAGTTCTTTGGAAGTGTCAAGATTTTCTTTTCGATCCTAAGTACAACAGACATGAAGATGGGATGTTTCCAAAGGAATCTAAAACACTTGAGACCTTTCCTTTAGCACTAATAAGGAAGGGATACTTGCCTTCCCTAAATTCCTGTCAAATTAATGTGGAGTGCTTACAGTGCTCGTCCCTAGTGAGCGCTTTAAGGGCACCACCCTTAATCGGACTGGCGGCATTGAACTCTTGGGTAAAACCTGCGCTGGTTTGCTGCTGCAGAAGAGAATTTGGGGGAGAGCGCGAAATCGCCGTCTCTTTCTTTGCGGGTGCCGCTCTCCCGGGCAGCCCTGTTTCAGGCGGAAAAGCGCGGTTTGGATACTGGAGAGGCTGCCGCGCGGCTGCGCTGAGCAGACTTTCCCCGAAACTCCTGCTCTCCGCCCGGGGAAGTTTCCCCGGCGCTCCCTCCGCGGGGCTGCCTGGGCCGGGCTCTCTGCGGCGCTGCCCTCCGCTGCGGGGCGGGACGGGACGGGACGGGCGGCTCCTCTCGTCCCGCTCCTCCCCATCTCGGCCGGGGGCGGGATGCGGGGCCGGGGCGCGGGCGGCCGCAGCTGCTGGGCGTGAGCCGAGCCATGGCCAACGTCAAGGTGGCCGTGCGGGTCCGGCCTCTGAGCAAAAGGTGCGGCGGGGCGCGGAGGGACGCGGAGGGGGACGGGGGGTCCCGGCGGCCGCGGGGGGTGATCGGGTGCCGCTGGTCCTGCCAGCCGGGACGGGATCGCCGCCCTGGGGCGGCTTAGCCGGCACTGAGGGAGGGTCAGTAGGCTCTGGGGAGCTCAGCGGTGCGACAGGAGGAGTGGCAGCCTCTCGCCGCCTCGCTGAATAGCTTGGAAAGTGTTCTTGGAAAAGTCACCTAGTGGAACTGTTAGGCTGACTTCCCTCTTCCTGAGCTCCCCAAAATAGGACAATTGTCATACAGTGTAAAGGAGTCTTGCCTTTCCCTGCTGTTGTTGCTGTTTTTTCCAGCGGGAGGCAGAGCCGGATATTCCCATTGTCGCTCCGCTCCGCTCCCTCCCCGGCTTGCTTGGCTCCAATGGAAATCCCAAAAGCTACATGAAACGGCTTGAAGACAACTCCCACAGACAAAAAGATGCCATAGCACAATGCTCTGGTGTTATTTGTATATAATACATGCTTAAATCCTTGCAAACTTTGGAAATTCGGAGAAGAAAAGAAAGAGAAAAAGCGAGTAGCCCAAATGTCAGTGGCTGGTAATTTACTCCTCATAGAGAAATGCTATAACACTCCAAACAGGAATGCTTTGAAAAGTAGTACAAGCTCTGAGGGCCAGTCTTTGGTTGGTTTGATGCTGCCTTTCTTTTTGGCACAAGTCCCTCATGTTGTCTTCTGACTGCACGGACTTTTGTGATAAATAACTCTTTCATGCAGTAGAGAAAATGATTCTTGAAGAGTTGCCCAGGCAGAAAATTAGCCTAGTCATTTAGCCAGCAGTACACTAGCATATTTTGGACTCTTTCGTTCTTATTTTTTGTCTATAGTGGGTTTTTTTGTTGTTTTGTTTTTGTTGGTTTTTGGGTTTTTTTTTCCAGATACAGACATCAGGGAGTTTTGAATAAAATTTAAAATCCCACCCAATACAAGCCTGCTAGCATTAATGGAAAAGGGAAATGTGCAAACTAATTTACAGGTTTTCAGCACATTTTGCCTTTAAGTCAAAGCTAACTGATTTTAAAAATACTCTGTCCATAATTTTGTTTAAAATCATGCTTGGGTTATATAGTTCTGATTTGTTGTATAGCTGTGAATGGAACAGATTTTAATAGATATTGGCATATTTTAAGAAGAGCTGCAGCATTGAAGTAAGCTTAGCTTAACCTTTTATTGCTTGGTGTTGTTTTAGTGGTGGATATACTATTTGATTTTTATCATTATCTTCCCTTTCACTAAATCCTGGTTGGTGAGGAATGTTGCATCACATCTGTCTTAATGTTTTTCCCGGGTGGGCTGCTTTAAATAGTGCATAATAGTGAATATATCATTATAGCATTAAACAGCACCTGTAACTGTCAGATAAGGTGTGGTAAACAGGAAACCTTTGATGTAGTCAGTGTGGGCCAGCTGTTTGGTGAGGAATGTAGTTTGGAGAGGAGGCTGTGATCAGAGAGGTGGGCAGCTTCTTTAACATGAGAGAAATTAATCTGAGGCTGAAACAGAAATGTTTGTATGAAGGTGAGAGTGGAAACTCAGGGGTAATGGAGGGAGAGAGAAACTGTTAAGTAATCCCACCTACTCAGCTCATTATGGTGTAACAGATGGGATGGGGAGGGAGGCAGAGACCAGTCTCGTGGTGTTTGACTGCAGAGGCAGTAGGCCAGTTGTTCTTTCTACTGTGCTGCCACAGTTGAGGTCAGCAAAAGCATTTCAAGATGGATTTTTGTATGTTATAAATGGGAAGAGGAAGTGGTTGTATATTCTCTGTGAAGGCTCTGACATGAGAACTTGCTTTCTAGCCTTGAACAAAATTGTATGATTATAATGACTTAGAAGCAAATACCAAATATATGAAGGCTTCGAGTAACCTTGATAGACATTGAAAGGACTAAAATTCTCAGTGGGCATAAAGGTCTGCTCTTTTCCAGCTTCTTATACTGCTTCCATACTGTCATCACACAAAGCTCTCACTGTCTCTATACACACACTCTGCAATTGCCCCAACAGGGTACCCATGTTGCCACAGCTTCTATGATCTTTCAGGTGTTTTAAAAAGGAAGACTTCCTGCAGTAAAAATTTCAGTTCTACTGGATTGAAGTACTGTAATTTGTACAACCTCAGTTCCAGCCAAAGATACTAAACCTGGCCTTTTAAGAGTATCAGAAACTGGAAAGCTGCAGGCAAAGGCTAGAACTCATGAGTGAGTTGGTTGTTTATAGACTATCATGCAAACCTCCTCATTGCTGCCCTTCATTTAATTTACAATGGCAGACAAACATTGACTTTGCATCTTAAAATTTACTGAAAATTCAGATGTTAAAAAATGGTAATGCGGGAGCTCTCAAAACTTTTGTTATCTAGCATAAGGCAAAGAGTGGTCTTTTTGTTCTGCATCTGTATGGAGCCCATCACAGTTGACAGAGAACTCATATGCCCAAATAATCTGTGACAGATATTAAGCGAGCACGGTTACACAAAATGCAGAAGTTTTTCCATTGCCTAAAGTTTAAACAGCCTGTAACCAGCATTCTTCATAATGCTATCAGTCATTCTGTAACAGACTAAATTATTTTTTATCACCAAAATATAGTTCTGGGTGTAAATTTAGTTAAATATTTTCCCTGGAGTAATGTTTAAAAGTCTTTATTACACATTTACTATCCTACATACTAAAAAAGATTTGTTACTTTGAGGTTACACAGATACTTGCTCTGTGTAAATACATTTCCCCCTTAGAATGAAATCCGGAAGCCCGAATGGGTGCATTAAATCGTCTATAGCCATAGGTAATAATCAGGTGTTAAATAGGAACAGGGAACTGATGAAATCCCTTTATGGTTTATTTCCGGACATCTTAACGCTTGGTCTATTGGATGTGAAACTTTTGTAAGGAAAGTGTAATGTTATTTTTGGCTGTCAGTCAGAAGTTGTTGATGGAAACGCTTTGAATGCTAGCACGTAGCTATGTGAACTAGGAATGCTGTTCCTCTTTCTTTTTTGATTGCTCTGTGGAGGATGCCAGCACTGCAGTTTGCAGTGTGGTGTTATGATAGGAGACCTCGCCCTCCAGACTTGGAAATGGTGTGACTGGCTGATAAAGTATTTGAGTATTGTATTCAAGTACTGTGTCCAGGGCTCTCCTTGTGCCTGGGTAGTTCTCTTAACACTGTGTTGGGTGTTTGTATGCTACAGAAACAGTGTTGGACATGTCCTTTTACTTTTTTATGTAGGCCAGCAGAAACCAGTGCTAGTTTTTATGTGCTGCTAGGTTCAAACATGTTTGTCCCTTTGCTGTGGTAACCCATCATGATTCTAGTACCTACTTGTGGCTGCTGATTGCTCTTGTAGAGGATCTCAGCCCTGTGTTATGTAAGAGGAGAGAGGGAGGGCTGTTTGTGCATGGGAGACTCTCTGGGAGGGGAGTGATCCGCATGTCCAGGGCAGTATTGCGTTGGGACCAGGATGGAGCACAGCTGCCTCATGCCTTTCCCTCCCTGATCCACTACATCTTCTGCTCTCCATCCAGCTGGTCTCAGTTCACTTGTGTGTACCCAGGATTCAGTCATTTATCACAGTGTAGTTTGAGAGCTGCTACATCAGTCAGAGATAGGAAAGAACAATTTTTAGAAGACGGTGCTCTACCACAATGAAGAGTCTCATGCATTTCTATAGGATTCTCTTCTTAGCACAGACCAGTGACTAGAAGACATTGCATTCCTTCATGAATTGTGGATTGATTCAGCTTTCTGAGTAAAATCATTCACAGCAAGTTTGTTTTGTTCAGTTGTAAAGTTACAGTGTTGTTAGTTAAAAACTTGACACTAGGGCATCCAGGTTGCCTTGTGATGCTTTTTGGAACTTTAAAGTACTTTGCTTAAGGGATGGTACCCTCAGGTTTGGGAGTTACTTGTGCAGGACTGAGCAAAACATAAGACATATTCTGCTGTTGAAAATATCATCTCCACTTTTCAGCTGCTTCTCTGGTCTGGAAAAGGAGAGAGTTCTTATTTGAGAGAGTCTTCCTGGTGTCGTTAATAACTCACAAATGAACTTTCCCGTCCTCTGTGAACTTCACAGACCTGTCACCTGAAATAGTTGCTGAACAGATTAATTGATCCAAAAGCTGCTCTTTGCCTTTTTTCTGCTTTGCCTTGTTTCTGAGCTGTATTCCCCAGTCCCCTCAGGATTTCCTGACTTTGTCCTCCATACTCTGGCAAATGAAAGCATCAAAGAAATGTCTGGGTAGTCCCAGGTGGCAAAGCTGAGCCACTCTTCCAGCTGTGCAGGTGTTTATTATCACAGTCTGAGCTGCAACAGTTGTTTTCCTCATTGCTGCTGCTCTGTATGACATATTCCTCTAATTGCCTTCCTGGTATGCAACAGTTAATGAGGCTTGAGGATAGGATGGGAAGGAGGGGTTGAGTTTGTGGTCCTAAGAACTCAGGTGAGCAAGCCCATGCCTGGGAGGGAGTTTTAGGGGAAGTTTCTCACTTAGAGTTTGTAGAAAAAGGCTTGGTGTGCAAGGCTGACCTGAGCAGTGTGCTGAGCATGGCTTCACTGAATAGCTGAGAAAGGAGCTTGATGGATGGGTGCATCATGATGTGAATATTTTAAATCTATTTCTATTCAAAAGGAAAGCTATGTGGAAAAATAAAATTACTTTCAGATAATTTTAGAAATGATACAAAGTAAATCACTATTAGTTTTTACTTTGTTAACTAGTCTCTGCTGTGCTCTATCTCCCTTGTTCTTTGTAATCATATTATAGTAAACAAAGGAAGGATTATTTTGCAAGGAAGACTTATTGCTGTTTTATAGACTGTGTTATTAGCTATTCTACATGTTCATGTGTAACCACAAGAACTTAGATACAGCAATGTGGTCTACTGCTGACAAGAGTGATAACTTGTGGTAAATTTCGTAGAAAACATTACTTGAATCTTATGCATAACAGATGTTTAATGCTTTATCAAAATAAAATTAAAGCAACAGCAGATTGGAGCTTGTTGTTGTTCTCATTCTTGTGTATTTTCATATATATATTCCTTGCGACTTTGGTGCTGTCGCCCTCTCACACAGACAGAAATGGCAGACTTTTACCTACTTTTATCTGCTGTGGTAGTTGGGTGAGTGTTGTTCCTCTGTGTCTCTCTGTTACACATGGATTTTGGGATTGGTACCTGATAGTGGGAAAGAGCTGTCTCAGGCCTCCAAGAGTCTTTTGCTGTCTGAAAATCTGTATGAGCTGCATTGTTTATGCATAGCTTGTAATTTCAAGTTCTTTTCCACAGCAGAACAAGGATTTTTGAAAGAAAAGTTGATATTTTAATTTTGGTTTTATAAAGAAAGTCCCTCTCCAAACAAATGTATTTTAATATTTGTGTATCCTGTTAAGGTTATATTGGCATCTTTTCTGCCCTCTGTCAAATTAGTTATTTTCTTTTACTTAGTCTATTATTTTAAGTTTCACGTAAGCTGTCATTGGTTGCTCTTTTCTAGTAGCATCCATACTTGGTATTAGCAGATGGTTTCCATAAGCCACACCTGTGACTTTATAAGGGTACTGCATCAGCAGCTTTTCCCAGATGTATTTTTCTTGAAGTTGCATGAACCAAGTTTTCTAAGTTTGATAAAGGGCAGACTTTCTAGTTTGTTAAAGCAGCAGAACTCTACATGACCCTGAGATGAGCTCAGCTGGTCAGAGCATGGTGCTGATAACACCAGGGTTGTAGGTTTGATCCTCACATGGGCCATTCCTTGAGTTAGTCTCAAGGAACCTTGTGGGTCTCTTCCAACTCGGAATATTCTGTGATGTACTAAGTGGCCACTACTGCCCATTCCATGGAAGATTAAACTTCTGCTGATGTTATGTGACAATACAAATGTGCCTGTGCTCATTTAAGCCAGGAGCACAAGGTGCTACCTACTGATGGTTTACTTCCCAGAGTAAGAGGCTGTCTCTTACCTTGTTGCCCATGCAAAAGTAGTTACAACAATATCATAAAACACCACCAGCAGAACCAGCTTTTGGAAGCCTTCTATTTTCCCCTAATATTTTGCATTTTCATAGAACACATTTCCTCCCAAGTCCTAAGAACACTTCATGAGTGTAGAATGTCTTGGAGCAGGGATCAGACTTTTGTATGCAGCAAAGAAAAAAGGAGGCACGATGCCATTAAATAACCTGGCTGGAGTCATGTCTTTGCTGGGTGGTTTCATTCTCTAAGACCACTTACTCTATCTGAGAGAAGTTGTAGTGTAAGGTGATGTGACTTCATGCATAGAGATCACATCTTCCCTGGGGACTGATGCTGTCTTTAGATGCTAAGTTTTGTGGAGTACATGGTGAGACATCACTACTGTGCACAGAGAATTTATGTGAGTAGGATTGGGTAGGATTTCCAGAGTTTTCTTTAATCCAGTGCTTTATGTGATCTTTAGAAAGCAGTGCACTTCTAAAATTTTACTGCCACCTTCCTATCTGTAGCATATATTTAAAAGAAAATTAGTTTTGCCCCTCTGTTTGTAAAATCTAAGGGTCTACTATAGTAGCTGCTTTTAATAATAAAAAAATAATAAAATGAAAGGTACCAAAGCAGGAAGGGTGAGACATCACATTGCAGCATTCAGTGTCACAGCCATTTATTTGACTATGATCCCAGATTGAAGTTCTGTCCAGGTGGAATGAAGACCGACTTCTGTATCCAAATTCAGGTTTGCATAGAAAACATGGCATTTGTACAGAATTCCTCTGATCCAAAAGTCTGAATTATATTGTGTCATTGCTCAGTAAGCAGCTGTGAAATCAAGGGTGGATGAAACTGCACTGACTGGACTGTAGCTTTGTTTTAAATCCTCCTTATTTCATGCTTCCTTAAATGCTGGTGGTATGACAGATGAAAAAGGCTTTTTCCTCTCCTCTTCCCTTCTCCCCTCCATGTCTCTACATGAAAAGAAAACATCATTATTCCACAACAATTCAAAGCACTGCTGGAACATCAGGAGTATTTCTGACTTGGATTTATCAAAGAAGATGCCTCATGGTTATATCTGCACCAAATATTCATATTTTTATTGCTAGATAGTATTTGCAAAGGAGAATGGGAGAAACCACACAAGAATAATGGTAATCACTAGGACTGGTGATTTTTGACTTTCAGATTGTGTTAGGCATTATGAGAGCCAATGAAAGCTGCAAAGCTCCATGCAGTTGGGAGTAGCTTCAAAAAATTACTTGAGCAGCATGTCTCGTATAGCAGCGTGCTGTCTTGGTGAACTCTGTGTACTTGGCTTCAGCAGAGAGTTTAGAATTATTTATAAACATCTGTTCTGAATTTGGTACGAGGATTGCTGACCGGGTGTGCACTCCCATTTGCAAGACACAGTGAAACAGTTTTGACTTTAAAGAGAAATATCCAAAATGGTATTGAGTAATGAGAATAATGAGAAACACTGAAAATGAATCTTAGGTAAATTTACTTGATTTTTACATATACTTTATTTTTACATATTAAAAGATCCTGCATTGGCCAAAGTGAGGGTGTTCATACTACTAGCACCTCGACTTTGCCAGGTTACAGCAGCAGGTATAAGTATACAATACACTGGTGTTGTGGAGGGATGCTGTGTTTGGGAAAGTTGTGGTTGTAGGTACCTTAACTTGTCAGTAGAGCGCAGAAGCTCTAATGGCTGAAAGCTTTGACATTCTTCTCTACAATTTTTGATGGAGCAGCATGGAATCTTAGTGCTCTTCTCATTGGACCCTCGGTCTCTCAGCAGATATATCCTCAACCCATTTGGCTGGGGTAGCATTCTCTGAAGGCTAGCAAAGCTGAGAATATGCCCTGCAGAGTTTGTCTCTTTGTTTCCGTGGCCAAGGTTGGTCAGTCACTCAAGAAGTGCAAAGATGGCAGCTTCTCAAAGATACTTCTGCCAAGGCTGCCAATAAACAAGTCAGAGACACTGTATGACATACTATTAATGGAAAAGAAAAGATAAATCTGGCTAACTGAAGTTTTCCCCATAAAATCTTTAGACTTCATGACCAAGAAATTGCTTGGGCTAGATTTTCTTCCAGATTATACATAAGCTGCTGGCATGGTGATTGCATAGGTGTGCCATTAGATGGCACAAAGTGTCCCCAGGTACAAGAGGTAAATGTTTGCCTTACTTATCATAGTCATGGGTCACGTCCTGGAAAGTGACAGTCCAAGAGACAGCAGCAGTAACTGCTGGTATACATCCTGACACAGAAGGCTACTTTTTTTTCTAGCAGAGCCTGTGCAAGAGGGGAGGGATTGATATTCTTGACACACCGCTTTTGAGGGACTGTGTTGCAGTACAGGTTGAGGTTGGGTCTGGAGTTAACTTGGGTGGTGGGAGTTGGCAGGAAAGCATTAAGTACTTGCAATTATTACATTGCAGGGTTATTTTTGAAGCTTCTTTAAAAAATTATTTAATAATTTTCCTAAGCTGTATATGTTGGCTTTAGTATGTTTGATTACTTTGGTGAGTACTTTGCTGGCCTGTATTTGTAGAAGCTGTTTTGTTGCGTGACACGTCTACTGCTAATGAGTACAGTATTTTTGCTTTATCACATGTACATGTTCCTAAAACAAACAGGCAACTTCTAAAAAGTCAGCTTCCTTTGTTCTCCAAGTTATTTGAGAGGGTGGAGGAGAAGCAGGGCACATTTTAGAGTGTATAAAAAAAACCAACTTCCCCCTTTCTTTCCACCCACTGTTTCCTCCAGCTCTGCATACCTCCTTGCACTTCTGTGTTCTGTGTCTGAACTCATCTCACTGAGATCCAGCAAGCTGTGGAAGTGTCCCTCTCTGGGGTCTTGATCCTTCCATGATTCTTTCCCACTGGCTAATTCTCTCAGACTGTCTTTGTCCCCGTGGGGTTGCAATGGCTTTACATGTTGGCTGCAAAAAATTGTCATAGCAACGGCAAATGGTATGAGATTTCCTTTGGGCTGCTCATGTCTTCTGGACTGCTGCAGCAGCTTAGTTTCTGTCAGGTCTCCCTTGTAGCTCCCCATTACAGCTCTGCCACTGCATTCTGTACTTGTGTCACTGTTCTGTTGCTGGGTCTGCATTTCTCTAAAACTTTTTGTGACTGAGAAGATGCAGGTCTTTTCTGGGACAAGCACCATTAAGTGGTGTTTCTACAGCTTTGTCTTTGTACAGGCAACTTGTTTTCATGGAAAGTAATTTAGGAGAGGCATTTCCCAAACACAGCATGCATTTTTCAAGAAGTGAGGGGAAAGAGAGGATGGGAAAACTAAATGTTAGAACCCCAGTGACTTCTGAGCAGCAGAAGTCAAACGTGTTACTAGAGAAGCATACTTTGAAGTTGATTTTATTGGTAAAAAGAATACAGTTTTAATAGCCAGAGTTCTGCTGGGATGAACCACGCTTCTCACAGAGATATGATGGAACTCTGTTTATTCTCTTGTCAGTCCCATAGGTATACCCTAATTCCCCAAGCACACATAAGCAAGCTCCATGTTATTGGATCACAGCTGCTATTCACGTGGCCCTTAATAGCAAGCGATAGGTTACAGATTAATATGCACGCGACTAACTAACACAAGTCTTCCTCTTTCTGTGGTCAGCATCCCCCTCCCCAACATCCTGTCGATAGTCAAGGACAGTTCACTAATATAGCTTGGATTGTGCACATATACATGTCCCTGTTCACCCAGCCATTTCTCTGCAAGTTTTCATACCTGTGGAGCAGAGCACCCATCCCTAAGGATGATGGGTTACTTTATCATTCAAATGCAAACTGTTGCACATATGTGTAAGACTGTACTGACAAACACAGGTTTTTCTGAGAGAGCTTTTGTAGTATTTGCAATCTGAAGTTCAGGTCAAAATATCTAGAACAGCTGTGAGTCTGCTTTTCCTCCTGGGCTTTAGTTAGGAAACTGTGCTTTCTTTTCCAAAGTTCTCTGTTTTGTACCTAAATGAAGCATGATATAAACACGTGTTTGCAGGGAGTTCAAACACATAGTCTGTAGAGCTGGTGGCAGCTACAGGTTGCTTTGTTTATGCTCCCTGGTCTCTGGCTGTAAGCTGCAGCAGAAGGGAGGGGCCTCCATTCTCACCACCACGTGTTCCTGCCCTTTCTGTTGCTTTGGCTCATCACGTTGTGTGACCACTGTGCTCAGTGCTCTGGAAGGGCTTGCAAGTCCTGTGACACCTTGATTCTTTATTTTGGTGTGGGGCTTTTCCCCTGATCTTAGCTGATCTGAGTCATTGCCTGGGTGTGTGATTGCTAGAAAGTAGAAACACATGTGGGAGGTTGGAGCAGCAAAGAGAAATTGCCTCTTTCAGCAGCAGTCTGGAGTTAAGATAAAAGTCTAGGTGCTGTGACCATGCACCTAGAGTAAGGGGAGATTTTGGTTCTGTCTCTGGTGGCTTTCTTGTTTTGTGAAACTCAAACGAAGGTACTTGATTGCTGCACAGAGCTTTATGTCTGCATAATGTGGAATCCTTTATACCTTCAGCTAAAAGGTGACAGTTTCATTTTGTGTTGTTTGTATTTTACTGGGTTTATGTTTATTTTAACATAAGTAGATGTGTAAATATGAGTATAAAATTTTCTATATCCAGAAAATTTTTGTATCTCAAAGATTTTATGTTTGGGATTTCTTCTTTAATCTTTAGTAAGACTGTAGCTTCTTATAGACTGAGAGCATCAGTCTATAAGAAGCCACAGAGTAAAGTCACTTGTTTGTAGGGTTATATGTAACACATGTGGACTGAAGGCAGTGAGTTTCATGTAACTATTACAGCTTGGGTTGAGAACACTGTTTGTTGTTGAAGTTGCCTTACTTCTGCAACTAGAATACCCTGGCATTTAAAATGATTAACAGCTTTTCCAGATTTCAACCGTTTGAGTACAAATGTTGTATTCATGAATGCTTGCCTCAGACTAGATTTCTTAAAATTATTTTTAAGCTTCACCCAGAGCAGTTCAGCTGCTGCAGGAGATAAGGTTATGGGGAATTATGTTTTAAAATGTATAAAAGCTACTTAGGGGGACCTTTTATTTGAATTCCCCAATTGATTTTAAAATTTGAAATCTTATGTGGTTCATATCTCAATCTACCCCTTTCTACCCAAGTTCTAAATAATTAAAACTCTTTAACATGTTCAGTGAAGACTTGTAATAGCATAGCAGGTAAAAGTTTTAAGGAATCTGCTTTCTCTGAACTTGAATTCTCTAGTGTTGACCAAATCATGCTTGCATCATCCCCTTAAGTAAAAAAACCTCACTGTGTGAGTATTGCTTTAATAAGTTGAGCTCAGTGTTGTCCAAGTCACAAATGAAGCCCAGGAATGGGACCTGAGAACAAGGTCTTCTCTCTGGTTTATTTTCAGTAATCTGTTCGCTCATCTCGTGCCCAGGAAGAAACACTGGTTTAATTGTGAAGTGTACAGGTAAACTTGCATTAGACATTGGAAGAACTGACAAAAAGAGCAGGATTATGTACCTTTGGAGCAGAGATATCAGCCTATGACTAGCTACAGTGCAGTAGGAGAAGGGACACGAGACCTGCAGAGCAGTTGAAGACTGCCCTGGGCAAGATGGGCGTGATAACAGTGAGAACACATAGCACGTACCTGTAGGGAATGACGTGTGTGCATAGGAGGGGAAGGATAGGAACTCGATGAACGATTTAGGCTGATAAAACAGGAGCATTAAGGACTGAAAATTAAGGATGCTCATGGGACTGAGAAGCAGGGTAAGACCAAGATCATGCTTAGGCACTGAAGAAAGAGTATGTGTAACCGAAGCAAGCTCTCTCCTAAAGGATCCCTCTGGTTTTCTGTCTTCTGCTGTTCTTAAAATATTGTGAAATTCTGTCCAAATGTTTCATTGCCTCTTAAATCAGATCTGCTGTATGGTGTAATTGTCGGCTTTGTCCAGTAGCTCACCTGGCAGAGATTTGTACATGAATATGTAAGTCGCCTAAGTAACTTACACTGGAAAGCATTTGCTTGTCAAAATATCTATAAAAAACCACATGTCCAGGCTAAATGCATCAGTTGCACATTTCCACATAGGTATTCACAGCCTGTATCCTTAGGCACCATTCCTTGTTTGTTCTTTGGGGAGCCTGATGAGGCCTCTGTTCTGTACTCAGCCGTACATAACGCAACATTTGGTGCCCAGCTGCACATAATGTGTTTCCCTTTCTCTTGGGATCTGACATGGGGCTTGGGTGATTGATGTGTTGAACAGCTGAACACTCACAGCTTAACTAAAATCTCTGGGAGCTGTGCTTGTATTTTCTATGTGAAGTGTCACGTATAAGTATGTACTGCAGGAAATACCAAGTTCAGCCTGTTACCTGAGGAGGGTACCTCAAAAATCAGTAATGTGAAGCAAGAGACTTTACGGTAAAGCATTAATTCTATCTGCAAGAGGGAGCAGCTGTGCTCAGGAATGTGCTTAAAACCTCTTTATGCTTGGAAAGTTCAAATGCTGCAGTGATGGTCTTTGTGGAAGTCTTAAGTGTCCTAAGGCATTGTTTTGAATGCTGTTTTGGTACAGAAAGCATGGGGTAAAAACTGAGAAGTGGAGAGACCCAAAGGCAAGGCGTGTTGTGCTTTGTGCCACCTGGCAGGTAGAGCCCTCAGTGAAGGCAGATTGTAATCGGTGGGGGACTAAATACTTCTGCACACACGTAAAGCAATCTGTCAAAGATCTAGGGCCATGAAAGAGCAGTTGTAAGCTGGGTTTGAATTTTCTAACTCTTATTTTATCTGACCTAATTTTTAGCTGACCTCATGATACAGATCCAACTGAATATCAGGAGATATATATACATGTAATCTCAAATGACAGTGTGTCTTCGCCTTAACTTTTAAAAAAGTTTGACAAAACTGCACTAAGGACAAAATTGTTTTTATTGGCAGGGGGGAGAGAGGGGATTGGGTTTTTTTTTTTTCTTTGTCCGCATCCTTTTTTCATTCTTTTCTAATATGATTCATTTTGGATGGGGAAGTTGTCTGTTGTAGCTAGTCATAGCTGCTTCCAGTGAGAGATTTAGACAGTATATATGAGTGCACAGTCCTTTGCACTTTAGGAACAATCCTGTCCATTTAGATTTCAGGACAGTTTTTTGGTTTTACTGTTTGCTTGGCTTTTTTTTGTTTTCTAAAGAGTACTTTCTTGAGGACTAGAATGGACGCTTTGGATTAAGTGGTAAAAATCAGACAGTGCAACCTAAGGACTCTTGTGGCTCACAAGTCTGTGACATTGATCCCTACTCCACAAAGCATAGCCAGTCTACCAGTACTCCACTCTACTTCCTTGTAATTTAAAGCAACAACTCTTAAATTTCTTAAGAAATAAAATCTTAATTATGTATTTAGGAAAAACACTTTGAATCTGTTTAATCACCACAGTCTTAAGGGTTTTTTAGCCCCTTGCTGTTGAGATTCCTGAATGCAGAGCTGCAAATGCTATTTCATGTCGCAGTCTTATCTGTGTATATCTGAATTATCTGTTTTATAGTTCTGATTTGCAGTTTGCTTAAGTAAACATAAATTTCTGAAGTTTAGAAATTTGACATGCACCTTTCAGTTTCTTTATATTTTCAATGCATTTTTAAAATATGTTCTGTTTCCAGAGAGAGAGCAGAAGGAGGAAGAGTGATTGTAGAAGTTGATGACAGAGTGGCGAAAGTCAGAAATATAAAGGTATGCTTTTTGTTATCTTCTCTTTCCCGTATAAGGATCCTGATATCTTGATAATTTTCTCTGTTTGCTTGGCTATTGGATCGTCCTAATAGAAATATTAAAGGAGAGGTTTAAACCAGCACAGCCCTAGAATTACTGCAACAAAAATGTGGGGAAGGATTGTTTTGATTTGGGGTTAGTTCATGGGTTTTGGGGGTTTTTTTGAGAGGGGATGTAACTAGTAGTTGTATGTTATATTTGTCTAAGCTGCTGCAGTCCTGTTGCATGCTATCATTCGAAGCTATTAGTAAACTGTTTAGGATTTTTGCATATCTTACTAACACCTGGAAAATTTCTTTCCCTGTATCTCTCCTCCTTTCATATTTCCCTTCAGAGTGCAACTGATTTGCATGAAATAGAGCAGAAGGTGTAAAAGCTACACTTCAGGCCTTGGTAAAAGACCAAGAGCTATAAGAATAAACTGAGTGTAGCCATCACCTTCCTTGAGAGCTCTGGAGCCTGCATGCTTTTTTTCTGTTTAAGTTAGTGTGAATGTCGAGGTTATTACAAAGTTACCAATTAGATAAAAATTACATGTATATGGTGTTAATTTTGTATCCTGTTTTGACTCATTACTCTCCTCCTTTGAGTGTTCATAAGCTTATCTGTTTTATTATCCATCACTTGGGCAAGATTATATAGAAAGACTTACGCAGTTCCTTTAATTTCAGTAATTGTCGACTGTTGTACTAGAAAGGTTTCACTGTCATTGTTACTAGCCCATAAAGGTTGAGTTTGGACTGTGCAGTCCCAGTGACAGAAGCATTAGCTTGCAACCATGACAAAGCAAAGGGGAAACTGTGGAAGACACCTTCAACTATGCAATGGGAAAATTGTTTTTGTCTTATCATTTGGGGCCTCATTTCTGTGATGTAGCTCTCTGTGAAACAGAAGAATTTCAGAGAAATATCAAAAGGGTTGTAAAGCTTTCCTGCCAATACACAGAATTTATAAAGATTAGCTGAATTGCATCTATTGTATGTGTCTTGGAGAACCTTAGCTGTAGTAAATGAACCTTTCAGTAAAAATGCTCTAGCAGATTTCTCATGGATGTCTCCACCTCACTCTAAGCACCAAAGAAAATTTACTAAAGAGGTTAAACTTTTTGCCATTCCTTTTCCATAATACAGATACTGATAAACTTCCCATTAGCTTGGAAAATGTTTTTTTTTGGGTCAGCTTCAGAGTGACTTGGTCTTTCTGTCTTTTTCCTTTTATTGTAAGGTTGACAGTAGGCTTGATAGCAGTTGGGACTCAAGAGAAAAAACTGTGGCCTTCAGCTTTGACTATTGCTACTGGTCAGTTGATCCTGAAGATCCAAAGTATGCATCTCAAGAAATGGTGAGTGATGTTTCATGTCCATGTTCCCACCCCATTTTGTCCTTCCGAATCACATCTTTAGGAAGATAATGAGCTGTAGAATACATGAGATCTCCTTTTCTATTCTGCCCCCTCTTTTCATTATTTTGTTTGTAATGCCACAGTACTCAGTCCTTTTGCCTAAAGTAGCTGCAGTGGGAATGCAATACCCTTGTTCGTCAACCAATGCACACTTTCATTAGATGTGTTAAATTTGGTAGTGATCATTAATGGTGGGGATCTGAGGACTCTATCTTAGAAATGAGAATTTTTTTCAGGAGCAGGTATCAGGATCTAGAGGGAGAAAGCTCTGAAAGAAAGTAAGAGTGTTGAGGTGATTCTTCTGAGAGGATCAACAGTGAAGTAATCACATCTTTAATGGAAAGAAAATTTTAATTATACCATATTGTTCAGAGATATTTTCCTTGATAAAGCATCAGAAATCTCTTGTAACTAATGGAGACTACTCCCATCTTGAGATCCAAGCTTTGGTTGATTGACTAAAAAAGAAGATTGAAGGATTTGGTATTAAAATAGAATGTTATTACAACTCTGTTAATAAACAAGGAGTTATTAAAACTACAAATAAATACAGTGCACAGCAAAGCTATCCAAATGCTTCATTATACATGCATACAATCACATATTTTGGCATTAAAATCAGTTTTTACTGCTGTTTTGTCTTCAGAATTATACAAATTTCATTTTTGTCTGTTTTCAGTACAGCTGTTCTTGAAATTTTGACCTGTATAATTCTGTTGTTTTTCACAGAAATTATCATTTAAGACCAAGTTAGTCCTGTAAAAATTGTATTTCTGGTAGTGATGAGCACAGGATTGTTTTTACTTTTGGGAGTCAATATTTGAAAAACTGTCACTTTTGGGAATTACAGAACTGTAGGTAAAATTCTTGGCTGTGCTTCATTTCCTTCCTGGTACAGTAGTGTGGAAGATGCTTTGGGAACTTGGGAAGTGTATTTAGTGTTTAAAAAAGAAAATTATCTTTCTAAAGTACTTGGCACTAGATAAACTTCCATTTTAGGGATTACAAATAGCAATTCCTTAAATGTTGAACTGTTTGGGTTCCCCCCCCCAGCTCTGCTTCTATTTTCTTGTTTGTTTTGATTGTGTGTTCTTTGTGAGTTTCTCACATAATACAAGTAGAAGTTTGCTTCTTAAAACTGTTGACAATATAGTTGGCTTTCTAGCTGGAATGGTTTAGCAGATGAAATGCTGATAAATCCAGCTTGCCAAGTTAGTTTTAGCTCTACTCTGTGAGAAAAATTATCAGAAGTGCCAAATGGAAAATATAAATATTGGCTACAAAAGTTAAGTTTTTGTTCTTGTTGTTATTAAATACAAGTGTGACTGAAAAAGAATGTAAAATGCAATGTAAACAGTGCAGCTTCCTTGCTGGGGTTGAGTAGGTATTTCAGATGCTGTGGAGAGCTTTGTGTTATCATGCAATACAGTTTTATCTGATAAAAACAGTGAGGGAGAAACATGAACTCCTGGGCCATAGAAAATTGAGAAATGGGCAGTAGTTTCTTTACTCGTGTCTGATGCTGACTGAAAGGACATCCAGGGCTGCACCGTGCAACTGCTGGGTTACTGAGCCTTAGACAGATGTCTTACAGGAGTTAAGAAAAGTTAGAAGATGGACTGGTGTTTGGAAAGGCCTGGAGTCAGGAGTGAATTTCTTCCACTTTTTGCCTCTCTTTGTGATTGTAGAACCAGTAAAATGTACTTCAAATGTCCTTGAGAAGAGGCTGCTGGAATACTGCAATCTTACTTTGCTTTTGGGCATTTTTCTGCCTTCTTACACTGTGTGAAGGAACTTATTGTACTAATGCCATGTTTGGAATCATTGCTTCAGTGCTGAGCTGACAACAATGATGTTATCAGCAGCCAAAGGAGGTTCAGTAGCTCTGTCATCCTGTAAAAGCTTTCTTTCATGAGCTGACCTTGGATTACTTTTCCCTTGAAGATATCCTGCCAACTGTTATCATATGTGATTGGTGTATTGGTTGAGGATGAAGAGTAGATAAAAGTATCTGTCTTGAGGTTCATTTTTGTAGGATGCTGTCTTTTAGTAAACTGTTTTTTTTCCCTGTAGATGGATGTATGAAAATCAAGTCCTAACAGTTTCTTTGGTGAAGGATTCTGTAACTGTGTAACAATGGGAGGGCTGCAAATCCTAGTGTTCAAGTAGGATTTTAAAGATACAAATCTGCTTCTCTGGATACTTCTTACAGTTTCTTCCAGATGTTAGCATTGTACATTTCACGTTCCTGTCTCTTGCACTGCCGAGATGTGTACACATGATGCATTTTATTCCCTTTATATTTGGATCAAATATTTCACAAGCACTTGTAGGAGGCTTAAGCCACACGTGTAAGTACTTTCAAATTTTTGGACGATGAGTTTGGATTTATTGTTCTGTTTTTAAAGACTGTTCTTTCTCTGCCACCTGTGCTTTACTGTATTTTCCAAAAGGGGAATGCATGTTGCCCACCTTGTATGTTTTTCCTAATACATTAAAAAAATAGGGAAAGTATTTTTTCACTTTAACTTGGGAAGAGCAGACCTTGCAATACAGTAAACTGAGGAGGAACTGGACCAATTTAGTAAAATCTGTAGTGTTCATGTGACAGATTATATGCCTTTACTTTTATTTTTTTAATAGCACTGAAACCAGAAGGGCTTTTCCCTTCAAAAGGCTGGACCAAATAGTCAAATATATGAATTAGTTTTAAGAAATGTTATTGTATACATATTTTTTAGGGCTGAATTTAAAAAATAATTCTTGTATCACAATATATATACAAGCTTCCTTGACTGGCATTACAGAAATAATGTAAGCCACCTTCTGAAAAGAGGAAAGTTTGCTAAATTAAAAACAAAGCTGATTTTGACTGCTGGAAGAAGAACCCATCACTGCTGATGTCTGGGAAACAGGCTTCTTAGCAGATGTAACCTGTTGGATAGTGATTGGTTTTGGAAGATGTCTTCAGGAACCCATAGATGGTCTACTGTTATTTATGATTATTCTCATTTGAAACATTTGAGGAACTAGATATGAGCCAGAGTTCTGGTTTCTTTATTTCTCTCCTAACTGTGGTTAAATATGAAGCTATACAGTCTTTCTAATGATCATCCAGTAGTTTATAACCTTCATTTAGAAGTCCAGTATAAGTGATCTGAATTCTTAGATTGCCTTTAGAAGTTGCATAAATTCTTCGCAAAATACAATATTTTTGAAATGGGTCAGCTATACAAGCATTATTTCATTTTCCAAATAAGCTGAATTTTACAATGTGACCTGTGGTTTTTAGGTAGCCACTTTGGACATCCTTGGGCCTGTTGCTTTTGTTCTCTCACTGGGCAGTTGAATACTGTTTGTGTTGATACTGAGCTGAGGCTTTCATCCTCTTTCACAGATGAGTGATTCTACCTTCTCACTTTAAAGACAATTTTTTTTTCCTAAGTGTATTTGTTGATGTATAAGCAGAGTAGAGAAATCAAGAAACACCGTAAAGGAAGAGTTATTGGGTAAATCAACCAGACCTATCAGCCACCAAAGGAAGAGGGAAAGGAAACAGACCTGCTAAATCCTTCTAAGTAGGGAGAGATGAACCAGGCACCAGGGTTACAGGGCAGAGAGAAAGAAAGATCAAAAACTCATGTGGGACCAGAGAAACAACAGGTGACAAATAAATATGAATTAAGGAGAGGGACAGAACATTTGATGGGCAGAGTATGAAGTGAAAAAACAAAATTCTAGAATATTACAGGCATTTAAGAGAAAAAGTTCATGCATGGGTTTCTTATCTTAACTCTGCAATTTGTTACATGCATTTTCCATGGCTGTAAAAGAGTGCATGGTTCTCCAAAACACCACTGTCAAGATACAGTTATAGTCTTAATAAAACAGCCCTCCACTCCCAGGAAAACCAAATTCAAGCAAAAAAAAAAACCAACAAAAGCCCCACCAAACAAAAAAACCCAAAAGCACAAAATACTTCAGGTGATGTTCCTTTTCCTGCCATTTTTAAGACAAAGTTTAGATTTCCTCTCTCACAGGTTGCTGCAGAGTTAGTTCAGCCTCACAGAGGGAAAATGCTGATTGTCTGCACCTGGGCCTTACTGCTTGCAAACAATGAAGTAGTTTCACCGTGGCTCCCTGTATTCTTGAACTACGGCTTTTTTGGGAGGTGATTCTGATTTGGTCCAAAACCATCTTTAGTAAAGGGGGGCATTTTGTGTGATTATTGCTTCCTTCCTACTCCCTTCCTCCCCAGATGTCTTCAGGAACCTGTGCATAGTTCAGGATTGTTTTCCAAAGACAATGTTGGAAATCCATCACTCTTTGGCCATTATACAACTATGGGACTATCCTTTACTAGAGATTCATGACATATTTCCATTTTGCAGTAAAAATGCTGTGTGATAATGTTATTATAATGTTATTTAGGGTTATAGTTTTTATTCTTACAGGTAGACTCAGGCTTGCTGATTCTTTCTGCTGGTTGAATGTAAAAGTTAATATATAAGTGCTGTGAGACGTTTATAGTTGTCTCAGAAACAAACATCCAAATTTAAACTTACTCAAATTTTTGTCTGGCATAGAATAGCATGTTTCAATCTTTTGAGCTTCCTTTGTAAAACCTAAAACAGCTCTTACTAAATGTTTCCCCAAATCTCTTCTAGCTCTGCTAAGCAAAGGAGAATGTTTAAAAATGTTGCAAAACTGCTCATTTAGATCCTACTGACAAAAAAATCTACTTCAGCTCGATCTAATGCAAGCACAGTTAAGCAAAATGGTAAGGGTATTTTGCAGCAGAGTATTCTTGAGGAACACAGGAACACATGCAAGCATTAAGTATTCTTGTAGCTGCTACAGCTTCAGTCCTCAGCTTCCCTCCAGCCGTCCTTCCCATCCGGTATTGTGCACACACAGTGACCGCGGTGGGCAGACTGAGCCACAGGATGTGCCAGCAGGTATTTACACTCAGAGTTACCATAGATAGCTGATGTGGAGCAATCTGTTCCTTTTGATAATAGCAGCGTGTTCCATGACTAATAGGCTTTGAATGGTAGATACCATGAAACCCGGAAAAGTGTTTAAGTTCCCAACCAGCACTGATTTCAGTGGGATCCAAAACTCCGACTGGGTTTTCTTGAAACACTTTCTGTAGCTTAGTTTTTTGTACGTTAGTGCAGTAGTTAAATGGAGATGATAATGTTTATAAGGGAAATAATAATTTAGACTTTAAAAATTTTTCCTCAGTCTTCCTAAAAAGTTAAATAAATTGTGTTCATATTGGTCCAGGAATTTACATTTCTGGGCTTGACCTGGCAAGCGTTTTATTTTGGTTTGACACAGTATATTGGGCTTATGCAGGTGTGAATTTTCCTTCAGTGTCTCTCTGAATATTATCATTTTCAGTAAGACTGTGACACTCAATGGCCCTTCTCAGATATATTCATTAAAGCCCTTGACCAAAAGGCTGTGGCCAAAGAAAAAGATAACTGTCTTTGGGGTATATCTAAGAAATATAGGAGTGCACAGAGGTTAAATAGCTGAGTGATGACACACTCTTGCATTTTTTTTCCCTGAAGAACTACATTGTCTTTTTTAAGAGAAGTATCTGCCTATCAAAGAAAAGAAAAAGTATTGTTTTCAAGATTTTGTTATGGATTTCCCTGTATGTGGAGGTTGCCCTGTGATGTGTCACATGTGAAGAGTATTATCTTAATAAATCAGGGTGGTGTTACAGTGAGAAAGTAGTAAGGGTATGAAAACAAATCTTATTGCAAATCTAGTCGCTGCTCCTAATTTCTTGGCCTTCTCACCCTGCACCTTCCTATTCTTCAGCACTGGCTTGCTAATGTAAGTGAAAGAGTAACAATGATCCTTTTTTGGTGTACTTCCACTCTGCATTTGAACCATTGGGAGTTTTACAAGATTGTTCAAAAACAAGACATGTTCAATTAAAAGTTGGTTATTTCTAAACTTTGTATAGCAAGTAACACAGGCTCTCTTTGCCTCTCTGTCCATTCCATATATCTGGCTAGGAAGAGCTCCTTTCTCTTCAAACATATTATCTAATCATTTCCACTATGTCTTTGTTTATAAATATATTAATTGGAAAAATTATTCTGTATTCTGAAGGCAGAAATGGGGGCCACTGATGGCTCATGTGATAGAATACATATGAGCCCTGTAAAGAGTTTTTTTAATTTCCTATTTGTTTAAAAAGTATCCTAAGTGCTTTCCATCATGTCTGGTTTCCCAGCATAATTGAGTTTTATGCTTCTTCCAGCTAAGAAAAGTAGTTGGGGAAGGGGGCAGACAGGCAGGTTTTTTTAGTTGCTTGTCAGAGTGTGCCTGAAAAGTGAATAAAGAAACAGATGTTTAAGATGCAAGGTTTCCAATATGGCACTGGGGGGGGGGGTGTTTTGGGTTTGTTTTTTTCTTTTTTTTCCCAAGGAATTTGTTTATTTGTTTTGCATGTTAACAGAAAAAGCTTAGAAAAGTTACATAACAGTATTGTTTGGAAGGAAAATATTGCAACATACTTTCCAACTCTTCATCAAATTAAGTCATTGTATTCCTTCCTTTTTTTTTTTTTTTTTTTTAAAGTGCGAACATAGTCATGTTCTGAAGAACTTTACCTGAGAGACCTTTCCTCTCTAAGCTGAGTTTGTTACACTTCCATGCCTCTGTGCTTTCCCTGCGAGATTCAAGTTTTAAATTGTCTCGTCAGTTATCAGGACAAAATCAAAATCTGTTATCTGTCATATGAGCCTAATTATAAAAAAAAATATAACACAGTGAAGTTCTAATTTAAATGTCTTGAGAAATTCTTCAGTTTGTTTTCTCTCTCTGTACTCTCCCCCTCCTTGTCTTGTAAAAGAAGGGAGAAAGAGAAGGCAGCAGCAGCTGTGGGTGTAAATGGCATTTTCGCAAGAAATACTTGAAAAGCAGTAAGCATTCCATCCACAAGACTTTTTTTTCTCCAATCCAGAGTCAGACAGAAGTGAAAAGGAGAGTGTGCTATAAGAAAAAGGCTTTTTGTGCCTTTGGATCAGTATATAGCGAATTTTGATGGAGGCAGTAAAGCCGCCATGAGTGCATGTTATAGATCTTCTGCCAGCAGCACAGCTGCTGTGTTCAGTTTGTGATGGAATAAGGTCATTCTTTCTGACTATACCAAGACTTCTTTGCTGAAAACTTCTCTGGAAATTATTGTGAATAATTCCAAACTTCAAAGCAGGCTTTGTTGGAAGACAAAAAAGAATCAAGTTGATTTTCAATTTATTGAGGCATTGAATTAATTGATAGAAATAGTTATATAGTTGTATACATTCATAGGCAACTATAAGCTAATGCAGCTGTGTTTCAAATATGAAGCCTAAACAGGAGTACACAAGAAAGGATTAAGCTGAGGGAAAGCAGTAAACTGTTTAACAAACAATGAAACGAGACATTTTCTGATTGTTCAATCTGCTAATGCTCATGCTCACTGATTGTTTCCCTGCTAGGCACTGACCATTGCTTACTAGATATACGGAGCACATTGTTTATAATAGGCAGTCCGTATAATTCACTAAATAATATTGGAAGGATCTGTAAGTACCTTCAGCAACTTAAAAGAAAAAAAGAATGAAGTTCTTTGAGTTGTCAGATTTTGTCCATGTTTGCAGTGAACCTGCACATTCATGGTCTGAGTTGCTTCTACAAGCCTTGTGATTTTTGCATGTCTCACAAGTGAAAACAAAATCTTGTATAATGATCTGCAAACTTTCTGAAGTCATCTGCAAAATATGCTTATTTGGATGGATGATTTTTTTTTCCTTTTTAAATTAGCTGTTGTTAAGATGTGAGATACAGATGTTTTTAAGAAAAAGTCTTTTATATAGATCAGCTGTATGTGGATGTTGATTGTTCTTTCTTACTTACAGATGGACATTCACAGTTTAAATTCCTCTATGTAATCACACCACAGTTTTTCCTCCATGTTCAGAAAATAGTGGCATATTTTTCCTTTTTTTAATCTAATGTAAGAACTAGTCCATACTCTTTCTGTTTTGCAAATGGGTTCCCTTATTCATCTGTAAGAATTTCCACAGCATGGCTACTCACAGAAGGGAAGGTCATGTTCATGGTGCTTCCAAGGTTGCAGATTTGTCCAAGATTAGTCTTTAACTTGAAGTGTTTTTTCTCCAATCTTATCAATGCTATGTGAATAACTTCAGTTAGACTCATCTTTTGGGAGCTGAAATTACTGAAAAATTAGTCTAAACTTCAGCTAAGTCTCCAAGATCATGTAAGTCTGTGAGTTCCATAGTCACTGGATAGAGGTATGTTGATAGACTTTTGCTGGGAGTCTGGGCCAGTTTGCAGATTTAATTTTCTGGGTGTGAGGCTTTATTTTCTTTCAGCGGGCAGCTTGCATATGAAAGATTTTGTTGGGTAGGATTATGCTAGCACTGAATAGTGAGATGTGTTTATTGCAACAGCTGTGATCAAGTTCCACACAGCCAGTTTGTTTATCTCTGAAAATGAGCCATGTTTCTGACATGTTGGAGGCATGAGATTGGACTTGCATGCATAAATAGCTGAAGTCTGATAAACCTAAACAATATGCATGTGTCCAGTTTCACTGTTTATGAAAGTGTTTGGTATGAACAGCAATTGTTCCTTTATATTATAGCAAAAAGCAACCTTTCCCTATTTTGTAAGTTTGCGCTCACTTTATTTTTCTTCAATAGTAGCTGACTTTTATATTTTTCTGTTAACTAAGATGATATGCCTCAGGGAGATATGTGTGTGTGGCCTTGAACACAAACTGAATGAATCATCATTTTGGCTGTATCTGAGCACCTGCATGTTGACTCCCTATTCAGCTTTGTTTTTAATCAACAGAAAAGCCTGCCCTTGAGACCTTGTACATGAAAAGCAAAATTAACATCTACGTTCAGTTGTGGCTTTTCTGACAAAGTAGTTTCTGATGGCGGTTCCTCTAGGTTGTGTAAGACAGAGTGAAGGTGAATAATTTTATTCACCTAAATTAATTCAGCCTAGAAGCACTTACAAGTATCCTCAGAACATCAAAACCAAAATTCTGAGTGTCAGTTTAGGTTTCCTTACCCTCAGATATACACACCAGTATGGGTAAGTTCTCACTCTTTATAGCTTCAATGTTACAATGTTAGGACACACTCATCTGAAGGAGGGGAGATGATGTTCTGTATTTTTAGATTCGCAAATGTATTTTGAGGGATGTCTTACCAGATTACATCACTGTCATGTGAAATAGCTGATTAATAAATTTTGGAGTGGACCATTTGTATCAATCCTTGCTGGATAGGTCATACTCCTGAGATGCTGAATGGTAATGAATGTTTTTCTCCATTGATTGGAGGGGGTTTTTTGTGTGCCTGTAAGAATTTACTGCTTTCAAATTACACCTAATAGCATTAAAACAGGTCTCAGCTTCTGTTCTGTCGTTATTACAAGCGCTTTCCATTTTCAGCTATCCCTTTCCTATACACACATATGTGAGTTAGAGCGTGTACATGGATTGTATCATCAATAGTTAGTGCTTTTATGGTGTTGTTGGCAGGTTTTCTTGTGAAGAGTCAAGTCTCTCTAAAGAGCATGCACCTCATCCCATCCCACGTGACAGACCTGCATATAAAACACCAGGTCTGAAAAATTATTCTAATAAACTATTAGGATCCAGATCAGAATGCATTAAAGTGGTCTAATTTTTTTTATGTTTATGGATTTTTATTTTATTATGATTTCATAGATAAAGGTGCATAATTAGCCTTCTCTAGTTAGTGTTGGAGAACTGGAGAGAGAAAATGGTAGGGAATTGTTTATTCAATGTAAAGTAGACATACTTTCAGGGAAGCTTATATTTGTCATTTTCACATGTCATTTTGAAGAATTGCCTACATCTCTGGATTTTGTTTCATTTGGAATATGACTAAAAAGAAGAGCCCAAATTGGTGCAAGACTGCTTTATGCTTTTTGGTTTGGTAGCTCAAATTTTCTGAATCCATAAATGTTCTGCAAGTTTTGTCTAGATCTTGATTTTAATAAAAGATCTTTCATGGTACGTTTAAACTGGGCTTCAGTAATTCATCATCCATGAAAGAACCAATTGCTTTGGAGAGGAACAGAACAAAGGGAGGAGACGTGTCTTGTGTTAGGTTTTGCTGAGTGTGTCTTGTAATGATAGCAGAAAGTGAATCTGAGTAACTGCTTGTAGATTTAGGAATGCATAAACGCTCTTTTGCTGGAGCATCAATGTGGAAAGCTTTATGGGTAAAATACATGTTGTAATCTTCATTGTGGAAAAATGAGATTTACTGATGGATTTTAAAAGTCAAAAACCTCTGAGCAATGGTTCACAGTCTTTTGAAGCAAGCCCTTTTGGGACAGTCTATGACCAGGACAGTAAAGACCACAATAATCACTTTGCCACATGACCAATGAGTAACCCGAGTCCTAGAAAGAATGATCAAAAGCGTCCTTACATAATGTCCCTGAAAGTTTGGCGTCCCTTCCATGGTATATCCCTGTCCTTTTGGGACAGGGGAGGTGCATCTCTTAAGTTCCATCTGCAGACTAGAAAAGTGCTCCTTTAGCTGTTGGCATTGTGGTGCACATGTGCTTCACTTGGGCTTTGGACCTGTACCTGCCCGCACACACCATCTCCAGGACCTCCTTGTACAGAGGCAGTGCTGATGGTGATGGGGTAACTAAGATTACCCTGCATCGTGCGTGCCATGCATGAAGTCATCACACTGGTTTAGTAAGTGATGGCGTTCTAAGGCTATTGTTTTCCCCAGTCTCTTATTTTGGTGCTCTTAGTTGCGTCCTGTTTCTTAATGACTGAAAGTAATGGCCAGTGTAGTTCCTGAGTGACGAATGTATTTCTTATTGAGGTGTGTTGTAACCTGTTAACTAACGGAACACAAGTTCTGCTTTGAAATGTATGACTCTCTGGAGTCACTGATTACCTAAGCAAGGTCTGAAACCTACTTGCTTTTGCCTTTTTTATGGTTTTCCTTTTGGTTTTTTATTAGAAGGAAGAACATTTCTCATAGCTGTTTTGAGGTAGGGGAAAAGATTGACTCATGCTAAAGATTTAGAGAGAGAGTTGATAGGAATTTAACATTAAAGTGGTGATGGTTTTTTATATTCCATCACATTCCAATTCCAATTGAATGAAATGGTTTGGTGGAGCTAGTTAGCATTTTAAAGTCAAAAATAACCTCATTTGTATAATGATTGGGAAATGTTCTAGTCCACAATTTGAGGCTGTTACTTGTTCCTTTTTTATTTTTTTTGACAGCTAACACTGCTTTATCTCTTAGTTCTTTTTAATGTGTCTTATAACTCTAAACCAAGAAACTGAATTTTCAACTCATATTCAGAAAATTAGCAACTGTATTGATTTTTATGAGTGGAGAATGAGATAATTTAAAGCCTGGGCTCAGGTAGATTTTTATATTTGTAACTTAAATTTAGCAGAAACTCAAAAGAACTGTCAATGCCTTGAAGATACATTTAGTCTGAAAACAAAGATTTCGGAGGATTGCAAAAACTTGCTTCCAGCTATTCATGTCCTCCTTTACATAATTTCTGTGCATTTGACTCTGTTTGGTATCTCACAATGCTTTTATTGTCTCACTTCCTACTGCATATCATTTGCATAAATTTGTTGCTTATTACAATATATGGAATGTAATCTTTTTCTATTCCATTTATTATGAATGCAAGAGGCTTTCTGCAACTGAATTTCATTGGCATGTTGGGTTGAAAGAGGAAGCAAAAGAGATTGGAAGTTCATCTTTATTAGAAGGTCATCTTTTGCTCCTCATTTTAATAACCAAGAGTTGATAGTTGATTTCTCTCCCCCCCCCCCCAGCAAACTGAAGCTGTATCTGTACAAGTCCTACTTCATGACAGGGAATATTCCATGAGCACTGCAGCTAAGCTGTTAGTGCTAAACTGTAAAGAGTGGTTCCTGGTGCTGTTTGGCCTGGGATAGCTGGTACTTCTTCTTGTAATGATTTGTAGGCACAGCCCAGGAACTGGCAGGGACCAAGAGCATTCCTGACTGGGTTTTCATGTGGCCACCGTGCTTTGGAGGCTGAGAGTACGTGGTAGTCTGAACATGGGCTGTTCTGTGCCATGTGGGCTGGGCATGTTTAAATTGCTGGTGATGGGAACTGGCTGAAGAAGTTGTTACCAGTAGGTGGTTTAGGGGTGGAGAGTTAATTACAGGGGCTGAAGTTTGTTGCATGCAGTTTGGCACCTTTGTTTTCATAGCTATGCTTCATACTGAGTATCAAGAAATCAAGAACAATTTTTTTTTTTTTTTAAATATGTGGTCCACAAGATAACTAGCAGCATGCACACTGTAATGTTCTTCTGGGGCTGATACAGTTGGGAAAGAATCTGTAGCTTTCTTGCAGTCAGACTCTGCTTAACAGGTTAATTTCTAAAAATGAGGAAAAATTATTCAGGTAGAGAAATTATTTGATAACAGAAATAGAGGAAACAATGATACATCTAGAATAATATTGTAAAAGTATGCTTTTAAAAATCCTTTTCAAGTCAGGCTTTGATTTTTTTCAAAGTGATCGAGGGACTAATAAAAAAAAGAAGCGTTAGAAGTGAAATGTTTTAAATTGTACAGTTCACTGTGCTACTTTGACCCGTTTGGGCAGCTTTGATCAAAGCAAGCAGCCCTTTTTAAAAAATTTGGAGATACTGTGCCCTTCTTTTGCTTTGAGAGCAGTGTATTACAGATCTTGAATGTAAGAAACACCCAATGCTTCTGTGAAGTCATTACACTGAAAGGAGAGAAGTCTGCACTGAATTCCCAGGGAGATGGATGATCATCTTAAACAGCGCAGCTGTCTGGAAATCACCTATCAACTTCAACATGGGGTCATTATTCAATACTCTTTTGAAAAAGAAGCAATATTCTCTAGGAACTGAATTTCTAGCTGAGGCAACTGTTCTCTACCTAAAAGAGAAGACAGTGCAAGCAGAAATATAGATAATAGGTTGTCATATTTGAGAACATTCTGAGGTTTTATGTGAACCTGTCTTTTTCTGAATCAGTTAATCATAATAAGACACTTGTATTGAAAAAGAGGTAAGAGACGTATTTAAAAATCTATTGATTTAACATATGCTCAATACAATACACTTATGTTGGGATAGAACTGACAATTAAGTTGCAATTGTAAGTGACAAAATTTGTACCTCATTATAGACTATTGTACCAACAAGTTGAAAAGTATATGCAGAAGGGTGGCTAGTTACTTAAACCCTGCAAATGCATTAATGTCCTGCATTTCAATCCTTTGTAAATACATTTTCTGAACCACTAGTGGTCTGCCTCTGCCCATTGCTTGCTCATTTCTTGCCCATTTTAGTGTGCTGCATAGCATAAAATCTTAATTTGTAAAGGAATAAAATTTAATGCATCTTCAAGAGCTTTCAATGCTGAAGAAATGTCTTCATTCTGTCTCATTTTTCTGTATCACAACCTCTTCATGTGTTTTATTAGTTAGAGGGAAAAAAATGACAGTTTTCCTAGACAATCAAATGCGTTCCTCTGAATACTTTTACAGCTTTTTTTTTTTTTTTTTACCCCAGAAAACATCATGTCTGAAAGGGAAACTCCAGTATTTTCTTCACAGGCAATGCCTTGCCATAATATTATTAATTTTTTTTTTTTTGACAGCTTGCCAAAGGGTCTTTGTTCATCTTGGTAATATCAGTGATTTAGTTTATTACTGGGCTTGTAATGACACAGAAGTATGTGACCTTAATTGGGACATGGAGATTTCCTTGGTTCTGATGCCTGGGGCTTTTTTACTGATTTTTTTAGAAGATCTCCATGTTTAAATTTCTGAAAATGTATGATGTTATCTTTTGCTCTATGGGAGTATTGGGATAGTTGAGGTCTTCTGTATTTTACAAATACTTTTTACAGATGATGTGAATCATCTTGCTTTTTGCTTTATGCTTAGTTAAAGTATAGTATGAACTATTGTACCATCTTCATTGTATGCCTTGTCCAGTTTTTGGTGTGGTATGAAGTGAGTGGGGAAGAGAAGAACAGTGTAAAGCAGTAGTTCTGTCCAGCCTAAGTAATTTTTGCCCCTAGGAGAGCCAAAATAAAGGAAGCTGATAATGTGCAGCTTTCTTTTAATGTAGCATTTCTAGTTAGGTGAGCTGTGGCTATGCATTGCAGCTTTGGCTGTTAATATGCAGCCCCCAGTCCCTGTAAGCTGGAAGTGAGCAGAGCCCAGTGACCTTGCAAAAGAGCAGAAATAACAATTTACCGAACTGCTAGCCCTGTCAAACTTCACTCTTAATATATTGTTGAGAGTAGGATGCCAAAAGCTCTCTCTATGAACTCAATAGTCACCTTAAATTGCCTCCTGTTGTTTGGAGTCTCCTGGAAACTGCTAAAACCATACAAATTTAGAAAGGACTTTTTTTCCAGAGGATCTCCAAACCATTTTTTATGTTATTTGTTTTTAAAGTTGTGGGACACACCACGGAAAACATTCTCTTTTTTTTTACATTCAAAGAAACCAAACATAAATCTTTAACCTTGAAAGAATTTTTGAAGAGCTAAATCGCAGTCAAAAAACTTGCATTTGGGTGATTCTTAATCTTCTCAATGTACATCGAAGTTATATCTGAATGCATGTAAGTGTGAAGATTTTTTCTTCACATCTTTTTTGTGGACATCAGCTACACTTTTAGTTCAAGCCAGTCAGGTAAATGTTTCAAGAGAGAGGCATAAAATTAGTCCCACTGCTGTAAAGGAGTTTACTCAGTGGAAATGTCACTGTTCCCTGCTACTTGTAGAATGGGTGGAATAGATGACGTTTAAAGGTCCTTTTAATTCCAAGATAGTCTATTCCAAGAATCATTAGGGTTGGAAAAGACCTCTAAAATCATTGAGTCCAACTGTTAATGTACACCACCTCGTTCATCACTAGGCCATGTCCCCAGATGCTACATCCACACATCTTTTGAGCACTTCCAGGGATGGTGACTCCACTACTTCCCTGAGCAACCTTTTCAGTGAAGAACCTTTTTCTAATATCCAATCCAAGCCTTCCCTGGCACATCTTGAGGCTGTTTCTTCTCATCCTGTCCCTTGTTACCTGGGAGAAGAGACTGATCCACACCTCACCACACCCTCCTTTCAGGTAGTTGTTCAGACAGGTAAGATTTCCCCTCAGCCTCCTTTTTTCCAGGCTAAACAACTTCAGCTTTCTCAGCCACTGATCATAAGACACATACTCCAGACTGTTCACCAGCTCCATTGCCCTTCTCTAGACCCACTCCAGCATCTCAAGGTTCTTGTAGTGAGGGGCCCAAAACTGCACACAGGGTTCAAGGTGTGACCCCACCAGTGCCAAGTACAGGGGGATGGTCACTGCCCCAGTCCTGCTGACCACATTATTGCTGATGCAGGCCAGCTGCCATTGGCCATTTTGGCCCCCTGGGCACATGCTGGCTCATGTTCAGCTGCTGTCAACCAGCACCCCCATGTCCTTTTCTGCTGGGTAGCTTTCCAGCCACTCTTCCTAAGCTTGTCGTGCTGCATGGGTTGGTTGTATAGGACCCAGCACTTCACCTTGTTGAAGTCACTTCATACTGTTGACCTTGGTCCATCAATCCAGCCTGTCTGGATCCCTGTGCAGAGCCTTCCTGTCCTCCAGCAGATTAACAGTCCCACCCAGCTTAGTGTAATGTGTGAACTGGCTGAGGCTTCACTCAGTCCCTTCATCCAAGTCATTGAAGATACTAAGCAGGACTGGCCCCAGTACTGGGCCCTGGAAAACACCACTGGTGACCAGCTGGATGTAACTCCATTGACTGCCACTCTCTGGGCCTGGCCCTCCTGCCGGTTTTCTACCCAATGTATGGGGCACCCATAAATCCTGCAAATATTCTAAAAACTGTCCCTGTCAGAAGGCATGTGCTTTTATGTCTTTATTTTCAGTAAGCAAGCAACTGAAATAAAAATCCCTCTGATGATTAAAACAGGTACAGTCCTAAGTCTGTTGCCTGAAACTAGCAGGAATTTTTTTTTTCTTTCTGTGAAACACAAAAGTAGAAGCACCTACTGTGTATTACTAATAAGCATCCTTTAAACCTTCTCATATCTCCAAATAGGGAGGCATAATTTCTTTTAAATAACAAACTTTTGCAGTAAAGTGCCAATACTTCCAGTTTGTGCAGTAATATCATAAATATGGTTGTTTATAGATGACAAGAATTGCCTTATTAACAAAACATACTGCTAAAACTTGGTTAATATCCCAATTTATAAATAAAATATGTGTCTAGATTGTAGTCTAGAATCAGGTTACAGGTTCGTTCCATTAAGTCTCATCATTGCCATTGTAAAAAACTGAAATTTGAGGTACAGTTCAGACCGAGCACTAGTGAGTTCCATGAGCACTTGTGAAGTTCCCCCAGATTAAATTCTGCCAAATACAGGAAATTTACCTTTAGAAGCATGATGTGAAGCATATTGGGTTTGAGTACCATAGAAATTCAGTCGTTGCTGATAGTTTTACAAATAGAATATGACTTGTAGAATTTCTGCTGGCATTTTAAAAGAATTATTGAGATATATAACTATTTTCAATGTCTTGTCATTGCTTTTGTTTAATTTTTACTTTCTTTTGGTATCCTGTATGAAGGTGAAAAACTGAGCTTATTGCTAGAGAAGTATATTTTATAGGCTTAAGAATTGTTTTCCAGTGTTGAAATTTTGAGAGCCGGTGATCTAATAGCAAAAATATCAACTTGAGCTAGATGACACGTGAAAAGAGAACACCCATTTCCAGCTGAAGGGGAAAAATAGCAGAAATCTGTCTTGATAGTGTCATTGTGCTGTCATTGTGTATTGTCTGAGTATTGCAAACAATTGTTAGCCCTTGCTGAACTACTAAAAAATTTAAATCACTACTTTTTCCTTCTACCTCCTTGTAATAAAGTCAAGGAACAACCTTTTTTCCATCTCCATCAGTTATTTTCAGTGACACAGATGAGAATTGATATTTATACCTGCTGTCTTGTACAAAAAAAATTAGTAATTTTATGTTGTTTTTCTTTACTTTCCTTTCACATGGAAACACAGACATCCGCTAATGACCTGGGATCTTAGCCAAGAGCTAGCAATGGTGGGAGAAAATGCAGGATATTTATAACTTCATTATAATCCATTATTTATTCCCTGCTCTCTTCATTGCAAGAGAGATATCGAGTATTAAAAAAAAAACCAAAGAAAACCAAACACTTAACAACTCTCACAGTATTTATTTTGCTCATTTTAAGAGGATATCAGTAAAACTGCTCTGCCTTTTTATTACTTTTTTTCAGTAGTCATTCAGGCACAGATAACGATGGTGTCACAATATTTAAAGTGACAATGTACATTATTTTTCTGGCAGGAAGTAATATCTGGGGCAGGGGAATGGGATGTCTAAAACATCTGGCCCAGGTGGAGTAAGGCACTGTGATTGCAGAGAATATCGTGTTGCTTCTTCTAGCTGTGACATTAACCTTTGCTAGACCTTTAGAAAAGCTGAAGATTTTCGCTTCCCCCGTGGTTCCATTATTGAATGGTCTGGCCCAGAACTCACTCAGGAAAAGTTTTCCTTCATGGGGTATTGCTGGCACTGGCCTAAATCATAGTGTTATTCTTCTGCTGTTGAAGATGCACAGCACAGAAATTAAATCTGTACCTCTGACATCCAACCCAGCAAACAGGATGGAGCAGCACTCAAACCCGCAGCCCCAGGTTCTTGGGACAGAGAAATGAAACCACTTAGTTGCTCCTCTGCTCATTAAGTGGTTTGTAGATAGTGTTGCAAGTTGTGTGTAGCTAGCTATTTGCTTCTGATCTTCTCCTTTCTTTCCCTAAGGATGCTTACTGAAGTTTTTATCTAGCTTTAAAGACCCCAAAACCACAAAATGCTATGTGTTAATCCTAAAGTATTAATTAACAAAGCCAAAAATTGTCATGTCTTTTTCAGTGTAGAAAGCTTTATTATGACAAATATATCTGGACTGAGCTAAATCAATATTGATGTAGTGTCAAATGCTGTGGGGTTTGGATTATATGGCTGTTACATAAAAACTGCTCTTCTGTAAATCAGTGGTAACACAATAGGAATCCCTGTTGGAAAGGAAAAGAGATAAGAGGGGTATGTGGTTTTGTACAGGTAGATGAAAATACATGAGTTGATGTTTACAGTAGAATACCAGCAATTTTACAAGAAAGAAAAGAAAAAAAGAAGTAGAGAGTGGAGTTGTGCCTTTGGTGATGAAGCAGTTTAGAACTTTTAAAAGTTCAGGTTCTATCAGAACATTTATAAATTAGACTGGTGTGGTAAGCACAGATTTCTTCCTTTTTCAAAATGAGAGATTTTTTTAATGAGTGCATAAGGTGTATTTTCATGATTGTATAATTCAGCGATAAAATGGCAGGAATGTAAAGCGGCCACTCAGCCTAATCAGAATCCAATATTCTCCCTCCTGCTGCCCCCAGAAGAACAATAGGTTTGTCACATATTCTCTGTGACTTTTTCTAGTATTTTTATGGTTTCTCCTAAATACCTTAATCAAGCATGAACTTTTATGCTGTTAAATTTAGTGTGTGTGTGTGTATGTACATTACCACACAGAGCAGACAGTTCTTCCACTGGAAGAAATCACAGCTGATAAGATGAACAAAGAAATCATTGTTGTCTCCCACAGGGAGAATTAAAGCACAGAGGGATTTAAGGACACACAGGAAGTCTGTTGGCAGAGCCAAGAACAGAACTGTCTCTTGAGTTCTGGTGCAAAGGCCTCTGCCACGGGCCAAGCTTCTTGAGCTGGAGAGACGCCGTCCCTTTCACTGCCCTGCTTCCGGTTGGACTGGGAAAAAGAAACTGAAAAGGCAGGATAGAGAGAAGGAAAAGAAATAATCCTGGTTGTGAAGCTGTGGCCTCTTGTTAAGAGAGAACAAACGGTCCCAAACTAACCAACCGATGCCTTCCCCCCTTCCGCTTTATCCCATTCAAACCAAGAAGTAATGTTGCTGAAGTAATCCAAATGTCACAGTAGAGGGTTCTGTGCAACTGAGCAGCATAATGTGCCTCCCTTTGCTTGTGCTTTCTCTGGCCATGTACAGAAAACCCTTCGGCTGACATTTGTTTAATATTCGTTAAGAGAAAACACATGCAGGAAAAGCTTTGCATTATTGGAACACCCCTCTAGATTTGTTTTTGCATATTCCTTCCTTGCATTCTCTTTCAGCCTTTTTATTTAAATTAGTCTTGAGGGGTTTGTAAAGGTTATGGGATGAAGGCTTTCATTATTTTGGCAGGAATTTCTTAGTTCTGCATAATTCTATTTCATTAAGTATTCTTTTCACCTTAAATCTGTCTTGGATGCTACATTTGAGATGTAGCAGCAATTTAATTAAACACAATTTAGTTGTAACCCAAACAACAACAGCTCAAGGTGGGTGGAACTCTGGAAGGAAAACACACCAAATATGAGGTGCAACATATGTGTAGTTCATAGTGGAGACTGTGGCAGACACATAGGTACTGCAGCACTGAGCCTCTTCAGTTACTCAGACTGCCCTGACCTATTGGCTGAGAGTGATTTTGTTTGTATAGTAAATAGCAGCACCTTTTTTATACTAAGTTCATTTTGTAGCTGCATCTGCTGCAGTTGTCTTGGTACTCTGGAGCTTTCTATTGATATTCTGGAGCTTTCTATTTACTGATGAGGAAGTTTTCTGTTTTGTTTGCATGGCAAATCTTTAATGGAAGTTAGGCCACTGAGTTTTTACAACATTTATAAAGTCATTTGTTGGTTCTATGTTGAAAAGTAGCTGTTCGCTGTGTGTCTTGCTTCAGTTTCATCTTTTCCACTTTCATTAAACTGCGGTATTTTAAAGGCTGTTTTTAAACTGTGCTGTGCAAGAAAATAACTGTCTTTTGATTTTGGTCCTGGTTATTAGCTGTGGGAATTTACCTTAGTATTCTAACTTTAGCTTAATGTTTTACAGTAGAACTGAATTGCTTCTAGTGAGTTGTCAGTGTTGATGCTTGTGGACTATGCCTGTAACAAGTAGCAATTTTATTTATTCAAAACTCCTTTCTTTATTCCTGAGGTTTTTTGCCTTTACCAAATAAACTCTGTTGAAATTTCTGAGGTTCCTAAGCTTGGTTTAGTTTCCTAGTATTACTGTTATACATTGACCACTTCAGACACTGGCAAAAAAGAAAATAGGTACTGTACAAATAAGAATGATAAACTATTCTATTCTCTTGTTGTTCCTAAAAGTTGTATCTTCCTCCTTCTGCTTTCTCCTCCCTTTCCCTCTGCTTCAGTCAGAGTTGGTCCTTGTTTGTTCATTGTTCTCAAAGCAAAATGCAAGTATTATTTTCCAGAAATTACTTAGGGAAAAAAAGCCCCAAGTGCCAGAAAATGCTTATTTATTAATATTGATCCTTTACATTTGCAAACTTGGCATTACATGCTGTCCCTGGAAGTTTACTGGACTTTTTTTTTTCAGGTGACTCTGAGACTTGGCTTGAGTGACTTGCAAAAACATTCAGTTTCCCAAATTATTAAGCCCCAAGGCATAACAAACAATTTGCTGTCATTTAAAACAATTGCTTTTTCTTTCTTCTTGCAATACAGGTTCTGATTAGATTAAGAAAGGAAAGTTTTATGCTCAGGAAATTTATATTGCTGAACCTTCATTTCTAACAGAATGACCCCATTATCTTCAAAATTAAAGCATTTATTAGTCTAAGAGGGACACAATCAGAGGATAAAGAGAGCCCATTCCACTTAAAATGTAAAATATGTGTTTGTTGTCATCAGCAGTCCTAGTTGTGCATCTGTTCAGTGCATAGTAATTCAAAGAAAAGTCAAAGGTACTGATACTAACTGAGCCTCATGTTATAAAGTCAGTAGCATTAGTTTGAATCTCATGCATTAGAGAAGAGTTTAATTATCTCCAACCTTTTGGAGGAACAAAAGAAAATCTGACAGTCAAAACACTTGTGTCTGTGTGTGTGTCATGGAGAGATTATAGATTCAAGGGATTATCCACAGGCCATTGGTCTTATAATAACTGAGAAGTCAAAGAATATAAAAGAAAGAAAGTCTTCATGATATGCACAGGCAATTGGGAGAAATAGAATATGCTAAAACTTTTGTTTCAAAAACAAATAGGCGTTTTTAAAAAGAAGAATTTGAAAACAAAAGGCTTCATGCTTTTTAACATCCAAGCAAAAATTTCAGTGTAAACTAAAGTCCCAAATCATTACTGTTTGTAAAAAAACCCTGAAAATTCTTTCACTTATGGTAAGTAACTGGATATGCTCCATGCCATATTTTACTTCCTAGCAGTAGAACAAAATATATTCCAGAACAAAATATAGTCATCTGTCTGCTAATGCATATTTATACACAGACATGCAGGTCTAATGTGATAAAATGTGATATAATCTCAGGCTAATAAATAAGGTATTTTTCAGTATCTTGAAAATTCATTATTTAAGAAAGATGTAAAAAACCCACTATAGATTTTGACTTTTAATCCAGCAAAGGAGAGCTGAGAGAAGATTTCTGATGGTGGTATCCAAATGGGAAAGGATCAGAACAGATTACTGCTCGCCTCTTATAAATCTCCTGGTAGTGAAAAAGATCGTTATGCTTATTACCCACTAACCTAACTACAAAGTATGTTTCCAATTTTTAAAACAGAAGAGTTTTATTATTTTAGTATTGTGAAACTCACTTTTTAAAGGTTCATGCAATGGTGGGAAGAAATGTCTTCTGTCACTTGGTTATCACTGTTTCTTTGGACAGGTGGTATCCTTCTCTGAAATCTCCTCAACTCCTCCAATTTTTTTATCTTTTGGTAAGACAAGGTGCATTTCCAATTAATATTCTTGATATATCATTTTTTTAAATGGTCTATGTAAAAAGGTTAAAATTCTCAAGCTCTCTTGAAAAAGCAACCCAAAATCATATCTCAGTTTGTTCTGTTTTATCGAATTTTGTTTTCTTTTGAATTGAGTAATAAATCCTGATTTTCTTGTCAGGGTAACCTGATACTAACTGCAATTTCTTGGTGTGGATTTACTTTGTGTTCCATGCTGACTTCAGTTTATACTTCATGATTTTTGATTTTGAAACAAGTTTGAGAGGTTATTTGCACAGTGGCACGTTCATTTAACCTGTAATACATCTTATTTCAAAGAAAATAAATAGTCAGTCTTTCTGGTCTTCAGTTCTAAATAGTATTAACTCGATGGTGATGATTGGACAGTTTTCTTAATGCTCTCTCATAACTTTTTGCACTATTAGCACCGTTGACAAGTAATAAATTGTAGAATATTTCACAGATCACCATGGGATATGGGCCACATACAGCTGGGCAAGTGCAGGGAAAGGACACGGCAAAGCCAGTTGGGGCTTTGTTGAAAGACTCATTCTTGCATGGAGCAAAGTGAACAGTGCCAATCACGCAGAGCAGCCATGCAGGGAAGACATCGTTGTCTCAGCCAAGTGGTGTGTTCCCTGCAGGATGCCGTATCCAACCCATGTTCTTTGAAAAACCTCATCTTCCTGAAGTTTCATTTCAAATGTGAGACTTGGAAGAATCCCAGAAGAATCTTCTTTTCCCTGCCACCCGCACCTCATGATCAACAAAATCTGTGATTTAATCTGTTATATCATGAAATATGTTAGTACATATGCCCGAAATGATTAATTAGAGGTCTTTTTGTATAATCTGCAACTGTTATTGCTGATGGGTATTTGGACTAATGCCTCTGATATTAGAAAAAGCTTTGATTTCAATTACTCTCCTTCATTTTTAAACAAGTAATAAATTCATTGCAGTGCTTCACTTCTCCATTTTTTCTGCAGTACACTAAAACAGAGACTTTTATGACTAAATTGAGACTATATTCAATTAAATTAATTGTAATTTATCCTCACAAAAGGAGAAAGAGTAATTTACCAGAAAGAACAAAAACAAAGCAGTACAAATCAGCTTTTAATAGCAGTTCAGTAAATAATTTTTTGAAATGCTGATGCATTACCATCCTAGGGTTATGTCACTGTTTTCAGAGTATCCAGTTTTGCTTGTATTGTATGTCTTCTCTCAAGGCCTAATCCAAAAAGGTCTGATTTGAAACATATTTGAATTAAAATGTCTGAATAGCCATGTGTATTTAATACAGAGTAAATGTAACAGCTTTAACTGAGACTTTGAAGTTAGAGGCTCTTCTTTCAGAGAGTCCAAGGTACTCTTGGAGAGAGGGCGTGCCCAATAATTTGCACAGTTGGGTTAAATTGCCATAGGTGTTCTAAAATCACAAGGAGTTTTATGAACACTGGTGAGAACATCCCACGATTTTCTACTAATGGATAGCATTATTCCTAATTTATCTATAGGAAGATTGAACCATGAAAATGTTAAATGAGTTGCACAATGTCATACAAAAGTTTCAACAACAAAGCTAGAAGTAAAATGCTGTTCTAAAATACCAGCTTCAGTGTCCAGATGACATTGATTAGTGTTGCTATCCTGAAAGCTTGCCCTGTGTGAAGATTTCGTTTTATTATATTTAGCTCAGTTACTAACTCTGAAAGATCTGTGAACCTTCAGAAAGGAGGACAGCTCTTAATGAGGAGACTATCACAGAATCTAGATAATTCTCAAGGCTGCATTTATCCCATGTGAAGTATGGGTTTCTGAATTGATATGGAGGCATCCAGCTGGTTTCAGTACAATGAGCCATGCAAAATTCCTGAATTTATTCAATGTTGATATTCTGAAATGGGCACAGTATTGCCTTGCTCCCCTTACTTTAAGATAATTAATCCTGTAATTTCTTAGTCCTTTATACTGCTTGACTCCAGTCCTGTCAATCTTCAGATCTAGTTCTTGCCATCTTGAATTTAGGTCAGATTCATTCCTCCTGCCCCTCATGTTTGCAGCTACTGATTGCATTGAGGTGCTCACACAGGAGGAACTTTCTCCTTTCAGCTTAAGTGTCCTGTCTTAGAGATGTCCTGCAAGTTTTACATGCTAGCCAGGTAGGGAAGAGATCCTAGTGGTGCTTCTACTGAGGGAAAGTTCAGTGTTCACGGGAGAATTCACATGAGAATAACTTTGCCTGGACCCTGAGCCCTTTTAACCTCTGTGCAGGGTTTCTACTTGCCTGATAGGCCAGCTTGCTGCTCACAAGCAAATGTGTGTGTGCTCAGAAGCACCCCTGCCCCTGAATTCCTTGACTGTCAGCTTGAACTCTGCTCTCAGTTAATATTCCATACCTTAATACTCCTCACCTTAAACATTCCTTGATGAGTTTTACACAGCCCTGCAGACCCCACTCAAATATCCCAAGTTCTCCTGTTTCATTTTTTCCCCCCAGCTTGTTGGCTATGAAGCTCCACTTCAGTTTTTTAATGGCCTCCAGTAATGACTGGAGAGTTTGTCTCTATCTTTTTTTTTAATCCCTTGTCTATTACATTTGAATCCCTGTGTTTTATTCATGGCTGTCTTTGTATGCTTTGAATGGAAAAGTTTCTTGAGCTGATAATCCTAGTGAAGCAGATGCTCTGACATGCCACATACCCTTACAAATACAGACAGGGTAGTCAAATTTTGCCAAATAGGAATGATTTTGATTCTTCAGCTGGAAATTAGTATCTTGTCCTAGTTTGAGTTGAAATATGATCTAAAAATTAAAGTCTCGGGAGAGGATTTTCAATCTGTTTTCTGAGCAGTTTAGGTAAAGTAATAGCTATGAATTTTTGTTTGTTTGTTTTTTTACTATTGGTTTTTGTATCATTTTTAGTACATTTATCTGTCCATTGGAGAAGCAATTGACCTGGCAGTGGATGAGATTTCTCAGCAGTGAAACACTGAAATCCTGTGCATCTGTCCCTATATACTAGCCAGCTTTCTGTGTTAACAGCAAAAGCATTAATGCTTGTACCATCTCTTTTGCAAGGCCAAAGTATGCAGAGGGGTTGGCAGCCTGCCCACTGGAAGCTTTTGATCCACAATACACTTCCTGGCAAATATTACTAGGTGTCCTTTCAGCTGGTCTGGGGCAAGGCTTTGATGTCCTGAAAACGTGGTCTCAATGTGGGTCACCTGTGGATCCAAACAAAAAGGAGCAGGGAAAGTAGAAGGAATGACTCTTCAGATCTTGCTGTATGGGTAGTTTGGTGGTGTTGGCCCAACTTTAGGAGCCACAGTAGGACCAGTGCAAGCTTTGGAAGTCCTGAGAGGCTGATACTCATTGGTGGTAACAGGTCCTGGCCCTGTAATACCATGAGCAGAAAAAGGCATGTCCCTGTGTGTTTGGTGTGAAGAGAAGATAAAGCATGAAGCCTTTAGTGGTGTCACTTACTGACCACGTGGGTCAGATAGAAATACTGCTTGAGTGAAACCTGCATGCAGGTTAGACTTTGCTGTGCTTCTGACCTGTATTTTCAATGCCAAACTAATGTCATTGCATTAAAGAGCCTTGATCATGCCTTTCTGTCAAATTTATGATGAGAACTGTAAAACCTTGGGGTAGGGAAGATCCTCAAGAATTCACGTAGTCTGAATATGAAACAAGAGATAGCAGGCAGGGAAGCATTTAGACACTACTGCTCCTTGTCAGCACTATGCTTGGCATACCAGTGTCTTAAGGAAGCTCTAACAATGAATGCTGAGCACTTAACGTTGAGTCTGAGAAATTGGGAAGACAAATGTGAAGATCCTTGTTCCCATGGAGTTATTAAAGGAGCAAGATCTGCAAGTAATGCAGTGTGTTTACAGGGAGACAGACATATTGTTCATGGACTGTTTTATTTCTCTTGGTCTTTTCAGGTGTTCCAGGACCTTGGCACTTCTGTGTTGTCTGGTGCATTTAAAGGATACAACATCTGCCTCTTTGCATATGGACAGACAGGTTCAGGAAAAACATACACAATGATGGGAACACCTGTGAGTTACACCATTCATTTTAAACTTAGGGTTGAGGGCAGGATATCTAGCAAAAACATCGCTTTATTTTTAAACTGTGGTGTGATGCTTGTTGAGCAGAATGCTTGTACATGTTTTGCTTGGTATTTAAATGTATAAAATGAGAGCTTGTACATTTAGATGAAAAACAGAGTATCAGGTAAAAATACTAGAAAGCATGGTGTAATTTAAATATTTATTATTAGGTAATCTTCTTCTTGCTACGTATGAATCTTATCACAAAGTTAGAGGACAAAAAAAAAAAAATCAATACGCCGGAATAGTTCTGGGTTTTAGAAACTGTAGCTCAAGATAATACAAAGTACTCATTCCTATGGGGTATTTCGGCAGTCTGAACTATGCTGAAATTAAGTTATTTTCACAAATAAAACTGGATACAATTCACAATAATAGTTTTGTAACAGGCTTGATTATTTGCTTAGAATATTTGACCTGTGGAAAGTAATACTTCCAGTTTTGACGTGCATTTGCATGGAGTTTACAGAAGCTGTTACATTTTAAGATTGTCTACCAGCCATCACCTAAAGTGCATTTTAGTCTTGCTACTCAGATTGATGGAGTAAGTTGATTTCCGGTGTTTTGCTGCAACACAAGGCAATTCGATTTTTATCCATGAATATTCTTAGCTGTTGGTGAAACATGCTGCTAAAAAGGAAAAAAAAACCCCAAAATAGTTTGCTTAAGTGGACCAGTATTTTCTACATCCATGGGATTCAATTTTTAAGGTGAAATAAGGACAAAATGTGTTTAAACCCCAAAGATAAGAGGCCTGTTCTAACATAGTTTGTTCTTTTGACAGGAGTTTGGATTTTTAAAATTTTATTTTCTCAATATACATCAACAATATTTAGTAGGATTTAGTTACATTATTACCAGACTGTCTATTAATTTTATGTGAAATCAAGCTTTATGCCATGAAAGCCTGAAGAATTGTTAAAATTTGGGTTAATAGATGGCAAACTAGGATATTTGTATTACCCTATTTTGAAAATATCTTAGCAATTCAGAATGGCCACGACTTGAAGTTATCGTTATTTTCAAGGAAATTTCTGGATATTGTGTTTCTAAGTGATTTCTTGCTTAAAAAATAATTTCTTTCTCCAGTGCAATACTGCTTTGTTCTGATCTTTAATAACACATATTCACTGTGATACAGTGTTCCAGTGTTTGGTATAAACTGAACTTTTCTCCATGGTGGTCCACTTGATGAACCTGGATTTTCTTCTCTTAACTCCATTTCAAGGGTGCCTTCTAAAAAAAGCCTTTCATGCTATTCAGCAAGCAGAATCCACCTAAGCCCTGGTGTCTTTCCCAGGGTGTGTTGGCACTGCAGTCACTGAAGTGTTAGCAATCATATCTTAAGAAGGGTTCATCACACAAAATCACGCTGTACTTCAGTGCTGTGTAGACGGTTTGGGCAAAATTTAAACCACCTAGTGTGGGTATTGTTAGCAGCCCCATATCCTGTTCTCTTTGAGAGACAAAATTTATAAATCTAGAATATAAAGCTGTTCCAAGGCTCCTCTCTGATGCCGTAGCATGAAGAAATAGAACTAGAATAAGGAGAAACCAAAAATATTTATGACCAATCAAGCTAGTTTCAGTGTTGGCCTGGCTTCATCTAGACTGCAACACCTCTGACCTAGACATGTCCAGTACCTTTACATCAAACAGCTTTTGAATTTAACCCAAGCCTCTAAGCTTCTCACCAATGCTGTGTACATTGCTCTAAAATTACTTTTGGTATAAATAGCCATGCTGTTCTGAACTACACTCCATGGCTATACTTTGTGTTGTAATCCATCATACAGTCATTTCTGCACTGTGATTCTGTCTGTGACTTATAACTTAGCTTTTGTTTAAAAGTTTTTGCAAGTGTTAGAAAATACATTATTTAATTTTTTTTCTGTTTATTATTTGAAGGCATCCATTGGGCTGACACCTCGTATATGTGAGGTATTTTTTTTTCTTCACTTGCATTTGTTTAAGCAGTTAGCTTTTCTTAATGTATTTTAAATTTACATAAACTTTTGGTTTGTGAAGGGCCTCTTTTCAAGGAAGGATGATTACACAGACCAGACAGCATCATGCAGGGTAAAGGTCAGGTAAGTGTGTCACTGTTTTGGACAACAATATGAAAACTTTTAACAATGTATTCCTGTTATTAAACAAAGTAAAGACTAGTTTATTTTGTTTCTGTTTCCTTAGATGATAGTAGTTTTGGAGCAAGGGGGAAAACACGGAGGAATTATGAGAAAGTATTGGGTTTAGTTTTCCATCTAAGTACTGTTCTTTGGATGCTGTCTGTTCACCTTTGTATTAACAGCTGAAATAAGAATGCAGTGAAAATTAACTTCCTTTGTTTAACTCCTAAATTTGAGCCATAATCCTACATTCCGGTCTTATTCATTTACATTCCAGTCTTATTCATTGTTCCCTTGCATCTAATAAAGCATTATGTTTGGAAATCTGGGGATTTGAGCCCACTAGTGTGAAAAATCTATGTAAGAGTTGGTTAGATTGTCTAAATATATATGTATTTATATATTATATAAATATATAAATATGTTTCTCATTTTGGTTTGTTTTTGACTGAGTGCATGTAACTTTCCTTTTACTTTCTTTTCAGTTTTCTTGAAATCTATAATGAGCGTGTCCGAGACTTGTTAAAACAGTCAGACCAAAAGAAGCCTTACACACTTCGAGTTCGAGAACACCCTGAAACAGGACCATATGTGCAAGGTGAGAGTGGGCTTCACAATTGGCATCAGAACTGTGAGTAAATGTATATCAGGTGTGTATGTATCTTTGCACGTATACCTGCAATGGTCGTAATTGCTTCTGCTCTTCAAGGGTTACTTTTCTCAAATGTTTTTCTTGTTATATGATCACCTGTAGTACACTGAAAGCTTTGCCCCTGTTATCCTACTGGCTGGATATCCTGCATTGTTTGCCATTCCAGCCATAGGTCATATGGGAGTCGTATTATTTTGCTTTCTTTTATTTTAAAGAAATACTAACTTAATCAAGAAATCTACCAACATTAGCTCTAAATGGGTTCTCCAGACCAGCCTAAGGTCCCTTCCATACCTCGGCAGCAGAATATACACAAAAAAAAAAAAAAAAAGAGTAGATAAATTCAACTGATGTTACAGGGCAGGCCACGAGAAGCAATGAAAAATCTCACCCAAGTGAGAACCTAATAAGCTTGATTTTCCTTCCTTATACTGAAAAAGTACAGAATGGCTAGTATCAGTGTATTAGATGACTAAGAACATCCCAGCCTTCTAAATTCATAGAATTACAGAATCATAGAGTATCCTGAGTCAAAGGGATCCACAAGAGTCATTGAAGTTCAACTCCTGTTCCTGCACAGGACTATCCCCAAGAGTCACACCATGTGCCTGAGAGGGTTGTCCAAACACTTCTTGAAATTTGACAGATTTGTAGCTGTGACCACCTCTCTGGGGAGCCTGCCCAACCACCCTGTGGGTGAAGAACCTTTTCCTAATATCCAACATAAATCTCCCCTGACACAGCTCTGTGCTGTTCCCTCGGGTTCTGTCACTGGTCACCAGAGAGGAGATCAGTGTCTGCCCCTCCTCTTCCTCTCACAAGGAAGCTGTAGCCTGCAATGAGGTCTCCCCTCAGTCTCCTCCAGGCTGAACAGACCAAGTGACCTCAGCCACTCCTCATATGGTGTCCCCTCCAGACCCTTCACCATCTTTGTAGCCCTCCTTTGGAAGCTCTCTAACAGTTTTGTATCCTTCTTATATTGTGGCATTCAAAACTTGTAACAGCAGCATCTTAGGTGGCTTTGTGTTTTCTAGTGAATCAAAGCTTTCAAAACATGTGACAGGGAACAGATGAAAATGAAAACATATTTTTTCCCATTTCAGTTGTCTTTCTTACTTCAGTTCTTACCTTCTCACTGTTTTTCTACTTCCAGTTTATTTTCAGTTTTGGTAGGTGCTTTCACCTCAGGGTCTCATACAGCTTTGAATTGCAGTTTGGCCTTTGGTATTTCGGAAATTGAGTGGCTCCTGGTGTAAAGTTTGCTGGCTACATTGCTGTGTATCTGACCAGCAGCTGACAAAAGTCACATCTCAAAATCGGTGCTCCAGTGTAAAATCATACCAAGTAGCTTTATGGTGGAGATCAGAAGGAAGAGTGTTTTCCAAACTGGGTGTTTGTTTAGAAAGCAAATGCATACATTTCCTTTTCATCTTGCCTTATATCTAAGGACAGAATTCCAGAGTAGCCTCTGGTATCATTGACTGTGCAACTGCTTGGCTGGCCACCAAGTGGGTAGTAACACCTAGGGAGTACGGACTTAGTACACAAAATGCATATCACGTACGATTTTTTGGATCCTGTCACATCAGAGCAAATACGGATTTGTCCTGGTTTCTAAATAGAGTTATTGTCTCTGTTTGTTTAGTGAATTTCTCTTGTTCTCCCTGGTTCACTTTTCTCCCTGTTTTTCTTTATTACGGCATTACACATAACATGGTTATCCTCCCTCCAGAGATTAAAGCAAGATGTGACAATAGATAGAGTGACTTGACTGTGGGATTGGATGGAGCCTGACTGAATGGAACCCAGATTCCTTGGACACCTGTATTGGTCACAGTACATCTAACAACCAATGGTTGTTAGCAGTTCCTCCTCTCAAAATTGGAAATCGGCACTTGCAAAATGTTGAGCTTTCATGGTCCTGTACACAAGGGCCTGTCAAACATTCTGGTTGTTTCAGCTGTGCTTTCCCTGAGCATCAGCATCCTGTTTTAAGGAGACTTGGAAAACAGATGAATTGATGGTCTCATTAGTATGGCAAACATAATTCTTTGAAAAGCAGATTCACAGACATTCGGCTTTGAGGGTTTTCCAAGATTCTCTTTCTACCTGCTTGTTATTGGAGAACTTCATTGTTGATGGAGTACAGATACTAATTATTTTCTTTTAGCAGCTGCTCATTCACCACACAGGAAAAGGTCTTTAAACTGCTTCCTTCCTTGGCAATTTCCACCCCTTTTCTCAGACCTTATATCTCCAGTGATTCCTTGGCTACATATAATGGAGTTTCCCTGTTTTAAAGAAAATAAACTTATAGCTTCTGCCAATGGGCTGGCTCGCCTTTTGTCACTGTTTTGTCTTCATCTGGAACCTTCCAGGCCAATTCTGTCACTTCTTTTTCAATTCTGTTGTGGCTTTTGTTGTTGTTGTTGTGGGGTTTGTTGGGGGGAGGTTGTTTGTTTGTTTGTTTTTACTGTGCTTTTTTTATTTACCTATTTTGAAGAAGGATTTTATACTTGGACGCAACTGAAGTTTTTGAGGGTAACAGTTTTATGATAGAGTTCTGAAATATGCCATTAAAGTTGCCAGTTGATTAGATTTTGTAAACTAAGAGGAAAAGATAATGGCAAAAGATTAACATAAATAATATTTGCCACTTTTGGCCACGGTTGTAAATTCAGTTTGAATAATTTATTTTAGATGATTCACTCCCTCTGTGTTACGACAGCCTCAAAAAATAATTGTGTTAATGCCTGTAAGAAAAATTTTATTTTCAATGGTAAGTGTGATTCACATTTTTAGAAAAAAACTGATCACATGCATGAAAAGTGAAGTAATTTCTCTGCTGAAGACATCATGGGGTGTAATTAGATGTTGTTGTGAGACCATGTGAACAGAAGTAATTTCAGGCTGATGAGTCAGTGGCTTAGGGCAACAGATGACAGGTCTTTTGAGACGTGTATACAAATATATATGAATCAATTTGCCTATGTGGTTTGTGCAATTGTGAACTGTGACAGTTTGCTTTACTTGGGACAGCCCTGGTGTCTGTTGAGGAGAGGGACTAATAAAGTGTGATGGAACTGCATTCATTAGCTCACATCAAAAATAAGCAGCAGTGACTTGAATGCAAGTAACAAGTATAGGCAGCTGGATTTTAATAAGATCAAATTCAAGAAAGCCTCTTGTGAAGAGGTTCACAGCACTGGTACAAAATGCCCTTCTCAACTGCACTAATGTATTGCTGCAATCAAAAATTGCTGAGCTCTGTAATGAGGGTTTTCTACATGCTGAAGTGGTCTTTGGCAGTTTTATATGTAGTCTCTCTGTGCAGGATCAGAGTGTAAGAATAATATTTCCAGTAGCTAGACAGCTGAAATAAAAATTTTCAGCAAGTTTACTAGAAGGAGAACTTGTTTTGTGTTTCACTTCCAGGCAATTTACTGTATGGGAGAAATTAAATTGGTGAACATCAGCAAAGCTCAGAAATCTTCCATTGTTTTCCATAGATCAGGCAAGTTAAGGACTAGCATCTGGATTTGTATCATGCTTCATGCAAGCAATCAGCATTTTTAAGGCTTGCTTTCATCAGGAGCTCCTCAGTGTACCACTAGTTTTAGTTTTGTGTTTGGTATCAGTGACATCCAGAGTACAGTTAGCTGTGGATGAAGAACACAGAGAGGGGAAAATCAGAAAACTTAATCCCTTTAAGGACACTTAGTTGCTCTGGGTAATGCATTTCCCATTTGCAAGTCCAGTCGGAAAGCCCCAGCTCTGGACACTAAGTATCTTAAAAGTTTTCCAGCCCATCGTTTTTCACATAAAGGCTGAGAGATTGTAGCCTTTAACATGCTGAAAGTGTTTCAGTGCTTTGGATTGGAATCGTTTCAAACTTCTCTCTCACAGATGGTTGCACTGTTAAGGAATCAGCCTCTCTTAAATCAGGAAATGATGCAATCTATTTTATTACTCTGAGACAGATTTCTGGGGGACATCCTTTCTTACTCCAAGGCAGATTTCTAGACAAGCAAGTGGTTTTGATATTTCTATGGGACTTGAAAATGACCTTTCTTTTTCGGGCAGCCAACAGAACACTTCGTCATTTCTTTTCAAGCAACATTTAAAATATTTCATTAACCTTCTTAAAAGGCTAACTGTTTTAAACTCTCTGCTAGATTCACAATTCCAGTGCTTAGGGAAATGTAGGCAGGTAAGAATTTCTTCCGTGCCTCCTTTTTATAATGGGACTTTTATTCAGTTAAGTAAGACCTGGAAAAGGGGTCTGGGAAAACAATGTATGATAATTTCCATATTCTGAGCTTTGAAGATCCCAGTGCTGCTGGAAAAATAATGGGCCTCTTTCTCAAATGGAAAATGTGATGGCTTCTGGAATTAATGTATTGTAAAGAGGCACTAGAGAGCAGAGCAGAAGAAATACTCGTTTGAAAATCATTCTATACTTTTTGTGTGTGCAAGTATTCATGCACGCACACTGCAGTTAGGGGTTTTTTTTAAGTGTGGGTGATCCAAAAATCTGGTTTTTTCTTTATGTATATCAGTTGTTAAAGGATTAAAGTAAATTCCCTTCTTTCGCTTAGGTTTTGCTTTGCTTTCATTTAAAGTTAAGCAAACTGTTATCATGAAAGGATAGACTCCAACAATATCAGAAGTACCCATTTCAGTCTTGTTGAAGTTCATATTAATCTTGACTTACATTCTAGCAATAGATAAATTATTTGATCCAAATAAATCAAAAATTTTTTTCAGTACTTTACCCACACTTTCGTGGTCTGTAGTAAAACAAGCCAAACCTAAATCTGTGGAGGGAGAGGAAGTTGCCCTGGATTCCAACTGTGAGATAAAACGTTCTGCATTGGCATGTTTTGCTATGGTATGACAAAGACTAGCTTCACAGCTAGGTGTTTTTTAAGAAGCCACTGCAGTACAAATGATAAATAATCCTCGGTGATGAGGCATATTAAACTGGATTTATGGGAAATACAAGCCTGTTGAGGATAATTTCGTACGTGCACTGGAATTTGCATTTTGCCAGAAGCTGTCAGTGCCACAGCACAGCAGCACACCGCCCTCCACTGGGCCCCACTTAGTCATGTCCACCCCTCCAGCACAGCAGGCTTTGAATGTGGTATTGCTTTCATTTCTTTAGGGGGCTTTCCCCTCCTTAAAAAAAAAATCAAATTTAAAAAACAAAAAAGTAAAAACCAACCAAAAACAAACTGAAAGGAGAAGACAAGAAAAGGCCAGGTGGTTCATATCATTATTTGGGGAGATCCTTCAAAAAACCCTCTGAGGAGAAAAGTGCATGAAGAGTCCCAAGTGCAGGCTACAACCTAGTTAAGTAAGTGGTAAATATTCACAGGGTTTGGTTCCTAATTCTGTTAGTTGCATGAGCAGAGCCATCATCCAGAGGCAATGGCCAAAATCTTCTTTATAGGATCTGTACCCAAGTAGTAGCAGTGACATAGCTGAAAATTTATTATGGAGTTATACTGGTTTTTAAGTACCATTGTTGTGCAGATGGAAAAGTTCTGCTCTTTGAAGGTATGAGGCTTTTTTTTTATATTAATGTTACTGCATTGGAAGGATGAACTAGGATTTTTTACTTAATTTTTTAAAAAATGAAATATTTGTGTTTTTTAATAAAATTTACTCTACTTGAGAGACTACTTGTATAATAGACTGTCATCTCAGCAGACCATCCTTATTCTCCTGATGTTGGGTAAATTGTTGGATAAACTGAATGAAACTTCCTGAGAAAGCTAAGTCTTTAACTCTTCTCGAATCTTTGGCAGGTTTGACTCAGCATTTAGTTACAGACTACAAGCAAGTTGTAAAACTTCTAGAGGAAGGAATAGCTAGAAGGTATTTTATATAACAAACCATCTCCATCTCCATTTAACACTTCTTTCACTGTGTGTTGATTTCGTTGATGTTTATTTTATTGAATCTGTTGCCAGTGCTTTGTCATGACAGGGTGTCAGATTTGGTGATCCTGCACATGACATACACATAAGATGTTACCTATCCTCATATTGTCCACAGCAAGAGCTACAAGCACTCATGAAGTTGCTTCTTCAAAACTGATCCCATGCTGACTTACCCACAACATTCTACCATCTGTCTGTGATAAAAAATGCAAGCCAAGAAAACGTTTTTTCTGTAAACAGACATCTGTTTTTCCCCTTCAATTGCTCATGATACTTTAGGCTGGATAGCTTTCAACTCACTTGGTCATGTAATTAAATGATTTAAAACTGCTGAAAATATAATGTATATTTATTTATTTTCTAAAAGTAGTTGGTTTACAATTATTTGGTTTTATTTCTATAAGTTCCTAGTCCAAATTGTATGTTTGCTGTCAGAGAACTGTGGGATTTGGAACGCTGGTGAAGCCAATGATTTTGGCTCTTGTTAGTTAAGACACTTTTTGACAAGAAGCAGTAAGTATCTTTACAGGTGCCATTACAGTAATAGAAAAGAGTTATATTTGAAAGGATCCTCCAAACCCTAATCACAGTTTCAAAACTGATATTAAGTCTTATCATAAGAGTAGTCAAGGTTTTAGAATAACAGTGGTGCTAGGAAGTAAATAAAAACTAAGCTGAACTACCACACAAATCCCCTTAGAATGTACATCAGGATTAAGTTTTGCTGTTTCTGCTTGTAGCAATTAATAGATGCAGCTTTATGGTAAAAAGACTATTTCAGTACAACAAAATTCCAGGTGAATACATGGGTTACATGGGTTGTGAGTAATTGAGATGTGAACTTGGTCTCTACTTTGTGTATTGTTGGAGGTGAGGAGTACTATCACTTCCTCCTCCAGATCTTGGGGCACTTTCTTTTTCTCTTTTGCTTTATAAACTTTGGTGCTGTTCCCTTACATTCTCTGCCCACTGTAGGGCTGTTTTGTGTCTTCTGCCCTTTACCTAATTGTTTGTCTTCCTCCTCCAACATCTGGAGACTAGTTCATGTTCTCCTGCTACCTCAGCTTTGGCTTGCTTATAACCATGGCGTGCTCAGCTGCCTGTAACTTTTGGCAGTGGCCACTCACATGACAGTGGAGGAGGTGTAGGAAGCAGAGAACACCAGGGAGGAGAGTCCTGGCTTTGACCTCATGCCCTGGGCACTCAGCAGCATACACACAGCTGCAGCTTTCTGCTCTCCAGTGCAACTGGTCTCTGCAGTACTCTGGCAGCTGGGCTTGTAGCAAAAGCATGGTACCACAGTCCTTTTCTGCACTACTAGAGTTACCTACTGTTGTTGAGGGTAGGCTTGGAAAAACTGATAATAAAGGCTGCACATGTAGCTAATACCCCAGGTAAGCTCAAAGGAGAAAAACCTGTGTCCTAGCTTTTGCCCTAGACAAAGTCCTGCTTTCTTTGAGTTTTTCTAACCGAAACAACAATAAAGTAAGTAGAATTTCCAAAAAGTTTGCATTACAGAGGCAGTGGGAGGGTCCTGCTGCTCCTCCTTCTGTGACCAGTTCCTTCTTGCCAGAGTGCACTGGGTCAGAGCTCGAGAGCCGTATGACCAGTCTGTCCATGTAATAGAGTCATGCAAGTGCCACACAGGGAATTACAGTATTTATTTAGTACTCTCATGGGTAGACCTGTTAGTCTCACTGGACTCCTCTGGCTGTGTAAAAGAGCTGTATTAGCATAAAGGAACCCCAGAAGTGGTGTATGAAAGTTTTTGAACCCTTTGGAAATGCCAAGGGATAAAAATGGGCACAAATGGAGAAGATGTGCTGGGCTTGTACACTCTGTATTCGGATGAGCTGTTTGATGCTGCTGCTGGCTGTACTTCTCTGCTGTGTGCCACGCTTATGCAACACCTTGTACCTGTGCAGTAAGGCTGCTTTGAGATATCTCCTGAGGGTGCTGCTGGTGGAAAAAAACACCTCTAATTGATCCTCAGTTTCCACCCTTCCAGGTTCTCTGCCAAATGCTCTGGGATCAGATCCAAGAATGCAGCCTGCCATATTCTCCAAGTTTCACATTCTTTCGTTTATCTGCTGTATTTGTTGATTTTGATTTCCCTGAATACAGGGAAGTAACCCTTTGTGATTGAATGGTTTGTTCTTCTTTCTAGAATCACAGCAGCTACACACATTCACAATGCCAGCAGCAGATCCCATGCTATCTTCACCATCCACTACACTCAGGTTAGCGAAAAATAACGCAACTTCCTTTTCACTTTCAAAAGCATTGTTCACCATGTTGTGCATTGTTTACTTGTCACTATTTTGTGCTGTTTGTAGTAATGGTGGAAGCTGTTACTTATTTCCTTTGGATCACACTGCAGATGTGTTGGGTGCTATTGAAGTGTTCTGTTCCTTTGTCCAAGCTTATAGTCAGAAGTGATGCCAAAACCTCACATTTAAAAGAAATGTTTTCAGTTTTAATCAGCCCTTCGAAATGCAATAACCCTCCTCTGATGCTCTGAAAATTACGTGTGAATATGTTTGAAGTTATGTTTTGTCACACTTATTTAGGATTCTTAATTGAAGTACAGCATTAGTTTACACCAAAATTTTGTATCTGTCCAGCTTTTTAGATGTGCTCATCTCTTTAGCATTTGGCATCCAGCACTCTCCCTGAGACAATGCAGCCTTTCTCCAGAGGAATTACATCCTTCCCTGGCAGGGAAATAGTTCAGTGATCCAATAGACCTTTTCTATCTCACACTTCTAACATCCTGTAATCACAGAACTTTTTGGGATATTTTTCCTTAGTTTCACAAAAGACCTTTGGAATACATTAGTGGAAAATAACTCTGCAAGGTCTACAAGAAACCCTTTCACAGTCTCTAGGCAGTAAAGGTTTTTTTCAAGAGGAAATTGGCATAAGAGGGTAGTTTCTCTGTGGGGTGAGAAAGCTGTTGAGTTAATGGTTTGAACATAGTCAGAGGGTCAAGGTCACAAACAAAGGCAGTGAGACAGTCGTATGTACAACTCAGCTTCAAACAAAAGAGCACATCAATTTTGTTTTTAAATTGTTTTAATTAATTAAAGGGAATAGTCTTCCTTATGTATGTTTTTCTCTTCAGGCTATACTGGAGAACAATCTTCCCTCTGAAATTGCAAGCAAGATCAACTTAGTGGACCTTGCAGGCAGGTAATAATATATGGAAGGGCAAAGAGGTAATTTTCTCTGAAGATGCTGGCAGTACTGTCTTAGAAGATGAAGTTTAATATTTTAAAATTTCATTGACCTAACAGTAAGCCTGACTTTCTTATAAAGTAACAGGGAACATTAAGCTAATATTGTCCTTGTCAATAGTTCTTCTGTACTGTGTATTGGTTTTCACTGGGGAAGGGAATTCCTGGATCCTCAATTCCAATACTGTGCTGTTGCGTACATTTAAGGTAATTCCATTCAACTCCATATTCTTATTAAGTGGCTTTTCCCATAGCTGTTGTTGGAATTACTAAATCTGAGCTTGAAAAGAGAGGGGGAAAAGGGAATGTGTTCCTCATGGCTGGAGAAAATAGTTATATCTCACTGTTTGTGTTGTTCATATTCCGAAAGTTCCTAGGTCTCTGATCTTTGCTATGCATCTCAGTGAGGAACATGTGGTTGTGCTGGATGTAACAGAAAACAGAAAGATGGAAGTTGTGCTGAAGAGTTATAGAACAGTTATAAAAAAGGACTTTTTTTTTCTCAAGAACATAAATTGCCAAGCATGTATGGTCAGAGAAAGTGCTACTGAGGGAGTATACAGACTTTTGTACTGACCCAGTCTACCCTTGTGGAGTTGTGAAATATATGTTGGTTTTTTAAATTCAGAACCACTATGATTGGGTTGCCCAGTTCAGACTTGAATTTATATTTTGGTGGGTCTTTAACAGTATCTTGCACCAACAGCCTTTGCTCATGGTTGTTTGGACTTCCTGAAATAGAGAACAATATAAAAAATACTCAAAGTATATGGGTTTTTTAATTGCAAAGCTCATAATTTCTGTTTTCTTGTATTGCTTGAAAATACATAATGTTTTCATATTGCCTGTATGTTAATAATTAAGCATTTTTGTTTATTTTGCATTGTCTTTTTCATGCTTGCTTGCTACAGTGAAAGGGCTGATCCCAGTTACTGTAAAGATAGAATTACCGAAGGTGCCAATATTAACAAGTCATTAGTTACACTTGGAATTGTCATATCCACTTTAGGTAAGCAAATTAATTCTTTATGTTGAAGGGTTGGGATAAAAGCATGTGACTCACTCACCATGTGTTGAGTGTAGATGTTTATTTGCATTTACATCAAAAAGCTCAGCAGATCAGCTGTGTGGTGTCTTCATAAACTGTAATGACATCTAAGAAAATTAAGTAGCCATGACAAAAAATAATCCCTTTCCTGAGCTATGTGGTATTTCTCCTTCAGCACAAAATTCTCAGATGTTCAGCAGCTGCCAGAGCATTAACAGCATCAAAAGCGAAGGGGACAGCAGCCATGTGGGCAGTTCTCCCTCAGGCAGCAGCAGTGGGACCAGGCGGCCAGCTTACATCCCCTACCGTGACTCCATCCTCACCTGGCTTCTGAAGGACAGTCTGGGGGGCAACTCCAAGACCATTATGATTGCCAGTGAGTTTGGTTTCTACTAATTGTTTAATGTTTTGCACTACATTGTGCCTTTAATATTCTCTACTGCAGTGAGAAGACAGCTGTAACACTTAGAATCTGTCCTTGTAATGATTTTCATAGATCATTACATAGAATTACATAGAATACTCAGGGAAATGAAAATGCATGCTGATTGTGCATGAAATTATGTTTAAGAGTCTTACCAAGGTCATAGCCTTGATTTTAGGGGATTCATTCAGTTATAAATACAATCTGGAGAAGACATTCTCTGTGAGTTTAATGAAATAACCCTAGGGTTATTTTTTGGTTTTATTTTTGAAAGAAGCAAGACTGATAAAAAATAAGCCTTTTTGAAAAGTGATGGGTTAAACTGAATGCTTTTAAAATTGTGTTATTTGTTTTCTGTCTGTAGCTATCTCACCTGCCAGCTCCAGCTACAATGAGACCATGAGTACCTTGAGATATGCTGCAAATGCCAAAAATATTATCAACAAGCCCAGAGTAAATGAGGTGAGGCCTTGAGTTCTGCCTGAGGCAGCCTATGTAGTCACAATTTGTCTTCTTCTCAGTACAGAAAATAATGAAGCCTTTAAATACATGGGAATAATTTTGGCCGCAGAACCTGAGCTTCATTCATTGCTTGTTTTGGGAATGAGCTCTGGCTTTATGACAGATTCATTTGTTTGATTGTGCGGGGGTCCTTCACAGGCTGCACAACTTAAAAGATGGCAGAGTACTAAAGAGAGAGTCAGGTGCTGCATTGGAGGCCTGAATTCTGTTGCTGCCCCTGCTATCCCATTCTTGTTCAATTCTAGATGTTCCAGATGCTGAAGGCAAATTTTCAGTGTGTGGTTTTTTTTTCCTCATTTTCCACTCTTACTCTTTGGTAAGTCCACATTTATCAGATGTGAAAAACATAAACGCTCTCAATCAAAGACATAGTGCTTAAACAGGAGGTTTTAGATACTATAGTCTAAGAACCATCATTAAAAATAATTCATGGAGAAGTGCATAATTCTGTCTTTACAGCAAAATTCAAGCAGCACATACTGATCTGGATCTACAGTCACATATGCTAGAAATATAAAACTCTGGAATTGCTGCTCTGCAACTGAGCATTCTTGACCTGGTATTCTGCATGAGGCTCCCTTTACACATGATCACATAACTTAAGGACTGAATCATTTTGCATCCATTTAAGGAATATACAGTGAATTTAGGTTTCAAAAAAAAAAAAATCTTGATTCCAGCCATTTCCCAATCTTTAATCCATTGACTTTACAGCTTTAGTAGTAGTCTTTTGTGATTTTGTGATTTGGCATGAGTGTATCAAGATACAATTATGTAGATAAAAGATGGAATCTTAGAGTTGTTCATCACTATTTGCTTTCCTAACAATACTCTGTTACATTTGGGCAGGAGTAAACCCTTCTAATCCTAGGTTTCCCAATTTTCATTTGCATCTGAATTACCCATGCCTATAAGTAGTTTTCAGACATCAAGAGTAGCAGCAATTGTGTGCTTGGTTTTGCCAGCAGCAGTTCTCAGCTCTGTGACAGGCTGAAGTCACAAACAGTCCTGGGTAAGCCTCTTGTCACACACAGCCTCTCAGCATCCCAGCAGGTGTACCCATCACTCTCTTGCACAGCCCATGCTAGATCCTTAATCCCAGCCCTCTTCCCCTCATTCCAAATTGACCTGGCAGCCCAGAGAAAGCTGATTCTTGACTCAAGAGTTTGTCTGAACTGTCTGTAAAAGCTGTTTTCCAGAAACTGCCTGTCCAGAAACACTTACTCTGAGAGTGAGACAGATGCCTCCACACAAGCAGACAGGAAATTCTTTATGTATCAGCTGTAAGGGGTTTTAATACTATCCTTGATGACATTCTGACTTAGTCTCCTCTAATTGGATTTTATACACCAGCATTAAATAACAGCATCTTTCTGATGTAATGTAACTATTTTGAAGATAAATCCTTAAAAGTAGTGGTTTATCCATCTAGTCATGATGGGAAGAAATGCTATGGTAGGTCTGTGTTCAGAAGAGACATGGAATAAAGTTTATGGTAAAAGGGAAACTATCCAAGATGAGAACCCCCTATCCCTAGGCAGTATGTCTCAGGGGCCTGGCAGAGTGAAGCAAGGAGTACTGTTGTGAGTTTACTTGTTCTCCTCTCTTCCTGGCTCTTGGAATACCTCCACATTGATTTCTTTAGCTAGAATGTTTTTAAGGCTGGTTTTTCCAATGGTTTGTGTCTCAATGTTTCAGGATGCAAATGTGAAACTGATCAGAGAACTGAGAGAAGAAATTGATAGGTTGAAAACTATGCTGATGAGCTTTGAACTGGTATGTAGCAACATTTCCCCACTGGAGCTTTTATGTTACTTTAGGTAGCTTGCTTTCATCTCATCTGTTTATCTTTCCGTGTTTATTGTAACTGCAGAGAAATGAAACTGTTCTCTGGGTGATTTTGCAGTTGTTAAAAGGTTAGCTGCTTTTCTTTCATTTCTCCTCTTTTTGTCACTATATTGATAAACCTGAAGTATAAGTAGTCATGTCAAAAGGATTTCCTTGCTTGTCTTTCATGGAGTTGGATGGTTTACCTGTCCAGAAATACCATGAAATAGGAATATTTTATTTTTAAGAGTATGGAAGCTTCCAGAGAGTAATTGATGTTTCACACTGCCTTCACACTCTTTCCCCTCCAAAAAAGTTGTGAACATCTCACAATACAGCTGACATCCCTGGTGTTGGAATAATAATAGTGTCTTGGTTTTCCAAGCCATGGAGAGAATGTTTTGCTAGGAGAGGCAGAAACTACACTTCAGGATTTATTTACACAGAACTAGCTCTCATTTACTGCTTTTTCACCAGTTCTTTACACCAAAAAGTAGCATGCCATAGCTAAAGAGATGTAGGCTAGATATGAGAAGGTAGCACATGTATTTTGTCTTTCATTCTCTTGAGTTCATCAAATGCTGGAGAATTAAAGAACATGCCTGCCAGTTGTGAATAGGAAAAGTAACATGTAGATCTTGGTGACTGTTGTTTGTACAGAGGAATTCCAGTCCCTCTTGGAGTGATGACAGGGATGGAAATCTGACTGAGCTGGTCCTGCAGAATGAACTGAAGGTGTGTATGATTTACTTGATGCTGTATCTCCTGTTCCACAGGGGGATAGCATTGCTACAGTTGTGAAAGTACAGTGAAAACTTCTTTTGTCTTAATCCTTTCCTTTTTGCTCTGCAGATGCAGGAAACTGCCACCTTTAATGCAAGATGAGTGTGCTCTACCAGTTTGTGACAAAAGTGTTGTGTCCTTAATGGGACACAGTCCACTGTGTATTACTATGTCTGCACAATTCTACCCCCTGTTTGAAAGCTGTCTCAATATACCACAGTAATTCATTATACAGAGTCTGTCCCTTCTAACATAAACTCCAGTTTATTCAAATGAAATTACTGTACACTTACCAAAATTACTGAGAAGATTTGATCACTGGTAACCTGGAAAGGTTTTGCAGACCTTCAGTTTTGCCCAAAGACAGGTGAAATAACTTGTTAGCATGATCAAAAAGGAAAAATTAGCCTGCTTAGTAAGTGAAACTGTTCTCTCTCCTCTTCTTTAAGATTGAGCAATTGACCAAAGACTGGACAAGTAAGTGGACGGACAGGAAAGCCATCATGGAAGAGTACAGTGTGGACATCAACAAAGAGAAAGCTGGAGTAACAATAGATTCTAATTTACCTCATCTAATGGCCATGGATGATGATATCCTCAGCACAGGAGTGGTGCTGTATCATCTCAGGGTGAGATATGGTCATTTGTCTTATTTTACCCTTTAATTTGAAAGTATTTGTTTTCTTTGGAAATGGAGTGTGGTTTGGGTGACGTTACAACAACAGCTATCAAAACATGAAGGTCACAGATCATAATGTGCGGGGAAAATAGAAAATACATGGAAATGGAGAAGAAGAATTAATACATGAATATAAGTTGACCGTTTATGAATGCACATGCAAACTATTTGATATTGTATTACAAGCAAAGCAGAATACTCAAATTAGGTATTAGTAGTTTGTCCACAAAGCATAAGGACAGTTATGTGTGCACGTATGTGGAAACATAAAGGATGGTGCTTGAAGTATGCCAGACATCCTGGTCCGAATTTTATTATGCATTTGTATACTTAAGACTGGCTTATTTGAATATGTATAGATAAAAGTAAGCTTTAAGAAACAAAAGCTCACTTTGGCAATGACTTCTATACATTGCTTTTAACCCTACCAGAGATCTGCCGAGTAGATACCAGGTATGTACCATGAGGGCTAATTACTTGTGACCCTACTTGAGTGGCTATTTTTGAAGATCAGGTAGAAATCCTGGCCTCATAGATACTGTTTTGTTGTGTAGCTGCTAATTTAGGGCAAGGCTTTCACCAAGAAACTTTCATAACATTGTATGTATATTACTGCACATTATGGCATAAGATGTGCATGGCTGGGTCAGACAAGTTTTAGGAGTTTTTTTGGTTTTTGATAAAGCAAGTGCTAAGCCATACTTCAACATTTTTAATGTTGTTTAAATTGATGGAAATTACTGAAATATTGATGCTGCTTAATGTGAACGCAATGTTGGATGGGCACTTCTACAGAGGTGCACTCGTTGCCAGAACATATGTTAAATAAGGTTGAAAATCATGTATCTGTCTACTAATGAAAAATCTTTATCTAGATTTTGTGGTAATTTATATAGTTTAGGGACACAGGATTCTTTTATTCCTCTTAAAAGTGACAACAAATATTTAGAACAGAAATCATGCTGTTCTTCTATCATGTTGAAAGAGAGACTTAACTAAATTTTCTCATGCCAACACAAAGAAATTGTACCAGGTAATTTTTTGGGACCAAGTATTTATGTCCAGTGCTGATCAACATGCAGCTTCAACCACTCAGCCCTACATTAACATTAAATATTTATTGGAAGCAACTGCTACTACTTAAACGCTTTTCTATTATGTGCCATTGTGGAAAGAGCAAATACTTTCCCATATTAATTTTGACAACACCTAATTTAAATATATTCATTTTAATGGCATAACCTGGTTTGAAGGGTCACCTTCTGAAGTCATTCATGACTCTGTCACACTAACATCTTTGTCCCTTCTTTCTTTGCTTCTAGATGCTGCCTTTTCTTTTCTTTGTGCTTTACATCTTTTAGTCTCTGGTGTCTGTTACCTTCATCTGAGCAGCAAGAAGGTAAAACATTAGCAGTTCCTTACAAATTAGGGCTTCAACATGTAACAGCACTTTACACTGTACTTCTAGAGAGAGGTCACAGCAGCAGTTTTCAGATCATGGAAAATAAATATTGTGTTACTCATTTACTCTCCTGATATTTCATAATAATAATTGCACTAATCAATGCTGCACCTATGCTTAATTTTCTGGCTTTTATTAATAAAAGATTTATGTTTTCTTATGATTTAACTGACCTTTTTTGCATAGCTTAAAAATATGAAATTTGCTTATTGCTTTAATAAAAGGTGTATTTCATAACCTTTTTTGAAAGCTGGAGTACTCCCAAAAGTGAAGGGGCAAAGCAATCTTTCTCTTTATTGCTCTGTAATGTACCTTAGGAATTCTACCCCTAGTCGTGAGACACAACCAGAAGAGGTAACAATGTAAAAACACTTCAGCAGATGTGAAGATGTGCTGTGATGTGCTAAGGTCAGGTTGTGAGGTGGTTTCATCTGAAACATCTCTCACTTTTTCAGGTGTAAAACTCAATATTAAATTAGAAAAGAGTATAAATATTACAATTATAATCTCAGTAATAGCATTTTAAAAATGAAATCAGCATGGTCCTGGGTTATGGTTATTTTTGTTTTGTTTTCTCAAGTTGAGCTAGTTTGCTTGTATCCTATCTGTACCCTTCGTCTCACCTGCAATTTTTATTTGGATTTAAACTTACCCAGAATCACTCCACCGACTGGGATGCTGCTGTGAATTTCCTGAGCCAATGCAGCTGTAATTCATTTTTCTGAAATAAATTGTATTACCAGAGAGTTAGTTCAGCACCTTGGAAGAAGTTTCTTTTGAAATTACAATAACTATTTCTTTGCTTAGTGAAGAAGATAATTGGTAACGAGATCTTTCAGGAGCTGGTTTGCTTCTCTTTGTATAAGATACGTGTTGCTAACTCACTTGATTGAGTGATGTGAGTCAAGTGCCATATGGACCATAAGTTCTAGAAGTTGTGGCCAACCCAGGTAGATATTTTGCAGCTGAGCTTGCTGAACGTTCAACTGACATGTAGCTTGGTAATTACTCTAAATTGGAGGCACAGTCCAGCTTTCAGCCTCTCCAGGAAATGAAGTCTCAGCAGGGCTCATGCCTGAGGGATCTGTTAGTTGGTTCAGATAGCTGAGCTCTGTGAGGAGCTTTGTGATAACCATTCCCTTTCTGTCCAGTGCACAAACCCACTGTCATTTACCCATAATTACCCATAGCTGAGTCACCTTGAGTAGTGCACAGCTTCTGTTTTCCCAGTCTTCAGGCTTCCAATTACTACTTCTTACTTCATCTTTAAATCTAGGCTTTACAATATGCTTGGAGCAGAGAGCATATTCAATTTGTTCTAATTTGAATACAAAATCACATTGTTTACTGCCCATAATTAATTTTAATATAACCGAAAGGCTTGCCACTAAAGTAATTTTAGAGTGCATTTACCAATCACTTTACCATAACCAATTACAGTGTCTCTTTGGAATTGGGAAATTATCTTGCTTTGTTTTCCTAAGAAAAAGCACAGAAGCAATAGACATATAGTAAATTAATTGCCCTTTTTTCACAGTTTTTTTCTCATGGTATTGTTTAAATGACTCTTTTTTATTCGAAGGCAACCATAAAACTACTGTCTCACTTCCATCACCGACCCATAATATGGTTCGAGTCTTCTTGTTTTGGAGACTTTTGTTCCTAGGCAGTTCTTTTCTTCAAAGTTTTTGAATCTTCAGGTTTGGGAACTTGCCCATATACCATAAGCACCAGAAAGACTTTTCATATATGTCATTTAAGTTTCAGAAAAAAGTTCTTCTTTAGTAGTTAGATTGAAGAGTTCATCGTCTATGACAAAGTTCTCTTCCAAATTAGGAATTCTGTTACTTTTAAATTTGAAAAGTGTGGAATAATCATTCTGCAGCTTCTTTCTTTCTGCATGATATTTATTAAAAGAATTATCTCATTTCTGCAAACACCAAGTCTCACTGTAGAAGTTCAAAGCATCAGGAAGCGTGTTCGTATTCAAAATGTTGGTCTCAAGCACAGTCCAGAAGTCATCCACTGAGGGTTACTTTATCTACTGAAGTTGTAGAAGCTGACATAGCTGCAGGATGAAGAGTAATTGCAACACTGTGGGGGACAGTGGGCTGAGCTGTTACGAAGTACCTAGCATTTGCTTCAAACAATTCAGTCATTCAGAGGCAATTTATTTTAAGTGTTTGCTAAAATGATGTACCAAAGCTTTTTTAAGTAGTATATATAGTCTATTTTCTGTAACCAGCTTTTAAATTAGTTCTTTTCTTGTTTTAGGAAGGAACAACCAAAATAGGAAGAAGTGACTCAGACCAAGATCAAGATATTGGTAAGAGAATGATATTACAACTTATTTTGTGATATGGTCAGGTCAAACCAGAGGTTTACATCTGTCATGTGTAATAGCCAGGTCATGTTTCTATTTGTCTGCTTTCTTTATTGAAAAAGGTAAGTAGAAGAGACTAATTAATAATGTTTGCTAAAATATATGTTTATTTTTTGTTTAAAAAAAAATTTTCTCTTTTTTAATTTTAGCAGTCAATCTCAGGAGCTAGATACTATGATAGAGAACTGAAACTTTATACTAAAATTGAAAAATTTGTGGAATCTCAGCTTTGGTTAAGTTCTGCTAAGCTTGGTTATGTTTGATTATTTTCTACCAGTAGATTTGTGAATTATAAACAATAAATAACATAATGGCATTAAGAAAATTCAACATAATAGAAGAATTTGCACATCAGCTCCCAAATCAGAAAGTGATACGTAGTTTCCCAGTACCAGGTATAAAGAAACAATCTCACTATTTTCAGTAGTGAATTTCAATAGTAAGTTTTTTTCTGTGATTAATTATTTGACTAGCAGGATTTAATCTCCTTGTTTTGCACATGATATAGTTCTCTGGGGTATGCAGTATGCATAGAGTCGAACAGTCTGTGGTACTCCGTTCTCAGGCAAACAGAATGGAGTAACCAACCCAACCCCTTCAACAGGAGAGATAAATCTCTACGTTGTAGTTTTGCAGGGACAGTGGATTGAAAGGAATCACTGTATGATAGACAACCACTGTGGGATTGTGACTCTGCGACCAGTTCCAGGTGCACACTGCTCTGTGAATGGCTGTGAAGTGTCTGGGTCGTGTCGTCTGTCACAAGGTAAGGCTTCTTTTTCTGTGAGTGCTGCATTAAAGTCACCCAATCACTGGAGTTTAGGTCAAGAATTTCAGAACCTGAGCAGATCAGGGAAAGACATCTCTCAGTCTGCTGCCAGTTCCACAAGGCTTGATCCATGGCTAGAGCTGGGACAAATAAATTAAGTACCCCACAGAAGTCAGATTAAAACATTGCTGACAATATTCTGCCTCCTTTTGGCAACAGAAGTCTGTAGGTTTCTGAAAAGGGAAGACGTGTAGTCAGAGACACTATTGTGGAAAGTAGTGGAGACTGGCCCTAAGCCAGCTGGCCACTGAAAGGGTTTTTTGGCAATTATATAGTATGGTTGAAATGACCTTCAGCTTTTTCACAGTCTATTTAGGTGGAAGCTAATAGCCACTAAGTCACAAGTATGATAATGAATTCAGATTAAATGGATCAGGCTTCCATACTTTTAGGTTGCTTAAAGTAACAGTCCAGCTTCTGGGAACTTGCAGTTATCTAGACTCTTAAAAATATAGTGTAAAAGCAAGTTTTCAGCAGTGGATCGGTTGTGGTTTTTGGCATGAAGTCATGCTGGCTGGCCTTTAATATGAACTGGGAATTTACAGTTACACTTAGTCTGCAGAGATCTGCAAGATCAGTTTGCTTGGATGCTGTCATTACAGATTGATAACTCTGCCATTCCATAGTGGCAAATTCTAAAATTAGTTCTTTGTTCTGTGGTGTTCAGAAAGCTGTTGGTCAGAATTTAGTTTTTTTTAAAACATACTATTCTATAGTAGTTTGATGAATTACGTCTCTGTAAATATCTAATTATTCTGTTTTCACAGGGGCCCTTGTTGTCCTTGGCAAATCTCATAAATTTAGATTCAATCACCCAGCAGAAGCTGCTATCTTAAGACTAAGAAGATCAGTAAGTTCTAAAACTGCTTTTCTCTCATAATTTTTCTTTTTCTTTCCTATTTTTTTTCTTCTTAAAAGCCAGCCTGATAAAGATAATATTTCATCTCATCATCATATTCTCTTGCTACATTTCCTCCATCTAATGGTCTGTAATGACACTAAACCTTCTGTGGGAGGACACTAGCACTTCTTTCAGATGTGCTTAGCAAAAGATGATGCAGATCCCTTGAATTATTTAGTGTTTCCTATTTCCAGTCATGACTACAGTAGGGTTGAAACAAAAAGGCAGAATCCTGCAGTGAAAAGATCAGTTAAGAATCTTTCCACATCTGATAATCTTTTGAGTTATCTTCTTTGTCATTTCACTGTCTTGAATGAAGTATACTAGAAGAATTGGAAAATTTGTGGGATTAAGTACTTAAGTATTGTTGACTCTGAAAGCAGTGAATTGTTCCATACATCGGAAATAGATAAAATATTTCTTGGTATGTTAAGCTCAGGAACTAACTACTGTAAGATATTATTTGGTTAGCTAGTTCGATGATGTTTAAGAACTGAGATAGTTCTTAAAATGAATGACAAACATAGCTTAAAAACCTGACTTCAAAAAATACGAATTTTCTCATTTAGGAGTTAACCACATTATCAACTGATATTGGCAAGAGTCAACCTTTTAAAATGGATTTTCGTTTATTAACGTTTTATACTTCCCATTCTTCCATCCTTTTGCACTCACTGTGAGATAAGGGGCTTAACTTCTGTTTGTTTTCTTTCTTAATTTCTTGATTAATGAAACATGCAGTACATTAAAATAGAGCTGCAAAAAGAGATGTACTCAGTAACAAATACTTCACAGTTTTGCTAATTATCAAAGACTAAGCAGAAGTGTAAGTGAGATTATAAACTCACATGGGAGGTATTATGCAGCCTTGCACACAATAGTTAATGATGACAGTGCTAATGATAACTTGGAAGTTCCTGGGTTGCTGTGATTTTAATAAATACCTGTCTTATGTTGTGTGCTTTCTGTAGATTAGTGAAACCCCACCCACTCGGAGCTATGGAGCTTTGGACTGGCTCAATTTGCATGGAAGTTGCACCAATTCTCCTCACTATATCCTTTCTTCTCTTCACAAGTAAGTTTAAAACTAAGAAAAAAAGCAACTGAACGAACAATTTCTCTTGTGGGATGATATCTGAAATAAGGGACTTGGTTCAGACAAAAGTAAGCTGTATACAGAATAAGTCCCATCACGTTTTTGAGTAGGCAGATAAAAATGTCAGAGAAAATACATTGGCCAGTCGACTGATATAGAGCATTAAGATATACAAGCAACAAACCTGCAAGATTATTTCTTGGTGCTCAATTAAGAAAATGCCTCAGATGAGACTGTGAGCCTTAGTTCACTTGGACATCTGCTGTACAGCTAATCTATAATTTTTACAATATTATTCTGTGCTTTAATGTACAGAATGGACTTTTCAGGATATGATTTAGCCAAGGTAATTATTATCAATTGACTTTCCCTGTTAATTTGTTGTGGAAATCACAAGATTTGTTCATAAATTCCCTTTAGTGCAAGTCCTCATTGAGCCCTTCATCTCAGAAAGCCAATGTGATTCCTTGTTTGATTGTTTTCAACTGAGCAGTAAATAAGGCATATACTGCTTTCAAAGTGTTGAAGAGCTGCTCATACTCAGTGTTTAGTGTGTGCTTTTATGGCAGAGACTTTAGGAAATGGAAATGATTGGTGTGATGAAGACAGTGATTAATGTGTATCAGGAAAATGAATTGAGATATGTTCTGTGTTTCAGTTCATGACATTGAAAATAGAATATTAAAGAATAAATATAATTGGGTTCTTTTTCTTTTTTAATTCCTCTCAGCCTGGCACATTCAATTAACCTGTTAAAGGCGAGAAACAGCCATCTTCTCATTCATATCTGTTGATGCTTCTGCTTCTTGATAGAGTGTTTTTGCTGTGGTAACATACTGGGAATCTTTTATCTCTTTCTAGTGGAAGTATCTCATCTCATGTTCATGAGCATAAAATGTTATCTCTGTTTTGAATATTCTTCATGATTCTAGTCAAGTGCCTTGCTTTCCACCTTGGGTAGTGTGGTTTGATATGTTCTCTTTAATGTATCTAATCTCTGCATTTGCTTTTCATTTGCTGCAGTGATACCTGTCTGTACAAAATGTTACTTCATTTTGTTTCTTTACTGAAGAACATTTTACTTATCATTGCTATTATTTTCTTAGGAAAAAATACAAAGAGTTTTAAAAATAAGGGTTTGTCTTATGACCTTCAAATGTACACACCAAGGTGCTCTTTATGTTGCTAAAAACATTAGTTGTGGAGCTCTTTTCACAAGTTTTTTGATGAACCTAGAAAAACCTGAAGAAATCCACAAGTTATTATAAACAGTTTATCAGAAATTTGCACCTAGTTTCCCCCTTTTTAACCTGACAAAACTGCAGAACATTTCTGATTGATTTTCTTTTTCCAGACCATGTTCAGATAGAGGATTTGTTTGTGTTGATCAATTTTTTAATCACTTGGACAGGATATTACAAGTATATTACATTGCTTAAAGTTTCCCTCATGCTTACCTAGAGGGTTTCAGATGGTTACTTCAGTAAAGATGAAAAATGTTATGGTATTGCATTTGCTTGGGTTTTTATCAGTGTCCATCTTTTATAGGAATGAGCTGTAAACTATGTCTAAGAATAGTTGGTTTTCACCTTACATAACCCAGTGGTCCTTTTATCCTTTTGAATAGTTATTTGGCATAGGTGAACTGAATTGATCCACTCAGCCTTCCTTTGCAGTAACCTGTGAGCCTGTATTTCTGTAGAGACAAGTAGTTTTGCTCATGGAGGGGGTTATGATTGAGACATGTAGCCTAAGATTTATATTATAAGAATAAAATTATGTATGTGGTCTGTTGTGAAGAAAAGTCAATGTCAGGTGCTAACAGGTGTGTGTGAGGTACTTTGCAAGCCATAATACAGGAGTAAATGGACTACAGGGAGTGTTTATTGATCACCAGTGTTTACTGATCACCAGTAAAAAGTCCACCCTAATGCAGGGTCTCGTCTCTGTCAGAAGGAGATGTTCAGAGGGAAATATAAGAACAGGGAAAGCTCTGTGTGTGTGTGTCTTGTTCTCTGTCCCCCTCTCACTTGAAAGTTCTTGGTGTTCTCCCAGCTGCTAGAAATCTGCATCTTCCTCTACTGAAAATTACAATAAAATCTCTGTGTACAATAGGCTTCAGTGAAATTTTCTTGCCTTTTTTCCCAAATATTTATGATTTCCTATTTTTATTTTTGCAGTCAAAAATGTAGAAACTGTGAAGAAAACAAATGTTCTCTTCAACTAAGGTAAGAATATTAATGTGTCTACATCATGCTGAAATTTTTGACACCTTTACCTTGCCTTTCTCCTGTGCTACACTGATTTCCTCTAGAAGAGATGGAAGCTAGACTTTAAGCTTTAATTCAGACTACTTTATCATATTGGAACAAGAATCTGCAGCTGAGTTACAGGCAAGGCTCTGCAAGCATCTTCATACAAGATCTTGTGCAGAGGATTTGCCTCTTTGTTGCATGTGTAGCCTGCATTTAAAAGCTATAACTAGAGTGAGGCTTACTCTGAAGTTGCTGCCAATTTCCAGCATATAAGAACCCTAAATGTAATAGATTTTATGCCAATAGTAGGTACTGGGAATGCTCACTAGTACTTTGAAAATTGCTTGGATAAATTGGGTTCTCTTCTGGTGAGAATAAAATTGCTTTAGGAAAAGTAAAAAAAAAATTAATTCCTAGCATAAAACATGGTTCATTCATGGAAAGACACACAGCAGCTGCAAACAGAAATAATTCAGAAATTGTTGAGTTTCCATGGGTTTAAGTACCTTTTTCATCAGGAACTGATGGTACTTTACTTTCTTCTGGATGTTTTTATTTCAGATCATATCTATATATATATATTACAGTAACGATTATTAATGATATGAGTCTTATCTCCCATGCTGTCCGTATGATGACATTTTCTCATCTGCCTTTCATGGGTTGAATTACCAGTTGAACCTTTAATTGTACATTAAAATATTTTGAGAAATGAGAGGAAAAACAATTTTCTACCATTGCACACAAATACTAAAATTTAGGCATTCCTTTGAAAAAGGATTGTGAGTCATTACACCCTTACTTGTTTGCTTGTTCATACACCCTACTCATAAGAGCCCCTGCACTTCAAATTTCTGATGTTTGCTGTCAGCCAGCAAACACACAGAAGACTTGTGAATGGCATCAGTCATCATGTTATAGCATCACCACAAATAAGTAGATAATAAAGGTCTTTCTCCTGCCATTGCCTCAATATCATACTGCATATAAATAAAAACTCTGATTTTATTGTCTTGCTGGTTTGAAAAAAAACCCACAGGGGTTTTCCATTAGAGTTCAGTGGTATAGCAGTACACTGAATTAATTTTAGCTGCTTGGAACATGATTAAACTCCCTTTCCTTGAAAATACCAACATTGTTAAACTGGGGGGGAAAACTCTGAGACAGCATAATACAATGTATTTATTATTCTAATGTGGTATAGTTAACTTGTCCAACTAATATCTGTAAAATACTCTGAGTTCTCACTAACAGCTTCCATTTGAGAATTTCAAAGCGCTCTGCCAAAAACAAAAAGATTAAAGAAAACTTTTGCTTCTCTTAAAAGATCCCTCAAATATTCTGTTTCACAGAGAAATGCACTGTGGCAGTTACAGCAGCTCTACCATTTACAGCAGAACCAGGTATAGTGGGTTAGCAGGGTAACTAAATAATTCTATATATAACTGACATTGTGAAGGGAGAACCTGTGTCAGCTGAACTGGAATTTAAAGAGGAAGCATTTACCTTTATTGGGGAGTGTGGTTGTGTCTTGTCCCTGTGACTCTTTGGCAAAAAGAGGCCTGTTTTAGAGATGTATTTAAAGGAGTACCTTAAATAAGTCATTGCCTCACTGTTATTTTGGGGGTTTGGCAAAGAAAAAGAGGTTTTTCACAGAAAGGCTAAAAAAAACCACACATGAAAAAGTACGGGTGTGCTTTTTCTGTAAGCAAGCCAGCTAATCAGAAATCAAAATGATGTTTCACTTGATGCTGACTTCTGTGAAGGGGATTACTATGTGTGTATGTTTCCAAAGATCCCTTATTTCTAAAGGTTTTTGACTCTGCTGGCCATTTTGACTGATTTCTGGCTCCCACCTCCTGCCCACCACTCCCCAGCTTTTGCTTTGAATTCTGTGAGTGGCATTCCTTCGGGAGGCTGAAGGAGGTGATAATACAAGGTCTTTGTATCTCCTCGTTGCTCTTCCCTCTGCTTTAGGGAAGAGAAGGGAGAGGCTTGGGCCCTATGCTGGGCAGAAGCAGATGTACGATGCTGTGCAGCTGCGTGGTGCCTGCTGCTGCTCTGAGCCCCTGTGGGAAGGGCCCTGGATTGGACACGGGAAGAGGGGGAGGATAGAGCTGGAGAAGGTGGGGGGAGTTGTGTAGATGGGTATTAGTGGATAGGCTTGTAACTCTAGCTTGTGACTGCTCTCAGTTTGGGGTTTGCAAGGGTGCAAAATGCCCTGCCAGCATCTTTTCTTCTGCTTTATTTTTAACTCTTTTTCCTTTGGGAAAAATAATTTGTAGAAGACAAATGGGACTTGAACTCTAGGCAGTCAGAAAGATGGGGATGCCAACTTGACTGATGTTTTCTTTGAGAAAACTGGCAAATTTCAGCTTTTACCAAAAGTGATTGTTTTCACTGGAGTTTCTCTATTTGAGCCTTAAGATTTTGTTGCAGCAGGTATTCAGCCTCACCACAGAGCTATTGCTGCCATAGTTACTGGAAGCTGCATTATGCTGTAGCAGCCGCCAGCCTCTGCATCAGCAGTAGAAGTGTTTGGGGAAGAGGGGAGGAGAATTGCACAATAGGATCCCAGAGAGCTGACAACAAAACCGGCTGGAAAAAAATGTGGATTTACAGATGGTTCATTTAGCATGCATCGTGCAAACTTTGGAGAGAAAAATGAGATGGAAAAGCAATCTGGCAGAATCGGTATAATCTGAACGTTTTCTCAGTAATTTGTGATTATCTTTAGTTTAAGGTTGGTGTCTTTTTGTTGTCATTTTATTTGCAGCTTTTAAAGGTTTACTTGGTGGAGGGGGTAACTGTTGACACTTCTTGCTGCATATGGTACACCCAGAAATCTGCATGCTTTTATGAAATTCTCTGCAGAATTGCCTTTTTTTATATGCTGTATGCTAGAGTATGCTGGTCCTGTGAAACCAAGACTTCATGTATGTCTTGATACCTACAGAAATGAAGCTGTTTCTCTTATGTTTGTCTTGAGGTTATTTTATTTCCTGAGTGTAGATTGCTTATGTAGAAAAGCAGGGATATGAGCAACAGCATTCTGTGCTTGGTTGCTGTATCTCAGAGTATTCCAGTGTTTCAAGTCTAAATTTAACAGTACGTCTGATTTAAGACATTTTGGATGAAAAAATTAGTGATTTCACCTACTTAGTACAAAACGTGGCTAAATTCTTTTGTTAACTGGATTGATACTTGGTTTTAGTAAGTCATTCAAACATACATTACACAAACTGTTTGTTCTTTGAACTGCTTATTAGGTGATTTAGCTGTGAAGTGTGTGTGAATCTGTTATTTTCTTTCTGAGCCATTGCCATGACATTTTTTAGTTTAGTTCATCATGTTATTTCCACAAACCAGCAAAAGTGTGCTGACATGACCTAGCATGTTCGAAGGTAGAAAGGGAGCATTCTGACTTCATGTTCTTGGTTTCAGCAGTTTCTGGGAGAGACATCCATACCCCAAACTAGCCAGTCATTCTGCTCTCACAGTCAGTATCTCACAGCCAGAGGGAAAACATCCTCTTGCATTTGTGTATTATGTAAGTGGCTCTGCATGAATTTTCATTATCTTTTTTTCCACTTCAGAAAACTGTCTGTAAGAAGCAGCTTCATAAAAAGGTGTTTTATGTTCAGTCTCTATATTCAGACCTGGCTTTACTGCCCTGCCTGGTTTTTGTTTTGTACTACTAAAAATAGAAGATGAAGCAGAGACACTGAAATAACAGCAGAACTGCAATTTTTATATATACCTGGAGCAACAGCATTTTATTACAGAGACTTTGACCTTACAGAGGGGGAATTGTACCAACTAGCTACATCACCTGATCAAAAGGAGAAAGAATACTGCAGTGATTGCTGTGCTGTGTTAGTTTTTCTAAGGCTTAAAGTGAAGTATGGCTGTGCCTCTGTACTCTGCCTTTCTGGGGTATAGTCATAGTATGGAGCTGTGATTAATACCATCCATTTGGCCTGCCTCATGTTCTGCTCTGTGTGCAAACACACACAGCTGTTGGAAAGGATCTCACAGTTTCATGTTAGTTCAGCAAAAGCCCATGACCACACACGTGAGGGAATATGCTAGTGCTGCCGAGAACAAACAGCACACTGCCATGTGCATTGTTTGTATTGTTTATTCTCTGATCCTTTATAATGTGGGGGTGGGGTGTGGTTTCAGCAAGGTTGGAAAGTATGGGAAAAGCTTGTGACCCTCTCACAACTGTAAACAGATGTTACCTAACCACCCCGTGAGCATTGTTAGGTCTTTGGATTGAAACGCAACACTGAGTTGTTTCATTTACTTAAATGTTCTGGGTTTCAGTTTGTAAGCAGTTTGAACTCTGATAAGTCAATTTTATGGAAAGATTGGCTGAGAGCTAAAAGTCATGGTTGGGAAGAATGAGAGACGTTTTATCAGAGGAATTTTATCTAGTTTTAGTAAACAGTTGAAGAACAAGAATTCTTTCTTTACTGTTTTAGTATCATGCTTCTTTTCAGCCTGCTGAAAATTATTTACTCAGTTTCCTCAGTCTCATGCAGAATGATGCTAATAATGATAAAATAATAGAAAGCAGCTCTTCTGATACTTGACTTTCTAATGTTTGATAATGCTAATGGATCCTCATCACTTCTCTTGGATGAATCTACTTTGCTTGTTTCACACATCTCAGACTAAGCAACTTGCCCAAGGTCATGTGAGACCAGTGACAAATTTAGACTCATATTTTTCAACTTTCATACCGCCGTAGGAGTCAGAGCTTCCATATGTCTGCCAGTAGAACAGGTTAAAGACTACCTCATCACCAGACTCTGCAAAGAAGCTGTTAGGTTTAGTGCATAGGCATCCAGAGGCAGTCCTCATCCTGAAGACCTTGCAGGCCAAGTGTGCGAAAGCACAGAGGTCATGTAACTGCTCCAAAATCAGAAGTGTTTTGTTGCAGATCAGTACTTTAACCTCCAGATTGTATGGCTGCTCCATTACATTTCCCTTAGCAAGTCGGGAAGACAACCTCAAAGCTGCATTTAGGGAAAGCCTCCCTCAGAGTTACCATTGAAACCATGGGAGCTTTTCATAAACGAATACTTTAGATTTAATACTATGTTTGGAAAGTGTTTCTTCTTTAGTTAACCAGTCTTGCTTTAACGTCTGAGATTGTCCCCCTGTGGTTGGTGGTGTTACAAATACCTGAACAGCTGGAGATTTGTAATTGCCATATGAGCATTTCAGTGCTGCAGTGAAGTGTCAATTCAATCCTACTTCAGCTGAATGAGAAATGAGGCATCCCACTTCTATTTCCTGGGATCAATTGACGTTTATCTAAGAGGAAAAAAATTACAAATCACAGGGTACTGGCATCTTTGTAGTTAAGCCAAGGACAAATAGATCTTGGACCTGCACATTCTTATAATTTGTGTGGGTCACAAATAGACACAAACCATTTAGCAGATGGCAGCGGCAAAGTTTGTACTCTGTTTGCACCATGCCGGACAACTGAACAGAAGATGTTCTCCTTCAGTTACTCTCAGCATTACATTTACATAAACATTAAAACAAAACAGAATTCTGTTTTTCTCGTTTGAGCAAGATTCATAGTAATATTGTGAATTATTGAAAACCCTAAAGCTTTTATGTACTGAGGCTTTCCTACTACTTCTTAAGAAAGTTCCATGTAAAGGTACTCCAGGAGATTTGTAGGCTTTGGCTGCTTAATTGTTTCATCTGTTCTGTCTGCTAAATTATCACACAAAATCAAGTTTTTGCTGTAGAAATGGTTGCTTTGAACACATGCTTACAGTTCTAAATCAAGATGTTAAATTATTTCTGTATAGCAAAGGTCAAATACTCTTTTCATACAGATGACATTGTATTGGTGGTGATTTTACAAACTACCTGGTATTTCCAAAGATTTCCTTTGAAATTATATTTTTGGAGGTTTTTTGACCTTCAGGGACTCTAAAGAGTTTTGGTGTCTTTGACTGCTTTAGAAGTATAATAAATATATATTTACTTTCTTAGTAAAATACACTTTAAATATTTTTTCAAGACTCAAAGGTTTTATTTTCTGAGGTTATATATAATAATGCAGAGTTTAGCAAGCAAAGGTCGTATATCACCCTTAGATATAATCTAACTTTAATGTTAAGAATTTCTGGCGATAGCATGTGGAGAAGTAAAATATGTATTTCTTTCAGAGGGCTAATGTATTTTGAATATTATAATGCATTATGTTAAGAATAGATACTTTTTTGATGTTGCTCTGCGCGTGTAAAATATTGGCACACAGTCAGGAGCCAAACATTTTGGAGGAGATTGTGAAGCAGTTTTTCACAGGTTAGTCACTTTTCTGATCACAATTCTGCTCCAAATATAGAAGCAGTACCCTGATATAGTTCTTGCATCCAACAGAGATTTGGGTGATCAAGGTCTTTCCTTGGCACTGCCAGAGACTGTCAGTGTAATCCTGACAATGCCTGTAAATGTTTCTAGGTTGGAAATTTTTGGTCTGAAAAAAAAAGAATGTTGGTCACTTCTGTAAAGAGTTTTGAGGTACTTAGATGACAAATACCTTATGTGGTGGTTATAAAATTTTATAACTTAAAAACAACCCCCTCCCCAATTGTGGAAGACTACTGCAAAATGAAAATTGGAAATATTTTTAAAATTCTTTTTGCTATTATCTTTCTGGCAGTGGAATTACCTGCTTCACTACTAGAGCTTTCACGTTTCCTGGCATTTATGACACTTGCAGGGTTGCAGCCTGCTGTGATGTGCATAAACACAGTTTAAAAGTTTTTGTCATAATGTGCTCTTGTTGAGCAAAACAACATCTTGCATGTTGTCTTTCTTTAGTAAGATGACTTATTTTATTACAAATAATATTTTTTTCTGGCTTAAATTCACTGTCAACATTTCTAACAGCAGAGAAATAGATGCTGTGCATGAAGAGTACAAGCAGAAACTGAGAGACCAGGAAGCTTTCCACAGAAAACAAATTCAACGACAGCAGCTCTATGTTGAGGATTTAAAGCAGCAGATTCTGAGAGGACAGATCAAAGCAGAACGGGAACTAGAAAATGACCAAGCACTCATCAACCAGCAAATCCAAGAAAGTGGGTACCTGCCTCTTCCCCTCCTTCAATTCCCCTCCATTACTGCTTACTTTCATCCTCTCAACATTTTTTGTCCTAGTGATGCTTTGTTTTATGAGTGGAACTTTTATTACGGCTAATTACTGGATTTCTCCTACAGTTGCCTTTCCCTTGAGAACAGTTACTAAGCTTTGATTAACAGAACTGAAAGGCTTCCTTTGCAGTGCTCCAGCAGCATGGTTTAATTAGCACTGCAGGTCACTGCTGGGAGAGACAGCGCCAGCTACTCCCCTGTGGCACTAAGAGCCTCTCCTCTCCCAGGCTGATCCCAATCCTGCCTCCCTACAGCCTTGTTCTGCTCATACCTGTAGTTACAACATATACCAAGTCCACTCTTGTGTTTTAAGTTTTTCTTGTGATATACTTGTGCTTCCTCCAATGAATTGTTCTTGGAGCTTGAAATTGAGGTGACCATGGTAGTTCCTACTAAAAGCTTTCAGGGGAACTTGCTTTAACAACAGGATGGAATAGGAGCCAAGCAGCACTTCTGAGACAGTGACAGGTCAGTTGAGATACTCTCTCATTGATGATGTCACCCGTAACAGTATAGATAATTTTCATGTGGTTTTGATTAATTTCACTCATTAGGAAAAATAGGGTTGTGACATAAGACTGTGGCTTAAACTGAACACACCATGTTTTGAAAGGTATTTTTTAGTGTCCGTGGCTCCTGGCCTCCGGAGCTGCTACTTTGCATGCCAGCAGACATTCTCAGTAAGATGCCTTGGAGGGGTTGGGCTGCCCCTTAATGAGTTTATAGAGTGATTTGGGAACATTTTAAACCTTGAGGTGCTTTTGAAATGGGGTGGTTATAGTCTTCTCTAGTTTATCTTCTAGTGAATGATTTGATCTAGGTTTCTTGATAAGCAAAAGACACCTATACAAAGGTGTCATTCCCACCTGGCAAAATCTGCTGTTTGATCCTGGAAGAAGAAAACTTCTGTGAAGTTTTGGCAATGTCTCAGAGCAAAACTTATGCAGTCAGATATCTTTTAATTATGCCAGCCACAATGAAGAGATTAAAAGGAAATTGTTTTGATGGGATATAGCAGAAGAATATGTAGATAGTACAGGGAACCAGGAGTTTCCCCAAAACATCTTTATTTTGTGACTCTGTAGACTTGTTCTGTGCTTCCCTCTAGTTCTGCTGTTTTCACTGGGTTCATGCAAAGCTTAGCTATGGATACAAAAATGCTGCTAGCAAGGATTTTCTTGCTTTTTTCTAAGTCCGTGACAGACTTTTCTCTCTCACAGAGATAGTAGCAGAGTTCTGTAAACAATGAAATGCCTGCAACCTTGAGAAGCCTTGTTTATACTATAGTAGAAAACTATTTTGACAATGGATGTTTTAGGATTTTAGCCAATCACCCCCAAGGGGTGGCTGATCCTTGTCCAATTAAAAGAGTTTGTAAAATAATTAAATAAATCAATCTTGCTGCACAATTCCTGCCTGCTGGATTATCTCTCCTCCTCCCTATGGCTGCGGGACACGGTAATATACCCTAGGGCATTTTAATACTTAGCCAGGAAGGTAGTTTTTGCCAGCCAAATACAATTCTTTACTTGGCAACCCACCAAAGTTTTTCACCTTTTTTGTGCCCTCAGTGGCTCAGCTCCTGACAGAGACAAGTTTGTGAGCAGAGATTAATTAGCATCTTAAGCTTGCAGCTCTCTTGCAGTGAAACTCTGATCTGCCAAATATTCTGCTGGCTAAAAACATGCAAAAGAGAAAATGTCTTGAAATAAAGTTGGAAAAAAAGCTTTGTGCGTGAAAACTAAAAATGTTATTAAGGAAAATTAACTAACATAATGTCAAAAATGCTTCCCTTTCATCCATAGAGTAACCATAGAGCTAGAATTCCTACTTCTGTGCATGTGCTCTGTGCAGAGCTGCCAACATAAGCAGGACAGGAGACTCATTGTGGTGGGGATCACTAATGAAGTATATTTAACAAGATCAGTAGTCATCAAGTAAGTGATGCCTACAGTGTCTCTGCACTAATGATTTCTTGCATTAGGGAAAATTCCAGAGCCCCAAATTCCTCTCTTGAGGCTTAGCTGTGCAGGTAGCCCTCATTCATCACATGAAACTTAAATACCTCTTAATTCCTACATCCCTGAATAAGCAATGAAACATTGCTTATTTAGTAAAGGACTGTACATGGAAAGTAAGCCCAGCCAAAACAAAATGCTGCTACTAAGACAGCAGTGCTTTGGAAAACTTTGGTTCTTTGAGAAATGCTCCACCTGTGAAGGAAGCTGGCCTGAGATTTTTACATTGCTTGTTCAACAATGGATTTTTTTTGTTTGTTTGCTTTGAGAGCTGAATATGTATATTTTTATAGCAGCATAAAAATCTGCTTCATTAAGAGAACATGTTCGAGGCATCAGATACAACCTGGTCATAGATCTCAATAATCCCTTTTGTTACAGTTCATCATAGCCAGATTGAAGCTGGTGTGCTCTGAAAAACTTCTAACCACATCCATCCCCTGCATGAAATAAAAGTAGTCTTGCATCCAGGGTTAAAAATAAATCAGCCTAATTCTGTTCTCTACTGCATCCTTACTGACTGCAAAGATCAGGTTCTGAATATTTAGAGAAGTGTAAGCAGAGGTAACATATTTTGTTATCAAATTAGGCTAATCACTTGGTTTGTAAGCAAATTTGGCATTTATGAACTATAGGGGTCATTACCAAAAGCAGAGAAACTAATTCTTTTTGTGGAGTGGAGTGGTAATTCTGTGAAAAATATGCATTGACTGGTGATATGATCTTGTGCTTTTGAATTGTTTGTCATAATGGCTAAAGGTTGTGTTGGCTTCACCTGCATTCATCCCATGGCAGTATTTGTTTTATTTCATGCACATTTAACTAGATGATCTTTAAGGTCCCTCCCAACCCATTTAAAGATTCTGTAATTTTATTATTACATGCTAAGGTATGTGTGTTCCCATCAGGCTGTTTTGGCAAGTGCTTGTTGGGGCAACCATAGTTGCAAAAGATAGCAAATTTGTGGTTGTTGCTCTGCCTCAGCCAGGTGCCACACGGGGATTGTTTTGCTTGGGAAGTTTTCATCTGATGCATTTATAGAGACTATCAGAAGTCTCTGGCAGATACCTATATGATGACATCCTTGTAGCTGGGTCTGTAACTCACTTGGAAGGCTGCATTCCCATCCGCAGGACTGGTGGCTGTCAGCTGCTCATCCACAGTGGGGCATAGGGAGGTCCAGCCTCCAGGCTTACTGAACTTGCCACCAACACTGAGCACAAAAATTGCCATTTCCTGTGCTAAACAAAGTCCATTAGTAGGACTCTGGCCTCCCTTATTTTCCATTTCCAGCATGCCGAGGTAAGTGAGAAAAAATACTTCATAGGTGGGGTTTTTTTTGGTTTAGCCAAGTTAAAGGTGAAAGGATAGGACCAAAAGGCACAAAGAAATGTTTGGTTTGCAATGGTTGTAAAACACTCAAATGCAGTAATGAGAAATCAGTAACATTTCAAGATTGCACTAGTGCTTATTTTTTCATTAAGATGTAGGAATCTATTAGCCAAAGGCTCACTAGTGTGTGTGAAATTCCATTTGCTGCATTAACACAGAAGCAAGTGCTGAGCTCTGTTTAGCTCTGTGCAACTTCATCCTCTTATTAACTTCATCCCTTGTTAACTCTGCTCCCAGTGCACATACATTCATTCCCATACAAAGTTTTAACATATGACTTCAAAATAATTAAAGCAGAAGTAGTAGCATATTTCACAGAAAAAAATTAATGAAGTCATACTTCTCTATTGTGAATATATACCCTGTAGAGAATTGAACTCAGGTCTTTTCATGCTTCCACTGTATTTTAACAAAATGGAGGTGATATTTGAGTGTAATCTTTGAGAAATTGATGTCTGTTCTACTTTTTTCTTACAAACAAGGTCTTACGTACCACTCTCCTTAGCTGTATTGGCCAAGCCCCTGCTTTTATCCTGCAGTTGCTACCTGAGTCCTTAAGCCAATGAAGAGGCTTTTAGTTATCAATGAAGTAGAGAACTGATATATTTTTCTTTAAATGGTTAGTCAAGTCTCTACTCTTCATGCATAGAAATTCTGTTCTCAAATGACCTCTAAACGCTGATTAAATTAAGAAACAAGATAGTAACAAATAATGGTTTTCCTATGATATTTACATTCTTTCAATCATGGTTTTGTTTACAGACCAGCAGTGGCTTATAAATGAGAACAAACGTCTGGCTGCTCTTCAGCAACAGCAAAGGGAGTTTGCAGCGCAGACAGAGCCTCCGCTGTGTGCAGAGGCTGAGGTGCAGAGTACCACTGGGCTGGAAACCTGCCTTTCTCTGCTACAGCAGAACAAGAAGAGACTGGTGCAGCTGGAGCTCTTGCAAAGGTACTCCTTAAAAAAGGCTGAAAGAAACATAAGACGGAAAAAGGTCAAGTTCCAGCTGGAAAGGATAGTCAAGAAGCAGAAGCTATTGGAAGCCAAGCAAAACCTAGAGCAGCTGGAAGCTAACTGCTGGCTCAGTGAAGAGTGTCTGAAACAATCCCAAGTCCTAAATGACAATATTGCTGTGCAGTCCTCTTTGGATCACCACTTGCAAAAGAGACAGAAATCATCAGGTTTGAGTTCCTTGCAGCAAAGGCATTTGTTCTGTAACCCATACCTGCCCCAGGTACCCAGGTAAGTTAACATCTATCAAATCCTCTGCACTTTCGAAAGTAATGTAAATTTTCAGTGGCCACCTATAATCCTGAATGCCTTTCAATGTATTGAAAAACATCCCCAAACCTGCAATATCAGCAGACATACTATATTGTACATTGAGCTGGAGCTGTTGGCCTTTTTCCTTTGGGTTTGAACAGTACCTTCCCTACTTGTCTGTTTGATGTGGTCTTTCTCACTTTTTTACGTTTCTCTCTCAATCCTGTCTGCACTTTTTACCTATTCGAGAAGGCTTTCTAGAAGTGGCTTAACTTTTGTTGTTGCTTTGTTCAGACTGTTGGTAAATACTAATTTCTGCATAATTTTATCTTGATTATCCTCAAACTCTTCTTCAGAATGTTGGTATCTTTGGTGTGATTATGGATTGGACTTTTACACTGGTCAGCCTTTCTCAAGTTAAATAAACATCTCTATGCAATGCTAAAAGTTGGGGTGCTACAGTGTCTGTCACAGCATGGTCCTTAGCTATTTCCACAGCAGGAAATAGCTAAACTCTGCTAAGTGGATTTCTGTGACTTAGAACTATCTTTTATTTTTAATTAACATTTGCAGCTACTTGAGCCTACAGAGATTCAATATGAAGCTATACCTCATAGCACTGAGCTATTTCTTTGTGTGCAGAGCATCTTTCCAGATAGCAAGGGGATTGTATAGTTAATGACAGAATTTTATTTTTTTTATGCCCTGCTAGAATTGGATTTTGAAAGGCATTAAGATTGTTGCTTCATAAATTGTTATTCTTAATGGCAAGGCATTACTGTGGTGGAAATGTTAAGTGCATTATTCAAGCAAGGATTGGACTTTATTTCTTCTTTATTTCCACAGCTCTTTTTTGAAGAGGGAGTCTGTCTCAAAGTTATCTACCTCGCCAAATATTGATCAATACTGTAAAGGCAGTACAACAGGGAGGTTGTCACCTGTAGAATACCTTTTCAGAAGTGGTAAAGACATTTCTGGGAGTGATGACCTTAATGATGAAAAGGGGATCTCCTTTTCAGTCCAGAGGCAGCTAACTGAAAAACAAAACCCATCTTCAATTGAAAATAAAAAAGGAGCAGAGAAAGACTCTAATGATTCAGCTATCATGGCTTATATCAATAAAAATTATAAAAAAATTGAAAAGTGGGATGACAGCCCAGGGCAAGCTGGATCTCAAAACCAGACCTCTAAAGGCTCCTCTCCTGATCTTTTTAAGGAGAAAGATGAGCCCAAAACCTTTATTACAGGGAGAAGAATGACAAAATCAAAGGTGCTAGGAGATTTAAGTCAGCCTGTGGGTAGCAATGTAGCACAAAATAGAGCTCAGGTATCCAATAAAAAGATCAGAATGGATATCAGTGGAAAAGGCCACAGGTCTTCTCCAGAAAACTTTCCTAACCAAACGAAGAAAACAGTGTATGGAAACCCACCATCAGTGCATCTAAACCAAACAGTCAAGAACTGGAGGAGAGAAGCAAACTCAACCTTGCCAAGTCATGAGAAGTCATCAGTGGAACAGAAAGAATTTCTGGTGGCAGCAACATCAGTAGGTAACCTTACTAAGATGAACTCACAGACACCACTCTCTTATGTTGAAAAAAAGTGGCACAGTGCTGAGATGCTAAGTGCTGGAGTGTCCAAGACAGCCACAGATATGCTGGGGAATTGGCAAGAGGATGATGAAAATGAGATTTCTGATACCGACAGTTCCTATTCTGTAGATTCTCTCTCCTGTGCTTATGCAAAAGCTTTCCCGGAGAAACTGAAACAAGAAGATTTTGACAGAAATAAATGCCTTGCCAACCCAGAAGATTCTGAGAGTGATGACAGTCAAATGTCACAAGACTCTCTGGTAGAAAAGGAAAATAAAGCCAAAAGGCAAAATACAAGCCAATTTCACAAGTTAAACACCCATCATGAGCCAGCTAAGCTTTACAAAAGCAGAACCGAGAACCATATTTCATCTTTGGTGACATCATATGCATCTCGTAGGAGACTGGGAAAGGCTGAAAGAAGCTTTTCTCTGGATAGCTTAGCTGATGGAGAAGAGATGCCAGCAGAAGATCTGGTAGAAGAATCCAAATCTGATTCATCTGATGAAGTGCCAGCAGAGATTTTCTGGAAGTTACAAACTCCTAAATTACCAGCTATACGGATTGAGGAAGACCATGAATCCAAGACCTGTGACAGAGATACAGAAGAGACAAATTATGATCTGAAGTTGAGCAGTTCCTTTTATTTGAACACCAAGCCACAGACTGCTTCCAGTAATGCTCACAAGCAGTTGCTGAAGACAACAAAAGTCTCCTTTGTAGAACAAGAAAGGTCTCTTGAAAGAAGACTGTATTATACAGGTGGAAATCCTTTGCTTACTAATAACGCCTGGTCTTCCTGTGACTCAAAGGTTGACATCAGCAGCCCAAGAATGACAGCATCTTCTTCCTATGAAAATTTGGAATTTCAAGATGCTCATCTGTGCTCTTTGAGCAAACCAGGAATTTGGCTGAAGAAAGATGATCTAAAGCAGTCAGCTGCTGAGGTTTCTTTTGTTTCTGGCTCTAAGCAGATTCACAGTATTACTCACAGTCCACAACATGTAAACGAAATAAACTCAGTTTTCTCCTCTGACACACTGGAAGTACCTTTACCTGAAACAACAACTGAAAGAGGGGCTTCTGAAAGCAGATCATTAAATAAGATTTTTAAGGGATGGACAAACTCTAATGAAAATTCTTCCTTGGAATCTCAGAATGTAATGTCCTCATTTGTTAGCTCAGTAGGACCAAGTTCCTCTTTTGTTCCCACTTCAGCAGAGCATGATTATTATGAACATTCAAAGTCACACCACCCTGAACAAGAACAACTGGATGAATTATCTACTTACAGGTCTGCTACTGAATGTGCACAAACATTCAGCTCTTCGGAAAGCACCTCCACTGCAGACTGCTTGTCCCTGGTATCTAAGAAAGAGGAGAACTCTCTCCCCGCAACACATCCCGAGCTGCCAAAAGATCACACTCTGATAAGAACATCTTTCATCTCTGTGTTGCCTGTGCAAATTGTGGAGCAGAGGAATGGCTGTGTAGATGGAGATTTAGAAGATGACTTCTTCCAAACTTTTTCAAAAGATGAGCTTGACAATGACTATAATAACTTGATGACAAAATCAAGTGTGACAGATTCAGGCAGTGGAAGTGCATCTGTCAGTGCACCTGCTGCTGAGTGTTCTATGGGACTTGCTCATAATATGACCTCAACACAGACATCTGCAGTAAAACACATCCAGTTTGGAAACTGTGGGCAGCTTTTCCCAGTACGAAAAATACCAACATGTTGTGATGAAGGTTTCTTTCTCAGTGACTTAACAAACAAGAACTGCTCTCTAGTGAGCAGTTACAATCTTCAGGCATTGGCTGGACAAGGAGCAGAATCAGCTCATACAGAAGAACTCCTGAGGTCTGGGGAGAGTAATCTGGAAACAATGCAAGAAACAGATCATGAACAAATTCCTGCAGAAGAAGTAACAGCAGAGACAGATTTTTCCTCACCGAAGACAACATATGTATGTCGCCCTTTAGCTGCTGCCAGGGCAAGCTATGACCAGTCTGCAGCACCAATGGAGATGTCTCAAAAAGAGAGAATCTGTATGGAAATAAGCACAGATAGCTTGGCAGACATTGTGCCAGAGGTGCCTTCATTCAGAGATCATGAAGAATATGTATCAAAGGATGAAGACTTGCCTTCACTAAATCATTATGAATTCAAACACAAACCTGGTTCAAAGGATTATTCCCCTGAATGTGCTCTAGCAGACAATCAGGTAAGTTGCTTATCCCAGCAAATTTCAGAAAATTCCACATTATGCACTGATAATATAAGAGAAGAAAGCAATGAAAGTAAAGAACACAATGTCTTGAATTCTCAGTCTGTAGTTCAGAAAGAATTGTCATCCAAATATGAAAACCTAATGGTAAATGAAGTAAGTTGCTTCCTACTGAATGCAAATGGGAAAAACACCGAATCCTTTCCTGCTGCTATTGGTGAGAATACAAATTATTTTCTCCCAGAATCTAATTCAAGCACATTTTACAAAGTTTCAACAAAAGCTAATCTTTTTCAAAGTGCATGTGAGACCGAAAATTATGAGAAACTACTGGAGCATGTCACAATAGTGAAAGGAGATTGCGATGCTTCATCTAATCTTACTGTGGAAGTCAGTGTCACAGAAAGTTGTTCTGATGTATGTTCTGGCTGCCTTTGCACAAGATGCTCTTCAAAATCAACAGGGCAGGAAAACACTACACACAAGACAACTGACATTTCTGCAGAATTTGATGCCTCTGTTCTCTTGGAAATAGAAACCCAGAACAAATCCTTACTTGAATCTAGAAAAGAGACATTTTTTGAAAGCGATTGCCCAGAGGATATCTTTCATGTTGAACATGATGCAAATTCAGAGCTGGGAAGGGTATTTGAATGCAACACAAATGCATCAGCTGCCATTTCTCAAGAGGGGAGTTCATATATAAATAAAGAATCGAAAATTTTCAGAAACATAGATACAGAAGAAGCCATGGCTCCTTATCAGAATGCAGGAACAGCCAGGGATGAAGAAATAATAAAATCAATCAATAATGCAAGCAACTTAGAAAAAAGTGCATTGGAAATTAAATCCAGACACCCTGAAAGTTTACCTGACAGTACAGTAGCCCAAGTCCAAAGTGTAACTGAAGACAGGAGTGGAAGGGATTTTAAAGACATTGGTCTATCTCAGAATCCAAAGAAACATACTGATATTGCAGCTTGTGAAGTTCACAGTGAGTTTAATACAAATCTGTGCCTGACACGTGAAGAGATGGACAAAGATGAACTGCAGGAAGCTGGCACAAGGGCAGAACATACTCAGGAATCAAAAGCACTTGTGCAGTCTGGCAGCCAACTTGAAAAAAACAGCTTTTGCCAAAAAGAAAAAAGTGAGAAAATAGAAATAGGTATTTGTTCACCAGAGCTTTCTGTTGCTCCCAAAACCACTCCTTCAGCTGTGTGTTCCCCCACAACAGATATTATTCAGAATACTTTGGGCTTTCTTGATACTTGCAAGGGGCTTTTACAGATGAACAGAACAACAGAGAATGTAGCTGAAACAGTACTAATCCCAAGGAGGCAAGGAAATATTTCAGCAAAATTTGAAAATGAAGGACAAATAAATTCTAACGATTCAATTGAGCATTGTGTACCAAACAGTTTGCCCCAGGAAGACAAGGCTAATAAATGTGAAGTGACTGGGAGTGAAGAACAAATTACCATGACTAACACTGAGGAGCTGGTTATTATGAGGCAAGAAGACATATGCACAGATGAAAATGGTTTTTTTAATGAACAGTCTCCAGCTCTGCATCAAATGTATTGTGACAGAGATGACAAAGAAGAAATTTTAAATCAATTTAAGATCCCTGAAAGATACCTGATGGCTTCAGAACTCGAACAGAATATACTGTTAGAAGATGATTCAAGATACCATGACCCTACTGAAATGAGTAAAGGTGGTAATTCAGTGGACTCTGCTACAGAGATAGGAAATATAGTTGATGCATGTGAATATTCAGTTGATGACAGGGCTGGTATTGACCAATACAGAACTGAACAAAAATTTATAAGTCTCGACAGACATATGTATATGAGTTGCTCTGTGCCATCTCCTGAGCATGGCACTTCAGAAAACTTGAATGTAGGTATTGTTAGAAAAAGACCTGATATTTGTGAATTGGATCTAGTAGGCTCCAGAGCTGAGGAAGAGAAAGTGCAATTAATGAAGCTAGTAGAAATGGCCAAAGCAGACAAACAAAAGCAGGTATTCATAGAAAACACAGAGGAGGTAGAACTGATCTTTTTACAAAACCTGGATGACCTATTCCCTGAAAACAAAGGCAGCTACCAAATGACACATGATGACAGCAGATTAAATGAAATATTAAGAGAAAGCCAATGGGTCTCTACCAGCTTTTGTAGAAATAATGAGGACATCAGCAAGCAACAAAATCCACCAGCAACACTGAAGTGTACAGAAAAAAAACAAGAACTTCAAGACTCCCCATGCCAGACTGTAAATCACCCTTCATATCTTGGAGGAAGTGATGATTCCCATCTTGTTCAAGATGCTCTCACTACACTGGAAGGATGTACAAAATCTGCTAACAGCAGTCTTGGAACTGGAGCTGTTCTGCCTTACTATGAAACATTAATGGAGAGTGAGATCAGTGTTGGTACATCTGTTACAGCCAACAAAATGAGAGAAGACAAACATCTTCCAGATAAAACACAAAGTAAGAGTGTAGCTCTTCTGCAAACCAGGACCACGCAGGAGAGGCAGGAGGAAGAATCCTTTGTATTTAAAAATGGACCTGATTATGGCATATCTGCACATCCTGTCAATGAGAACAGCTCTTTCATTCCGTACAGTGCAGGTGGTCTTGAGTCTGGAACTGTTGTACTTCAGCAAAGGGCCAAAGGAAGCTCATTTTTCTTGGAAAAATTAGATTCTTCTGAAGATATAATTCAGGATATTAATAATTCTTATGAAGAACACAATATGGATTTAATGGTCAACAAATTATTAAAAGACTGTCTTAATTCCATAGAAGATACAGCTCAAGAGGTAAAGGATACCACTGTGCCTGATTCACTAGTGTTGGATAATTCAAACCTGCTGTCTTCTTCAGAGAAAGAAATTACGGAAGATACAGGGCTGGGGAAAACCTGCTCTTTACTAGAAAGCTCTACACAAAAAATATTTCAGAATATTAATACAACTCAGAAAGCACCTCGCTCAGGGGGTTCATCCCTGCATGATGAGGAGACATTTTTAAGCGCAAGCTATCCTACAGCAAACAGTAAACCTGAAAACACCAAGCTTTCTGGTGTAGCTGGATATCAGCATGGGCCCACAGAAAACCAGGAACATGAGGCTTCTGAAGAGTGCTGTGTAGACCAGTCAGGCAACACTGTTTCTGAGAAGGCTCCAGCCCTTTCAGAAGGCCTGAACAAGTCTCCAAGGGAAAATCTGCATTCTAGTAAAGACTTTCTAGATTGTAATAGGAACTTGGGCACTCCTGAATGTTTTCCTGATCTTCTGAATTGTCCAGCATCATCTGAAGATAGTTTGGTTGTCAGCAACGGAGACAAAGGTAAAAATTACATTGTTCTCTCTAAAGAAACAATATATTTTGAAAGTGAATCAACTGATTTAAGTTTATCTGTAACTTTTCCGGGTGTTTCTCAAAAAGGAGAAGGAAAGGAAAATAATTCTGCAGTTGAAGAGGACACATATGCTCAGAGCAATAAGCTCCCTGAAAAAGTGGTGGGAACAGAGCAAAAGGAGAAAATTGTTCAAGGTTATTTCCAGAATTGCAGTGACATAAAAGAAGATAAAATTCATGAGTTCTCAGAACACTGCAGTAACACTAATAGTGTGACTGTACCAGAATCGGGTTTGCTCACTTTCCAGAGCCAAGGACAGACTGGCAGTAATGAACCAAAGTCTCTTCCATCGTACTCTGCAGAAGACACTCCAACTGATACACCATTTCAAAGCTCCAAGAACTTCAGTGCTTTTAATACATCTTCACTCAAGGACTCAAAATCTCTAATATTTAGTCAGCTTGAGGACTCACTTCAGGACAGTTGTTTGACTGAGAAAGTGTCCTGCAATTCTGCACATGTGTGCTCTGTAAAAGAAGGAGATTTTCCCCAGTCATTTGCACGAGTCAATTACCCACCCGTAACAGCATTTTCAGAATCTCCTTTAACTGCAGATATAGGCCATGGTGAAACTAGCACATATGATACTTTGCATTCAGATATATTGAAACAGTCTCCATTTGCTGTTTTGCAAATACAAGACACTCAGTCTGATAAAGCTGTGGTATTTGATGAGCCAGTATGTGCTTCAGGAAGTATTTTACTTTCTCTTGCAAAAGAAAACAGGCATTGTCCAGTATCAGACATAGATTGTACTGCATATGAGAATTCTGCTGTGGATGGGGAACCTGCATATGGAAGTAATAGTAAAAAAACTGACAGTGATACAGAAATTAATCAGCATCACTGGGATAAAGTTCCACCACAAGAAGATTGCAAAAAGCACATAGAGAAAATATCAAAGGATAATTCTCTTTTACTACCACCATTACCTTTTTGGGATACTAAAAAGGCAATTCTTGTTAAAGAGGGACTAATGAGAAATACACTTAACAGAAGTAAGGAAGAACTGCATTCAAATATTGAGGCTGAACATTTTGCAGTAAAGACAGAGCAGAGAAAAACATTAAGCAGAGAACCTGATGAAAAGCAAACGAATGTATCCTCAAATTCTCCAAATGAATTAATAGGCTCCGAAGTTACAGTGTTGAAAAATCTGTATCCAAGAGATGTTCAAGTGGATCCTGAATACCCCTGCAATTCATTTAGTCCAGCATACCCCACATACAGAAGCACTGATCCCAGGCAACCATATCACACTGTCTTGGGTTTTGAAAGAAATCTTGCAGATCTGCAAAATAATTGTCAGTATGTGCCTACAGGTGAACAGATAAAACATGTACTAGATAGAACAAATACCGATGGCAGAAAAGAGATTTTACTTTGCAAAAATAATATATGTTCACGCATTGATAGCCCTGCTGCTGAGGCAGACACTTGTTCAACAATGAGAAACATTGTAAAGAGGAATAATACTCTGAAATCAGAAAGACTCAATTTTTCTGTAAAAAATAATGAAACAAAGTCCATAAAGTTTTTGCCAGAAAACCATGATTTAACTCCTCAAGAATCCAAATTGGTGCAATTCAGGAGCAAAAGATCATATTCTACCACACGGAGTACAAAGGGCTGTAAACAAAGTGCACGGAGACCTTATTTACAAAGTCACAGAGTATCAGCTCCAGCTATTGCTGTTTTCTCTGATACAGAATGTACTTTGGAAGCTTCATCTAAGGCAGATCCTTTGTTATATTCTGCATCTAAATCACTGCAAGATTTGAATATGAGTGTAGAGCCTCCATCACCAACTGAAGATGATCTTTATGGAATTGAAAGATTTTCAAAGCAGGAATCAAAGAACTTTCTACAAGTTAAATCTAAACCCAGATTTCAGCAAAAAATGGCACAAACTAAGAAGCTTGCAAACTGTGATCCCAAAAATTTACAAAATTTTGCAGCAAGAAGCCAAAGTAGCCAGTCTTTAAAAGACTGTACTAGTCAATCTCCATCACCCTTACTGCCCATAGCTCACAGTTCTGTGTGTGCAGAAGCAAATGTCCATTCAAAGAGTAGTTCTGTAGGTCAGTGTAGTGAAGGGAAAGGAGAAGAAGCTGGATACGAACCAGAAACTGATTTATTTTTGCAAGATAATAAAGATGCAATGCATTTTAGATCAAGTGATATCAACCCATACATTCACCCATGGCAACAAGATGGAGCCTGCAAGATTGGCTGGAAACAGTATGTTTTTGGAAGTGCAAGTGATGTCTCTTGCAATCAAATTCCTCTGAACATGGAAAACCGTAAAGTTATGAGATGTTCCAGTGTAGACAATGGATTGAATTCTCAAAATTCTCCTTTTCGTTCTCATCTAAGTTCGTATGCTACAGCAAAAGTTTTGTCAAGCACTTTGAGTAGCATTGAAGGTCTTCAAGAGTGGGACAGTGTCAGACCAGACTTTCAATCAGCATACTCGAGTGACAGTGCCAAACAGTACTGCAACATATCCAGTGAAACGTTGGAAACGAACTCAGAAAACAACACTGCTGAATTTGAGAGTCCTTCTGCACAACCTGGTAACTCTTCAGTGCAGGTTGATGAAATTGTACTGTTATACCCTTCTGAGTCTGAAAAACCTTCCAAAAAACCACCAGGGATTACATGTGAGCAAGGAACACAGACAGTGACTACGGGAAGGTATAAACGGCAGAGAAGACATCAGAGAAGCTATACAGATGTTTCTGCAAAAAAGGAGGAAAAAAACAGAGATTTATTTCATCTACCTTCTTCTTGGACAAGCATGCAGAACCTCTCCATGCATCTGTCACAGCTTCTTCAGAACACTTCTGAGCTGTTGGGAAACCTTTCCCAACAGAGTATTATAGATAATGAGCAGAGTGCCAAAATCAACCAAAAAGGAACTGAAGGTGCTCTAAAGTCTACTAGATCAGATAGCTGCACTCAGACAACAGCAGATGTAGGCACTCAGACTGAGATTTTGGAAGAACGTCAAAGCAAACATGAAGAAAAACAAATGGAGGCAAAAATGGAAAAGGAATTGAGGGCAGCTCAGGCAGTAAATATTGATTGCAAAGAAACTGGTGCAGATACAGTAGGAGAGATTCCCAAAAGGAAAGAGGAAATACCCTCTCTTGAAGAAAGAACACAAGAACAAACTGGGATGAAAAGCCTGGGCAATTCTGACTTCCATGACAGTCTTGACAGCATTTTGGAAGACTCCTTTATGCATCTGCCTCTCTTACCCAAAACTTCCACTCCTATGTTGCATTTTCAAAAAACATCATTAAATGCACAGCAGAATGTAGCTTTTGCTAGCACCAGCGTTTCACCTCTCACGTTATCCTTGCCAAGTTCAGGGCAAGATGGTTCTTCATGCACTGTAGTTAGCAGCCCTACTAATAGCACCTCTCAATCTCCAACGTCTTATGGTCAGGATAAAAGAAGTGTCAGTGAAACAGAGACTCCAGCTGAAAGAAAATTTTGGTACAAAAATACCCTGCTAGTCGATAGGGCCTCTTCCCCTATTCTTACTCTTAGTGCTAGTCCCAGCAGCCAGACTGCTTTCAGCAAGTCTGTCTGCCCTACTAAGGCACCTCTTGGATATTCCAGTGCTGCTTCAAGTCCCCTTCACAACCAGAGAAAGCTGAGGGCAGGTCCACAGCCCAGCATGCAACATCATGTGGACAATTTTTCACAGACAGAAACAGACAGTGAATCAAGCACCTCTAGAGAACAGAAGGGCATAAGAAAGAAATCTGGAAGTTTCTCAGATAAGAAAGCAGCCAAAGAACTTTTAGGACGGAATGGTTCAAAAGACTTGGAACAACAGCGTAGACTCAGGGTTGACACCCACACTACCATTTGTGCAGAACGGCTGTATCACTCCAGCAGTATGTTGGAGGTGTCGGGCCACAGCGAAGTTGTAACGGGTGATGTCAGAGACCAGGGTTCAGTGGCACGTTCGCTTCATTGTATGTATGTTACAAGGGGTGGAAGAAGTTCCTCAGGTGGAATTGGGCACGAAAAATACACTGGGAATTCTGATACTGCTTTGATTCATAACTACCCATCTCCAAATGCTGACTTACTTTTTAATCAAAAAATTAGTGCCACTTGTTCAAGTAAGACAAATGCTGGCACTTCCTCAGAACCGCTGGTAGAAGCATCTTCTCTACAATTTCATGATTTCTTCTGGAAGAATGAGAACAGCTGCCCTCCCCCACTCTCTGATGTGAGCGATGCGCAGACTTCCTTCCGAGACGACAGTACAGATTCTGTCACTGGAAGTGAATGTGACACTGAAATTCCTCTCAGCAAGAATACTACTTTTGCAAAGCCATACAGACCCCGGAGCTACAGTCTCCGTGACTTACCCATACACAATAAATTTAGCAACTGGTGTGGTGTTAAGAGCAGCCCTCTTCCTTTGTTACTTGGCCTGAGTGGCAGCGTGACCGATTTAAGAAGTCAGGCAGAAAAGAAGCCTAGAAGTACACGATCAACAGAAATGGAAGGGAATTACCAGTCTTGTGACAGCAGGAGCAGAGAGATCAAGAGACTTCAGAGAGAACGTGCCCAGATCATGTCTGGCGTTCACCTGGATCTGCATCAGCATCCCCTCACAGTGGAACTGACTGAAGCAAAGCTCAATTATGGCATTGGGGAAACAGATGCCCTGTTGAGGGTCCTTCAGAGAGGAACTGCAGATGAGCCAGTGGCAATTCCAGTGAAGCAGCAACTTTATGAAAGGTAAATTACTTAATGTGGTGTTGTTTTAAGTATTTTGAATACACTTCATGCAGCTTAAATAGCATTTAGTAATGAGCACTTAATCACTTAGTCACACTGAGTGAAGCATATGTGAAGAGATACAGTATTAGGCTTATTTTAAAAACTGTTAAGCAAGGCATTTAAGACCAAATTTTGGGGTTACTCCAAGAAAACAGGGAAAAGTAATTTGGTGTAATTCAAATATAGTGGCACCCCACTCTTAAAATTTCTAGCAGCTACAGGAGTTTTCATGTGTACCTGGTGATGTGGGAATACATTTAATTGCTTTATTGCAATGTAAAAATAATTGAGACATCTTATTTATGGAAATGTTTCATTCATGCTTCTGTGAATAAATGCCAATGTATGAATAGACAAAAATTATTTTTAACTCCCCATAACTATACAAAATAAACTTTTTAAAAATCAAGATACTTGATTCTTGTGATTGTAGAAGTCAGTTTGGGAAACTTTTGCAACAAAAAATTTTGATGCAACTACAATAGTCTCCATCCTCAATTTGCCTCTCAGCCATTACCAGCACTAATCACAACCCTCTTGTACATTTCCTGCTGTTAGAAAATAAGTGGAGTTTTAGAATTTCTGCATCATCTCTCAGCATGTGGACAAAGGGGTATTAGATGGTATTAGATTCCTAGAAAAAATTTACATTAAAAATCCACCTAATATTTAAGTGCTTTAAAACATCAGAAAATGTAACTTTGCAGGGTGCATTTTGTCACTTTAATCATGTTTTCCCAACAGACACATGAGAACTATTGAAACTCTGAGGAAGGAAAGAGTAAAAAGGCTACAAAGATACCAAAGAAGCCGAAGTCTGAGTCCCCAAAAGCATTTGAGTCTGTCCCAGACTCTGGATGCAAGTCAGAGGGATCTAGATCTCCCCAGCAGACGCCGAGAATATCTGCAACAGCTGAGAAGAGATGTGGTGGAAAACACCAGGTAGGGCATTAGAAACCTCTCCTTAGGCCTGATGTTCATTAAAAGTGTTCACAATGGGTGCACGTTAATGGTTCTTACTGACATCTGAGACTTCAGCAGCAGAATTCTTTTCAATGTGGATGCGTTAACCTTTGGGACAGAAAATGCTTTCAGGAAAACACACGCCTGATTTTAGAAAACACTCATTAAAATCTTGGGTCCAGTTTTATTTCAGTCCATAACAAGTGCCTAATTTATTATATGTGTATGATGGACAGGGACAGCCAAATATTCAGTCTGGACTGATTAGAGACCAATCTGTCCTCTTACTCCTTGTTGTGATTTAGGAATGGTATTCTCCAATTTAGTACTCCTGCTAAAATCAGCACTGCTTCTCCTCCCCTCCAACTGGAGGTAAAGATCACAGGTTGAGATAAGAGTAATTTTCTGGAAACAGCAATGAGATAAGAAAATGAACAGTAACAGCACCAGCATTAATAACAAAAGGTATAAGAAAAGAACATATTCCCACGGAAAGCCCCTGGCGATAGACAACATGGGATGGCTCCCTCTGCCACATCTCAACTGGAAGGAACCCTTTCTCCTTAGAAAAGCCCCTTTCCCCCACCTCCAGCAATGATGTGAGGTGGTACAGAATAACCTCTGTGTCCTGGCCATGCCCCCTCCTGGCTACTGCAAAATTAACCCTGTCCTGGCAGGAACCAGGACACTCCTTCACTAGCTTAAAAGCCACAGAGTTCAGTTTCATTTTAAATATCAGAAAACTCTGCAACACTTCACCATTTAGAATTTCAGTTTCTCATTCCCCACCATATTCTCTAAATGACTTTTGCTTCCTTTGTGGTCAGGAGACAGTTAATTTCCCAACACAAAAAACTTGTATGTGATATGCCAAAGCCATAACCTTGTATCATATGGAGACCTGATTTAGAAACCACTGTAGTAATCTCAGCAGCAAACTGGACTTGCAATCTGAGTAATTTTCCAAGGCTAATGTCTACTTAGCCTTTAGTGAGCAAAGAGAAGCTTTTTGGAGGCTGATATGGTAGGTTTTAATTGCTTTTTTGGCAGATTTTCATGTTCTAAATTGAAATATGATTTTCTTATGATATTTCAATTAATCATGTGTGTTTTCCCTTACTTTTCCATTCTTACAGAGTTCAAGAACCGAAAAGAAGAAGCATTCAGCACCCTTCTGACATTGAACTGTTGCTCCGAGACTATCAGAGGGCACGAGAAGAAACTAAAATTGAAATTGCACGAGCTAGGGACAAACTCCGGGAGAGAGCAGAGCAAGAAAAAAGGCGGATACGGGAACAAATATTTTCTCAGTTACAGAAGGTGGGCATTATATTGAAAGTATAAATAATCTTGAAGATCTCAGTATTTTCTTTTTATGTAGCTTTTTATTTGGTCTTCTAGCATTGAGTAGTTGCATTGGTAAAGTAAAATCTTCAGTCTTCAACAACTGTATTGGACCAGCAAGTTAAGTCAGGGGCTTGAGAAGTAGACAAAGAGCAAAAAATGGGACTGAAAAGAGATCTTTTTATAAAACTTCTTCCCCTTAAAAGCATCCTAGCATTATTTTGATAGTCTGAGCTCTTATATGTGAAGAAAACAGCAAAAGCTGCATTTTCCCAGACTGCCAAGTGTTGGAATTGTAAAAAGAAGAGAGGCCCGGCTCCGGCGGGGGGAGAAACTTGCAGACCAGCCAATATGGTTGATAAGAGCAAGACTCCGTTTATTAGCAATCCAGAGGCACTTATATAGTATACCAGCTTGTTAACTCTTAAGTGGCTTAAAACTTACCAAAGCAAATTTCTACTTCTACATAATTGGACTTACATTGGCAAGCTTCTACAGTTATGTTATGATTAAAAGAATTCAAAGTTCACCTCCCTTTTCTCCCGGTTAGCACATCTTATCAGGACAGCTGCATCGTTTCAAAACTCCCTCTTTGTTTCTCAGGCTTGGTTCTCACACAAGAATTTTCTCATGGAGAGTCTTTCTCACACAGGCCTTTTGCTTGCAAGCTCTTGCTACAGTTCTTTTATTGATCCCATAATTCTATGAATGATCCATGTCCCTGATCCTTTAATAATTCCCAACAGCCAAGTTTTACAGGGTCATTCACCCTGTGGTTTATATAGTCCTAGGCTTTCAAACAAGTCTGTTAATTTAATGCTTTCTGTATGGCAATTTTTGTCAACACTTCTTGAAAGAAAGTGGATTTCTTTAGATTACTTCTCTTTCAACTTTCAGTGCTGGTGTGGGGTTTCTTTTTGTTTGTTTGTAATACTGTGATGCCTATTACAGGAAGAAGCAAGACTGAAGACTCTTGCAAGTACAAGCACTTTATGCACAGACTCCAGCCTCAGCCTCTCCTCTGGCCCAACATCTGGTTACAACAGCAGTAATACTGCTACATACACTGCAAGTAACTTCAGCAGCCAGGAGGGGCAGGTGAGAAAATACTGGTGGGTGAGACTGATACTTCCTGATGCTTCGACCACAGGGACATAATGTAGGAACAGAGAGGGTTTTTGAGATGATTCGTATTCTGTCACAGCTATCAAGCAGGACAAGTTTGCATCACCAGTACACAGATGGGTGACATGGGGTGAGGGAGCATTTTGCCATGTAATTGCAAAGGACAGTGACACTTATTTTTCAGGGGGTTTTTTGTAATTCATAGATAAAAAATCAGATAATTACTACTATCAGTGATCTGTCAAATGTTTTAGAAACAACAGGCCTTTTCTTTTGATAGATCTGATCACATTTGATATTCTCAGTGCCTCCCTCAATGATACCTGCATTGACTTAAGAGTTTCCATGTGTGAACATGGACTTTCCTGAAGTCATTTTTGAAGTATGCACCCATGCTAGTTCTTTACACCTGGTTTGTTAAATTTCCCAAGTCAGTTTCATTTCATAACTAGAAGAAAGGCAAAAGTGTTACTTCATGATAAAGAGAGGCTTCCAACCTTGTAAGGCAGATTTGCTACTAATATTCCACTGCCTATATAACACACTTTCTTTTTCCTGGTTCAAACACATGCTTCCACTTCTGCACTTTCTTAAATCAGGTTTCTTCTGGAGATACTTTGGTTTCAAGAGATACACGAGGTCGTTCAACTGTTAGAAATAGTCAGCTTTATACATTGCAATTGCATAAGGATTCTACATTTGGTAAGTAAAACATACATCTGCTTATTTTGATTTTTATCCCAAAATTTGAACTTGAATCTAGGTATTGCAAGGATGTCCCTACCATTACATGACTTCAGAAAAATACTACCAGCCAGTAGCCAGAGCTTAGAATTTCTTAAAAAATTAAATAGTGATTTGTTTCCTCTGAAGTTGGTCTTTTGATGTGGTAATATCAAAGTACAGCGTTTTGAGATAATATGAGGATAATATTTTGAAAGAAGGAAGGAAGCACAGGATGTGGGGCCTAAAGCTGCAATGAGTATAGAATTGTACAAGCAAATTCTTAATTTTAGCCTCAAGACTTAAGCTGTCTATTCTTCCTTATTTTATTTTCTTACATGTGGCAATAACCGTTGTTAAAACTTCAGTCCTGCAAGATGTAACTGCAGTGTAATTACCAACACACAGAATGTCTAGGCAAGGGATGTTATCACTCCTTCATTAGGATCAGATGGATTAAGGGCTCCAGTGGAGCATTTAAGTCCCTACAATTTAAGAATAGTGGTGGGGTTCCTTTTAAATTTTTTTATTCCCCCTATGGCTTTTTTATTTCCTGCAGAAGCCAGCAGAATTCAGCCACCTCTTCCTTCAAGTGGCACCAGCTGTAGGTTTACTCATGGATTAACTATTTCCGTCAACTCTTCTTCAACAAAAGGATACCAAGATTTATCCAAACATATCTTGGCTAATGCTACCACTGAGGTAAGTAAAAACTGAGTTTTCACTTATTCCTTCTAGAAGCCGTAGCAAAAATGGGTGGGACAAGTTTTGTTCTACATCACAAACAGTTACCTATTTGTCAGGTACAGACGCACGCACACTGAACAATTTTAAAGGATGAGTAAAAGTGAGCCAGGCTGCAGCCATGGGGTGCAGAAGAGAGTGTGGGATATTTGAGTGAAGCTGGTGACATTTGTCATTGTTTTCTAAGGTAATGGCAGCATGCTCTCACAACCTGAGGAACCTCTACACGTGCCAAGCAGCAGCTGGGTGGACGTAAGTTTATGGCAGGTCTGTATAATGGGAGGCCTTTCTCTGTAGCTGGCTCTCTTGTGGGCAAATACCTTTCATTTGCCTTCGACAGGTATCAGTGTACAGAAAAAGAGGTGCAGGTGTACTACAAAGTCTTTCCTTCAGCAACAAGGCATGGATTTCTGGGAGCAGGAGTGATAGAAAGACCTCTTCCCTGTGTGTGGGGACTGGTGAGAGATCCTGGCAAGAGGCATCTGTATGACAGCTCTATCAGCACAGCTCGAATACACAAGAAGGTAACCAGCCACATTCACCTGGGTGAGTATCCTCACACACGGCAGATGACAGTCACCATCACCATTAGGATGTAGGCAGCCAGGAAGAAAGCTAAAGGCATCTTATTTCATTTCTTCAAGTGTAAATAAACAATTTCATTATTTAATATGGAAACTTCAGCTTTGCAAGACTTTTCCAAAGTAAGGATGATATTAAACACATCTTGCCGAGAAGTGCAGCTAGAGACAGTGGTTTGAAAGTAAAGATAAACCTGAAGTGGCTTGAAAAAAGCATTTTAAATTATATATTACAGCCTATGAACTAGAGCTCTGCTCTCAGGCAACATGTCAAAATAAAATATGTATTTACATGTAAGGGGTAGGGAAAAATTGTGACAAGCTGAAGTTGTCAAAGTCTAATTCCCCTTTCTTATTTTTTTTCCCAGTATATTTAGTGACTGATACCTCCCTATGTTACCTAAAGCAACCCCGGGATTTCTGCTGCATTACTGTAGAAGCTAAAGAGGTAAAGCGAACATTCTCTCTGCAGCACAGAGGAGGAGTTGTTCTGATATGTTGGTTCAAGGATAAAGGAGAGAAAGAAGTCAATCTTCATATTTGCAGAAGCACCAGTGTAACAGAAAGGAAAGCCATGCCAGTATCACACAAGTGACTTATGTGTAAAACCCTCGTGTGAATGACAATTCCCAAACAAGACCCATTAGACAGTAACACAAGTGTTACACAGTATATTCTGGTTGCAAACACACAGGATTTTGACAAAACCATATTTAATAGATAACATGAAAAATTATTGCTCTTTTAATTAAGTAATGTGAGAAATACGCCTCATGGCAAACAAAGAAAACATTGCTATATGCATAAAATTTTTCAAATTGTCATCTTTACACCTTGTCATGTGCAGGAGAAATTGTCTGTCCTGGCTATTCAGTCTGTCTATGATGCATCCATGCCTCACCCTTGTAAAGAAGCAGTGAGAGGGGAGATTTTACCAAGTGCTTGGATACTGGAACCTGACATAGTGAATGGAAGAGAGATCACTAGAGTTATTTACATGGCACAGGTAAGATTTTTCTGTATGTCCAACTGTGAATGCAAAAAGCTGTTACACAGCAGAACACTTAAGAACTGGTAAGCAACAAAAAATACAATCCTTATGCTATGCTCCATGTACTTTATGAAGTCACTACAAAGTTGGCTCTTTCACACTTCTCTAACAATGCAGAGAATCTTACTAGGATTGTGTTTAAGCACATGTTCCCAAGTTTTTACAGCATCCAAAGCTCCTTCCTTGGAGATCAAGCTCTTCTGTAAAGGTTTATTAGCAATTTTAGTATATGTTGTGTTCTCATGTGATGAGCCAATATGGAGAGTCTTGTTTCTATTTTCGTCTTGCTGTGACCACAGGAAGTCCAACTTGGGTTATACTATTTTCAAAATGCCGGAAAATACTTGGTGCATATTTCTAACCAAAGCCATTAATTCTTCACACTTAATAGATACAAAAGAGAAGTCAAGATTAGGATTCCATTTAAGCGTAAGAAAATGAAAATTTTTTAGACTCATTTGAAAACTAAGCTCTCTTTGAGACAGTGGTACTAAGTATTTAAAAATGCCCAGAAGAGAATGCCTTAATGGTTAAATTTATTTAAATGCTTATGTAGAGATAAATTACATTAGTCCTTTAAACTAATTTATTTAAAACTTAAGGACACATTTTTTAAAATATCATTAATTAGCACATGCAGTTTACAATGCATAGCTGAAATGTATATATATATGCATTTAAAATTTTTATATGTATTTTATATTGCCCTTTAGCGTATGCATACACATTTTTAGTAACACTGTGTGTCTCAAACTAGTAAACTTTAATCCAAGCTCAAACTCAAAAGCAATGTGGGTCATACCTGCCAGAAGCAACATCAAATAGCAAAGCTTTGAAAGTCTGTGGAGTATTGGGAAGGAAAATACACAAACCACACAGTAATGACAGCATTTGGCTGTAAACTACTTTTGTGCCTAACACATACTTGTTACACATCAGAGCTATTCCAGACTGGAGAAGGATTCTGTTTAAAAGCAGGTACAAACTCCAACATGCAGCCTTTTTCCAATTCCTGCAGGTGGACCTCGGTGCCCCGGCCATCCCCGCCAGGCTCCTGAGTTCCATGGCGAAGCGGCAGCCCCTGGTGATTGCTCGGCTGGCTCACCTGCTTGCTGCTTAGTGCTGCAACACCACCGGCCACTGAAGAGCAGCTGACAGCTCACAGGGACACACAAGTGTTGGAAAGGGTTACAGAAAATGCTGCCTCCTAAGGCAGCCACCACCAAGCCTCCCTTCAGGAGCCTGGCTGCTACTGCTGGACTATATGGAAGTACAGTTAGAAAAAAGGATCAATTGTTTAAGCCAACACTGCTTAGAAGAAACGTAGCAAGTTTAGTGGGGAATCTATCCTCCTGGAGACAGCAGTGGAAAACCTCCATGGAAGAGAAGAAAGGTGTGCTGCTCTGTAGAGAGCAGAGGAAGAGACTGCTTTACAATAGCCAGAATCTTAGAGTGTATTACTTAACTCCTATTTCCAAGCAGCTTCAGAGATCAGCTTCTTTCTTTAAGTAAGTTTAGGCTGGAAGCAGTATCTGTATGGCTTGAGCACTTGAGCAGAGCTGCAAAGCCATTTTCTAATGATGAGGTAAGTATCAAATGCAGAATTCCTGACTGTGTAGATAAATGATTTATCTTAGCTGGCTGCCTATCCTTCCTTCCCCTTGAAGAGGGAAGTTAAAGCAGTGCAATATTCACTAGTCACCCTACACCCTGGATAGATTTTTTCATGTATTTGGCTGACTGCTTGCAGCCAGTGTGTTTCAGATTGCCACTACACTATGCAGCATCAGTGGACACCACCATACCTCAGGACACAGTTTTACTATACTGCAGAATCAGGTGCTTTGAAATAAAGAAACCAAACAGTTCTACACAGTGACACTGTCATGGATAGGCTAGTACTCAGTAATCAGCTTGTTTCTAGAATTTAAATCCTGCAAGTAAGAGTAGCGCCAACATTTTTCTACAATGGCTATTTCTATCAGCCCTTCTACGCTTTCACCTAAATGCATTAAGAGCTGAAAATATAGCCTGGTCGTAGTCTTACCACATTTCTTTGTTCTTCAGCTGTCTCACTACAGCAAGTACAGACTCTTCCCATTCAATTACCTCATAGGACTTCTGTGGAGCTTAGTCCCACAATCCTGCTGTCAGGCTTTATGTTTGTTCAACACAATCCCTAGCTGGTTCACATACTCCTAAATCGAAACAAAACCACAACCACCTCAAATATCCAAATAACTTCATTTAATTTGTCAGCACAACAGTACAGAATCACTTTGGATGTATCTAAGCAATAAAAATTGCTATGTTATGCTTTCATTAGCTCAAAAAAGCCCCCATTGTTCGAGAAGCTCTTGCACTTTGAATTTGTCAAGTGAGAAATGTGTACTCAAGCATCCACCCTACTGCAGTCAGTGCCTGCTACTTTAACACAGTTACTGTCAGTACAAGGTGCGTTTCCCCAGCATATGGTGAGGTTAGCTGCACTTCCCACCTTTGAGTTCAAGAGCCAATATCTACTTTTACTCTGTCTTTGCACAGGTGTCATTTTGGCTCTCAGCTTCTGTGTTACTTCCTGTTACTAATATAGTGAGTTTTAAATGAAAAGACAATAGCTATTTTAAATTGATACTTAAGAAGATAGCAGTTTTGATACATACCAACCCAAGGCTTCTTCCTCCAGCTAGATCAGGTAGGATAACAAAACCTTTAACTTACAAATTTGCTTTGTTTAATCTTTGGATCACCATGGTTACGATCTTAACACCAATATATTACTGTTCTTTATTTGGAGAGGCTCAAAAGCTTTGTTAAAAGCCTGAGTCACAGCATGGTTCAGTTTGACCATCACACATTTTACACAGCCCCTCAAGGAAGAATGGATAACCTGTCACAAAGTTTTCTGCAACTGAGCGAAATGAGAGCGTTCCAGATTTGTAACCTGTCAAAGTCCCCCCTTTGGTGGAAACCCAGAAGGAAGAGCAAACAAGGCAGTACATTAAAGGCCCAGGAAAAATGAGCAAACCAGCAGCATGAGATATTGACTCTGTCCCCAGGCTGCTTCCATAGCTCTCCAGAGGAGGTAGGAGAGGTCTTCATACAACCCACTAAAGAGTTGCTCAGTGCTTTGCTTTTTTTCCCTTTTATTTTGGACACGGCACTAGTGATAAAGCAGTTTTTGTAGGAAAAACATCTTGGGGGATGCCTGTTGATCAACAATGACAGTGCCTATGAAGGATAGTGTCTTATTGTACAGTGCATCAGATGTTTATTTTTATATATACTTAATATTTTTTTTCTACGTTTACAAATTAAGTTATTTATATATGCTTGGTTTGGAGCGTTTTTATATGCTATAAAAGCTAAGTTTTATTTTTATCAGTATTGAATTAATGTAACTTTTTTTTAATACAATCTTCAATTGATACTAAAAAGCCTATTTATATGAATGTTTTCTTTTGCAAATACAACATTTTATGGTACTTGCTAATGTATGGCATTTGTTTGTTTGGAAAGAAGAAACAAAAGCCCAGCAGATATCAAATTTGGTAATCTACAACAGGCAAAAACCGACCTCCTGTAAGTTAGTGCTGAGCAGCAGATGGTCAAACCAATTGTATTGTACTACCCAGGGTTGCATCTCTGCTCCTAAATCAAGGTTGCTATTTTCATATCCACAATAAATGGTATTTTCTACACAAGAAAATGTGCCCCACGTTATTTTGCTCCAGCTAAAATACCCATCTATGGAACTATGCTGGATAGAAAAACACCACAAAGGCAAGTTTGTGATGACAGATGTAGGTCTCCCACTTACCTGCTGAGGAATGGGCATGAAATATGAACTTTTGGTACAAGAATCAAGAAGCCAGTCACTGCTTAAATTTGGGTTCTGTGACAGTGCTTTGTCCAAGCAAAGGGGGTTTTACTTGGTTATTTAAAAAAAAAAAGACAGTGGCTGGAGCTTCTTCCCGAGTCCTGTTATACCACTCCCTAGACCTGCACATTCAGAAGGAAGTTAAATAACACCGTATTTCCTGATTTTCTTTTGAGAGCTGTGAGTTTGCAGTAGGAAAGACTGGCAGAAGAAAGGCCACACCCTCAAGCCCTGGCTTTCAGTGAGCTCCTGCCCTCCTGCCTGCAGCACCTCTGGCACCAGCAGCAGTGCCCAGGACAGAGGGCCTGAGGTGCTGAGGAGGCCGCCAGCCCAGGGGGCCGCAGGGTTGTGTTCTCACACACGGTCCCACGGCCACAGGCAGAAAACCTGTGCTCCACAACTGCTCCCAAGCCTTGGATACAGAGTGGGGGGTCTGGCTTTACAGAGCAAACATGCCTGGGGGCCGTGGGATGCCCAAGAACCAGCGCCACTGCATTGTGTCGTAAGAACACAGAAACAGAGCTGTTTCTTACCTGCTGGGTCCCGCTACAGCACTGTCTCCTGCCCCGTAGGGCATAGCTGTGTTCTCTGGTTGCTGGAAACTGCTCCTGGGGCTTGGTCACCTTTTAAATAAAAACTTCCAAACAGAGAAGGAGAATTCTGGTATGCTGAGTTCATGAAAATGGCTGTGGCCATGATATCTATGCAAAAAGTTTTATGATATCCAAATAAAACCCGTGCCAGAACCAAGAACACTTTTTTTCACTAGCATGGATTCCAGCTTCTTCCCCCTTCCACCACCCTGCCCTCCCTTACATAACAAAGTAGAGTTCTATTTCAGTAGAAGCCTAGCATGCCAGACAGGAGGTCTGTACTGCACTTTCTCTGCTCCATGCTTTGTGGCAAGGTACCCGTTTTGTTCTTCAGCCTAGTACCAAGAGGTTCTATATTGACAGCTTGAACATAAGACAAGACATTTAATAATGTTTATTATGACAACAATTTCAAATGAGATCTGCAGCAAAACATCACGTAATAGCCTCAGGGAGCAGGTATGGCATGATATGGTGTACTTGCTGTTCAATTTGTATTGAATTGTTCCATTTGTATTTGTATTGCAGCATGCCTACTGTTGGGGACTCTCTCATTCACATCAGAAAACCCCTAAAAAGAGGAATGCAGGTGGAACCTGCCAAATCTTTCAATACAAGTAAACAAGCCAAGAAAAATCACAGTACAGTTCAGACCCAGATGTGCCTCTATGATTTCTCTTTCTGTATCACATATTTTAACAGAAGCCACAGTTCTACCTAATGAGCCCTATCTGTAGTTTTTCTCAAATCACTGACTCCAAGATGTTACCTTTTCTCACCTCATACAGGGAAGAGGTTAGTTAATTAGCAAGCTAAACAGCCCTGGGCTTCACCTTGTCCAGAGGCTGTTCTTAAATCAGAACTTGCTTTCTGGAAAACCTACACTATTAGGACACTCCTAGACAAAAGGAAATCATGTCCTCACTGCTATGGGGCAGGGGGAGGGAATCCCATGAGACAGCTGATGAGCACCTAAACATACTCTGCTACTCACCAGCACTCCCTGCCCCAAACCCCAGTTCAAGGAAATACTTGGGGAGAAGGGGGTGAACAGGAGGTTCTCTTGGTGACAATCTGTCTGTAAGGGCAGAAAATACCCACTGTCCTCCAAGAAACGGGTCCCTTTCAAAACCCACTCTCTGGGGAACATCATAGTGCTTCTTCACTACTTTGTCTGCTCTTCCAGGCTGTAGTTTTCTTGCTGCAGCACTTCCTAACTGATAAAACCCAAACTCAAGGCAAGAAAAAATATAAAAAGCCAGTGAATAGCATCCAGATGCCATTTATGTTCACAACTATAAAAGTGTCTTAAAAATACTGTCTTCAGTAAAAAATATAAACAGATATTTTATCCCTTATTTCTATTAAAAGCCCTGGGAAATTACAAATTCTGTTTCCAACAAGAGATGGAAAACTTTAGCATCTACATCCTTTCAGAATAATGCTATCAATGGTCTAGTAGATTTATTTAATATGGTTTAACTTTTAAAATTAGTCTTAAAAAAATTAAAATCAAACCTTCAACACTGAGCTTACAATGAAAAATAAATATAGGCACATCTCCGTGTCACATAGGTTCACCTCTTCCTTCCCCTGACTGTAGAGGCTTTGTTAAAAGACAACATGAGAAGTCATACTGAGTTAAGAGATAGCCACCAAGAAACCATCTCTCTGATCACAAAGTAACTTGAGTTGATTCCTGGGTTTGGTCACAGCCTGTTGCTGCACTAATAACAAAAAGTGTCTCTGAGTCTCACAGCTGCTCTGAGACACAATCAAGGTGCTTAAAAGACTTTTGGCTTGGAGATCCATTTGCTGATGTAAATCCTTCAGCAGAGTCACCACGGCAAAATGTCCAGGACAGAAGGGCCAGTGCAGGTTTTGCACAAAGTGACCTCTTATCTTCAGTATGCTCCCAGCAAAGAGCTCCAAGTCCTTTCAGAAACACTGAAAACTCCATTTGCATCTTCATTAGTAATTTGTGTTCACAGAGTCCACCTCTGTTAACTTTGTGTGGTCACAGTACCTAGAGATTGTCTGGTCAGCTCACAAGGGTTAGTCCTGGGCTCTATCTGACGTTGCGATACAAATACTCGGGACAGCCTTTTCAGGTCTTTTACAAAATCCTGTAACAAACAGATATAAACCAGAGAACTCTTATTAACAAATGCTAACAAAGAGGCTTACTTAATTTTTCTGTAAGTATTTTACAAGGTTAAACATACTGATGGTTTTCCACTGCAAAAACCTAGACAAACTACAGAATTGATGAGTGCCTGCAGACATGCTCAGTCTTCCCTCTGATCTCCACACCCTTCTCAGACAAGATCACTGCCACAGTTTAAATGGTTAAACAGCTCCAACATGTAAGTGCTCACCAGCCTTGGAATACTGTCCATTTTAGCAAGGCATTTGGGTGGATTCCTACATTTTGACTGTGGCCAGAATAGTGAGACTCCTCTAGAACATTCCCACTGCTCTAACACTGGTGGTAGGAGGCACAGGGATTTAAGTGCATGACTGGTCAGTTAAGACCCTTCCCAACACATCATTCTCAGCTGGAATGCAGCAAGCACACTCAAACTAGAACTGAGAGCTGGTAACTGAGACAGCTGGTCTCCAAACTGGTTTACAATTTTCTTGGAAATGTTTTCACTGCATGGGCAATGTTGGAGTCACACAAGTACAGCTTTCAGCCAAACACTAGCAACAGTAACAAGCTTTGTTGGAAGCCAGTCCTGCCTTTTTATTAAGCAGGAACCACAGATGGGAAGGTTATGGGCCTTATCTACATGAAACAGAAATACAAGGATTGGCTTTTGTGTAGCTTTACTTTTTATTTCACTTATTGTTCACATACATAAAATTACTTACTGAGGGCCAAGGGAGCTCTTCAAGGCTAAGCAGGCAACTCTGGATTTCACTAGTTCTCATTAGTTCATGTTCTACAAGACCATGAAGCAAGAAAAGGAACAAATCCCACTGCACGAGAGAAGAAAATACCAACAACTCAAAAAGAAATGGATTGTGTGCTTGTTTCTTTATCCATATATAATTCACACTTTTCTTTTTGGATCAGAATGTGGAGAAAAGGAGCAAGCACATAATCTATCTGCATGTGACAATGAGAACAAGAGCAACATCCAAAATGACTGAACAAAATTTCTTTAGTTCATACATTGATTGTGTCCTACCATAAAGTCTCAAAATTGTCAATTTATAAACACGCCAAGAATTTAATGCCTGCCTGATGAGGATTATGTCTTTGACTTCTGAAATAAGTTGGGTTTAGCCTGCAGCTAAATAGGGTGATATTCAGCTTTAGCTGGGGTGCTTATAACACCAACATGCATACAGAAATGCAAGATAAGAGACACAAGAATGCAACCAATGACAGTCACGTGTGTCCAGTCCTTGCAATATCCTAGGCCACATGAGCCATTTTGCCATTGGCTCCTGAACAAAACTGTGCCTTCCTGAGAGCCCCCAGGCAGGTATGAACCCCTGGCAATTTGCACACATCCCTGTCTTTCACTGCCCCACAGAAACAATGCCAGCCAGCAGTGACCAAAGCCCGCTGGCCTCAGTCACATGAGCCACCAGCGAGCACTGCGGGCTGGCAGAATTCCTACACGAGTGCCAGCCTGCTCCACACATGGGAATAAGCTTTACCTCTCGCTGCTTAACTTCTGCAAGATAACCAATGTTCTTCTTGCTGAAGATCAGCTGCACAGGCACAGGCGTCCCAAAGTCCTCCTTCCAGATGGAGAACAGCAGTTTTAGGAGGCCATAGGTGGGCTTGTTCTTTACACACAGCCTCTCAGGGCTCTTCTCTGGGGATTTGATCCCAAGACTCAGAGGAACACGATCTGAAACTAAGAAAAGGATGAAAAATGGACTCCTATAGCTGCATTATTTCCTTTTACAGTCATCATCTTGGTTCAGCAGCACACTTAGTACAAACCAGTCAACCTAAGAGGACTGGAGTTTGGAAATATGCAAAATTATGAGCTTTGAAACTATACAGACAGTACGACATAGGAAGAGATTTATATTCCTCAGACAAAGAACACCAATTGGTTGGAATATAGCCCCAAGTCTTGAAAGTCAGCCTAATATTTAGTCAGAGAACCTAGGTGTTACTTCAAAGGAGAGAAGAGTAACACAGTTAAACATTTAAATCTATAGAAAGATTGAACAGTTGTTCATAGTTTAGATTATAGGCAGAGTTAAGTGACTTCACACAAGTGAAAGTAAAGCTGAACAGTGTTTAACTGCAGATGAACATGAACAGAAGAAGATACCACTTCTTCCTTGGTACAGTCTAATGGAACAGGACAGGTTGATACTGCTGCCCCCAGAATAAATTTCACAATATTCAGATGTGAACTGCCTTCTGAAAAAACAAATTATGCACAAAATTTCTAAAGTTGGCTCTAAAACCAGGCAGTTAGAAGGTTGCTCATGAAGAAAACACCTACATTGAGATCACAAGCTCCTGCTCACAGAAAAATTGTATTTACACATCAAAGCAAGAGAAAAAAACCAAAATGTTCACAGGAGTCATAATACACAGAAAACAAGTTATTTCCATTCTTTCCATAAAAAAGCCATAAAAACATAATTTAATGTTGAAATGAAAAAGGCCCTTACTCTTACAAAAAAAGCCCAAACTCAACCACAATTTTTCAGAGGCAGAAATACTGGAAAACATATCCCATATTTAAATGAAGGTGTCAATAAATAAAAAACAACAGAGATGTGAAACGGATCAGAAGGATGGTTAGTCACTGTACAATTCTGTTTTGCAGAATGTAAGAGGGAATAAGAAAAACCACCCAAAATCACAGGAAAAAAATGTGCAGACTCAGTGACACTGAAGAGAATCAAATATCCATGAGCTCTAAACACTTAAATCTCTGATCTCAAGGATCTAAGAGAACTGTAATAACAGATTTCAGTCTTAAATAGCTTATCATAACAGACTTACCCAGCAAAGACACCAACTCAACCGTGCACTTGGCCAGCTGCTGTTCTGATGTGGGACACATGAACTGGAAAACACAAAAAAAAGTTGTATTTTTGTCCCCATATTGCAGACTGGACAAACCAAGGCTTCACAAGGGATAAAAATATCTGAGAAGAGCAGGCAATTTACAGCACAGAGCTGTAATAGGAGACCACTGAAGACTGAAAGACAAAAAAAATGTCATATATGAAAAGGGGACTCACAAAGGCAAACTGAATTAACAAGCAAATCTACATAGTATAAAAAATGCAGTGCAACATTGCCACATTTGAGCTCAAATAAAAACCCCTCAACTGAACTCAACTGTGAGGCAAGGCCAACTAACAAGTTTACAGGTACCAAGACAGCTCAAAGTGATTCAAAGGGGGATTTTGTTGCTTTTTTACATCTTTTACCTTTCTGCATCGAAGTGTCTGACTCAACCTTCCCAGCAAGCACTCCAGCCACACATAGTCAACCACTTCACCCTCATCCCGTGGGCCCACAGCAACGCAGAGCACATCCTTGATGAGAAAGACAACAGTAACCCACACATTAGTATCCTACTCTTCCACAAACAGATCTTTGGACCTGTGACAGAGCAGTTCAGTAAGTAGTTCTTGGGTCCTCATTAAAACCAAAACCTAAGCTAGAATATATATTTCAAAAGACAGATTAAAGCTGATTTTTCACAACCTTACTAAGATCTCATTTTCTAGCACAGTTCTCACTAATGTTATGAAGTAAAATTCAATGATGGCAAGAAGTTCATCTTCCTTAAAAGTCCTAGCACTGAAAGCTCTAGATAAATCTGACAGCACAGCAAGTTCAGGGTAGAAGTACTACAGAAATCCAGAGCCCTCTTATATTGTCAGGGAAGCTTCAGTGTCAGCCCAGAGGTTTCCTCACACAACTTATCCTCCTCTTTTTATTTTAGCACAAGCAAGAAAGCATTAAAGGATGTGAACTCATTTTCACACAGTTGCTGGGAAAGCAATGACAGTGATAACCAGCATTACTTGTCTGCAAGCAGACAATCAGGAGCAAAAAAATAGGCAGAATACATAATGGTAAAAAATTGAGGTGTTCAGAATCCTTCTTTTCCTTATGGGGTGCATAGGTTAAATGACTGCAAAATTGTACACAATATTATGGTGTCCACACTGTGGTTTCCACCCTACTCATATCAAAAAGGCCACACTGGCATGCTACCAGAAATCTGTATTTGAGATAGCACTCCTAACAGGGAACTCTGATCTAGACCCAGCAAGCAGGGGTTTAAAAAACCTGAGAACTTTCCATCGTACTTCCTAAGCACTCCCCACAGCCAGTTCCTCAAAACCAGACCATTCTCTTAAAAAAGCCCAAATAAATAAACAAATCCCCACTAAATGATAAAAACAAACCACAAGAACACCAATGTGAAAAACGGAAAGGGAGTTGGGGCAAGCCAGGAAGTGAATACTGTGTACCTTAATCTCATTGATGATCTGGGAGGGAAATGGAGCACAGTGCTGACAGCCTGGAGGACAGTCCCTTCTCAACTCCAGAGCATCCTCACCTGGCAAGGGAAATCCTGGGACTTTCAGCATTCGGTTGAAGGTTGCCTTCACTTCCCTTTTGATGAGTGCTACAGAGAACAGAGAACAAATCCTGTCTGCTTCAGTTTTTCTCTCCACTGAAGCAGAGAATAATTTCCAAACACTCTTAGCCTCTCATTCCAAGGACCACAGCAAATAAGGAAATAAGACAGCTTACATTTTCAAACCCCTCTCTCTGACCTCCCACTATATTTAATGTGCAGAGGCACATGTGGAGAGGGTGTGCTAACCCACAGCTGTAGAAGGCAGCCACCCATCACTGCCAGGTACCGCTGGAAACTCATCTCACTTCCCATCAAAGTATTTCAGTGGCTTTAACAAACACAGTAGCTAAGCCAGAAGGCAATGCCAAAGCACAAAGCTGATGCAGTGTGATCATACCAGTTCAACCAACGTAAAAGCCATATGTCTTCTACCAAAATAAGTTTTGATCAGCATCCAAAACACTAAATTCCTGCAGCTGCAAATGGTACTTGGACATTCCTCCCCAGACTTTTGGCACAACCTCTTGAAAAAATGGGTTTTCAGAGATTCTGAAGAGCTGCCAGAGCAGTATTACAGAGTAAAAGGACAACACTTGCCTTCAGCCTGCAGAAAATACACCCAAGTCCAAGAAGTATTTGTTTTACAGGAGATTTCAGAAGCACTCTGTACATGTGAACCATAAGGTGGTTTGAGAGAGCAGTTGTCTGTATACACTGGAAGTGCTAAGACAACTTCAGCCCAGATGACATTTCCAGAAGAAGCTTTTCACAGCATTTACTCCCACCATCCTAACAAGACTCCATAACTAAAAATCACTACCATGGGCCAAGCCCAAAAGATCCCCAAAGAAGGTTCTTAGAGCTAGAAATCATTTCTGTTATTCCTAAACAAGGAGGGACAGAGCAACCACATATTTTCCACTAAAAGAAGAACTAGTAGGACTAAGTACTTAGTAACAGTGTCTGTCCCTTAATCTCAGAAAAAAAGAGTACAATGCACAGGTTAGAAGCCCCATTTCCAGGTAAAAAGACTCACCTGAAATGTTGGCAGAGAGCCAGCCACAGGCTCTCTCAGTAGCCAGTTCCACCGCAATGTTTTCTGCACTACTTAAAACCTTTACAGGGAGGGTAAAAAATGATAGGTTTACTATCAGCCACAGCACTGTGAAAATTCAGAAGGAAGTCTAGAGGAAAAAAGCTTAATTTTGGCATGCAACAATTAAACTGAGCACCACCCCCTCTGTGGAAACTTCTGGTTTGAGCAATACAACCGACCCGTTTTGATTTTCCAAATCTCATCAAGTCTTGTGGAAGTCGATGCTAGAACAAAAGCATTACCATTGCAAGATGAATGCAATTTCTATAACATTTTAGCCACAACAGTCAGCTATGAGCTGGAGCATCACTTTACCCAGAATATGCAAGGCAGCCCAGTAGAAGTGACTCTCCTTAGCATCTATCAGTCCTCCCATGAGTGCATCAATAGATTCCCTTGACCTGAGCTATTAAGGGATAAGTGAAGCAGCAATGGAAAAATGGTAATGATCCAGACTTAAAGTCAAGGTTTTCAATAAGTTTTAGTGAAAATACATACTGCTGCAGATGTCTCTTCTGGCAACAACACCCTTACTGCCTCAGGACCTTTTTTTTTGCAAAACCTGCAAGAAAAGAAAGAAAGTGTGCCACAGGATTAGTCTAAGTTCCTGGACAACACTCAGAGGGTCATTATGTAGCAATGCAATAAATCAAACTAAAAGAACCAGACAAGCAAAGGGTAATTACAAGCAACCAAGCTGCAATATCAATTTTCCAAAGAGGGGAAATACAATAGCTGCAGTGGATGTCTGTTTGGAGATGGATGCAGAAGAACACACAGCACCTTTACTCCTTCTTACGAATACAGTATTAACTGGCTGGAGGCACAGCAGACACTCACCCTAAGAAGAGCAGAGGGCATGGTTTATAATTACCAGGACCTGAGCATGACAGGCCAAGCTAAATTAGGCTTATAGATTCTGCAGTAAGAAGAGACGGGAAGGCACAAGTTTAAATAACTTTTCCTCCTTACTCTCTGCCTTTGATGAGTGCCTGGGCCCCTTCCTCATACAGATGAGTGCACACCTCTTCAAGCAGTTTGTCATGATTAACATCCTCCTCCTTCACTTTATCTTGCAACATGGCTTCAGCCCTTTGGACCAGCTCCGCTACCAGTGTTGCCCTGCAACAAAACCAAGAACAATCAGGCAGACTGAAATCAATACGAGAAACAGTGCACACTAACTGTACCCAGCTCTTCTCCCCAGTTTAGGGGGATACCCATCTTAAATGCAGTAAGTCACTCTACTAAAAACGAATTAGTACTGTATCATCTCCTTGCTCTGTATGTACGGAAGAAAACAGCAACGAAGACACCAAAACAGTACTAAGACTCAAGAGTCAAAAGCCTTTAGGTTTTACAAGAAACATATTTGGTTACAGGTCTCCTTTCTGGCAGCAATACCCTTGTATGCTCAATTTACAGTGCTCAGAAGTTCAAAGAAGTTCAAAGTCAGCAGCAGCCCACTACAACCACCATTCCTTAGGGGCTGGTAACATTTAATGGCTGCAGCAAGCTGGACAACAGAACAGTGCAAACTCTGAGCAAGCTCATGAGCTGGAGGGCAGGGCTGCCACACAGGAGGACTGTGAGAGAGAAATGGGCTGACTGTGCACCTGTACAGGCTGGGGTCTACTGGCTACAGAGCAGCTCTGCAGAAAGGACCTGGGGTTCGCAGAACACAAGGTGAGTTAGGAGTGTCCAAAGAAAGCCAACCTTATACTGGGCTGACAATAGCAACAAGGCAGCCAGCAAGTCAAGGGAAGTTACTGCTTCCCTCATCACTGTGGGGCTGCATCTGGAGTAGTGTGTCCAGCTTTGGGATCTCAGGACAACAAAGCCATTGACAATCTGAGTAACTGCAGGAGAAAATAAAAAAATTATTAAAATAGCTGGGATGCTGGAGCACACGCCTACAAGGGGGAGTCAGTTTCACCTAGCCTGGAGACAAGAAAAAGCTGAAGGGAGAAGGAAAATTTACAGAGAAGACAGAACAAGACTTCCAGGAAGAGCACTGCTAAAGGTTGACAGGAATATGCACAAGCTGGAACAACAAATATTCTGATAGGATATAAGAAAACGTTTTTCACAAAGCCTGAGAAAATTAAGCATTGGAACATGGGTACAAAGAGGCTGGCTGAATCCTCATCCTTAAGAGATGGAAACTCTTCCAACTGGAAAAGGTGCCAATAAACCTGATCTAACCTGAAAGCTGGCCCTGCTTTGAGCAGGAGTTTGGATCAAATGACCTCCAGAGGTCATTCCTGATATTTGATTTTCCTGTCACTAGCAAGAATGTTCTGAAAAGGCTATAAAGTCTCAATGCTGCACTGCATTCATATACAGAGTGTCCCACAGTTGTATCACCCTCCTCTCTACATCCCTTCACAAATTCCCCTCTATAACAGCAGATGCTGCTGGTCACAGTCTTACACAGCCTTGGTGTTCTGCTACACAGTTCACCCTCAGGGAAGCTTCTTTCCCCCATAAACGCAAGTTTAAAGGATCAACTCTTTGCCTAATCATAATGTAAAGTAACTTCTTAAGTCACAGAACAGGTGACCAGCACTTACTTGATGTGCTTAACACAGTTGGATCCCACCCGCTCTGCCACAAATTCCACTGTTCTCCGTAGGGAAGGAGGCTGGTTGTGGAAAAAGGCCTGTTCCAACTCTACCTGTTGAAGAGAAAGCACTACAATTCATTAGAGCACTCCACCCAAATCCTCCTCTCACCAACACAGGAACAGACAGAACTACCATCTGGAGATGTACTAAAAGCCAATTTGCCTACACTAGAACTTTCTGCTACTGTGGCATTCATCATCCCAATACATTACTTACTCCCTATTCCCTTCTAACCATTTAACCCAAAGCTCATTATCAGGGTTTCTGAAGCTACAAAAGACCTGTAAAGGGAAGAATGGGAGAGTTCTGACAGTGTCTACTAGTAGTGAATCACCACATAAGGCTCGTTTTGGAAAGAACAAGTCCTTTTAATTACAGGCTGGTAATCTTGTAGGCTCCTACACAGGTCATCCTTTCAGTGGAAAGCATGGCTACAATCTAACCAAAACAAAATACCAGAAACATACCAACATTTTATTTTAAAGAAGAGGGAAAGAGATAAATAAGACTAGTTGTTCCAACTGAAAGAGTGTTTACTGAGGTTATCTGGATTTCAGCACCCACACTGTATCCCAGACACATGACTGTAACAGAAAAACAGGGAGTAAAGATACTTGACTGTTAAACACAATGTTCCCCTGCTGCCTAGGTCCATTCTTTCTTTCCCTGGCATTAAGAGACCACTGTATAACCCTACACCCACACAAGCAAATTTCTCCTGCCCCTTTTCACTCCCTAATTTCATTACCTGCAGTTTCCGCTGAGTGACAGAAGCCTTTGGTGCCAAGGACTCTGCAGCTGTGGGAGTGATTTTCCTTATAAAACCACCATTTTTTCCTCCACTGCCAGCCACAAAAGACGCAAGTAGTTTACGCAGCTCACCTGTACAGGAAAACATGCAAAAGTAGTCATCAACCTCATAAGCAAGGACAAAAAAAAAAAAAAAATCAAAACTCAAGAAAGAGACTTTCACTTTTCCAGTCCGGTTCCCAGAGCAGATTCTCTCAGCTTCTATGAAAACAGAAGCTTCAGAAAAGCAGAGGGAGCATCCCACACTTTTGACTGGCAGGGCATATCAAGGCAGGCAAGGCTCTGAAAAGAGGAAGCTTCCAAAAATCTCCCTAGAACTAATCCTCCCTGGGACCAGTTCAGAAGGATGAAGAGTCACTTTTATACATTCCTTTTCAGTGTGGCAAGCAAGAACCATAAAGTCTACAAGGACAACAAGGCAAGCAGAGTTACACAAAATTCCAACAGACTCAGGAGAAAATAGTGAGGGAAAAGCTGGACAACCTATTCACCCCTAGAAGCTTTTGTGATGCAGGTTTAACATACAGTTTTCCTACTAAGTCCCAAGAAGAAGAGGACCATCTCCCCATCTGGGACTCTACTGTCTACAGAGAGGAGTTTTACCATTCGTAGACAGATGCCATGAAAAAGCTACGTCAAACAACAGCCTGACAAAACACCAGGGCACAAAAGGATTTCTCCCCTCTGCCTGGCAGCAAAAATATGCTCAAGGAACAAGACATGCCTCACAGTACAACAACCTCTTCCTATACCTAGGATAGAGAAGTTCTGCACGTAATCCTTATAATGTTTCCTTGCAGTTTGTGAGGGGTGGCTTCCTCTGTCCCTCCATATTCAAGCTCTGTGTATCAACTATCCTGACTATGTAGCCTCCCTCCTACAGCTTCACCAGATACTATCCACAGCTGCAGGAGCTTCTGCAATACAGCTTTTTATCAAGGTTCTTGCATGCACAACTGAGACCTGAAGTTGTGAGGAGTAAGAAAGGTGATCCAAGGACTCACAGTACCAAACAACAAATATAAACAACTAACTAAATAAAAGTAAATACATACTAATATATTTTATGTATATAGCAAAAAAAGTAAATTACTCACCAAGATAGGGACAGCAGGTATAAAGTAACTGCTGATCCACCAAGGGTACAAAGTCCTGGTGAGAAAATGAAGGAAATGCTGAAAGGATACAGCAGGAAAGAAAGAGTCTTCAAGTCAGAAATTCCATACATGGCAGTCACAAGCAGGTTTCAGGGCTACCTTTCCACAAAAACAATATCTGGATTCCAAATACATAGTAAAATTATGAACTTTGCAGCCCAAATGTTCAGTCCAGCCCTGTTGCACAGAATGAGCTGCTCTTCATTTTATTAGTGTAGCTCAGCCTTTGCCCCATCACTAACAAAGCCCAGCTGAAAGCTGGGTTAAAGAAGGGAACCAGGACTGTTGCCACAGCTTCTACTCATAAGGGAGAAATCTTTCCATGGAGGAAAATACATGAGGCACATCTGCTATGCATTACACCTCCACAAGTGCCTTCATCCAGACTCACTGGGACACCACGCGGTGGAGAAATGTCACCCAGTATTAACACAGCACAGGCAGGGCCCCGGGAGGAACAGGAACTTCAGATCCCATCCACCAAGGCAGTGTATCTTAGCATACATACCCCTTTTCCATGGACTACTATATACCCCCTTGCATGTCTGGGAGTTATCTGGAGCATCACACATGCCATAAGCTCACCTCCTTTCCTGTTTGCTCATACCATTGTCAGTTCAGCTACCCTTTATCATGACACTGGAAAACAGGTGACCTCACAAACAGCAACCTCACTCCTACAGTCCCACCTTACTATTTCTGTTCACCATTACTTTTGCTTATTTCTGGAAAGAGCTACAGTTCTATCAGCTCACCTTGCAGGAAAACAGCATCTGATCCTCCAGCATAACTTGGCACCTGTTCTGCAAATTATTGCAGCAGGTGAGATGGCTCCTGCCTGACAGAAAACCCAGAGCTGTAACACAGAGTTCACAACCCTTAACACAGATGCGATGCAATTGAGGCACTTGGACAAACTGGGCATCACATCCATTGGTCTCCATATGCTCTGTGCAGCTGCCCTGAAGTTCCTGATAAAATCTTACAACTCCCGAGGAAGTGGTAGGTCCATCTTCACCCACAGATTCAGAGGACATGCTGCGGCACTAACTCACCAAAGCCTGAGCAGATGTCACAGTATCCATCACAAATCTCTCCTGCCTGTCATCAGTAGTAAAAAACAACTCTTCAGGGACTGATGGAACCTGAAACAGAAAACCCAGCAGTTGCAACCCAAAAGGCAGTCAGTAACTTCCGCCATTTCTGATAACAGGACAGTAAAATCTCACCACCCTGCCACCCACAAAAAAGGACCCCTAGCTCTAAGGATCCTCTTGCCCTGAGGAAAACCTTTCCATAAAATTAAAGACTTATTTTAACCACAGTAACATAAGCCACCTTCCTTACCCTCCCCATAGAGCATCTTTCACATTTCCAACTACTTGCTAAGTAGTTACCTTGCTTCCAACTGGAGGCACAAAAGAATTTTAAAAGTTCATCACACACCATCCCTCTATAAGACAATATACTCCCCCAGTAATTCAAGGCTGACAGCTAGCACACCATCTTTGTGACACAAGCTTCCAGTTCTAACAGGAATCAGCCGTCAATTTTCTTACAAGGCTGCAGATTAGTAAGTAGAGAATGTGTTTCAGATGCAATTAGAATTCCTATTGGAAAAAAAAATGTTGCTTCACACAATTCCACTAGAGGAATATAATTCTCCGTTAAAATACAGTTTTTCTTTAAACCCCACACCAGTGTAAAAATGCTGCATCAAAACAACAAACTACTGTTTTGAATTGTTTTAATTCATTTCAATGCTATTTTGTATTGAGTTCTGGGCCCTGCTTTTTCTTCACAGAAGAGCTACACACACAGGAGACCCTACCTGAAAAAGCCAACCCAGAACTGCAAGGATCAGCAGCTTGTTCAGGAAACTCATCTCCTTGTCTTCAGAAAGGATCATTAACCTGCCATGCAGCAGATGAAGAAAGAGAGAGTGTTAGTTGCCAGCAGCTCAGTTTTCATTAAGGAAAACATTCCAAACCATTCATTTACACTATGTATCATCATGTACACATACCCTGCACGTCTGCCTAAAGAGAGAGTAAGCTCTACTTTTTGTATGTACCTGCATAACATCCTGTCTTAAGTTTACACTAGACAAGCCCTTCTCTAGAATGTGCTTCAAATTTTCCTCATGTATATAGGAAAGAAAACAAGAAAATCATTTAGGCATTAGAAACCTTGTAGGTTTAAGGTCAAATTCAAGCTGCAGCTTGAAGGTCAATCACAGCTGCAGATGTAGAGTGATCAAGTGGGGTTTAAAGACTTTTATTTACTTAATGAACAAACCACATATGTGAATCAAGCATTAATTCCCGAATTTAGGCTGTGTTCTCTTTGAGCTTTATGTAAGCTATAAGGTATGCATGCTCTGCGCCACAAAAAAAAAAAAAAAGTGCTTTAGAGCTTTTTATAAGAATCTCAAACCAATGCCAGCATGCATTCTCAACCATCAGGCACCTCAACTAAATAATCAAACATTCATAGAAACGTTCTTTATATATATAGTTTCCCAGGCTCTTACCTGTATACCTGCAGCAAGAGACCAAATACTTTCCTGTAATAATCAAGGAAAGGAGCAATATGATCCACAAGAGAAAGGTACTCCACAATCCAAGGAATAGTGAGGATAGAACGTTGATCCCGAATAGATTGTCTCAGAAGCTTTAATATATCCAGTACAGGCAGGGTCTTAAAGGATAAGAAAAGTTAAACCAGTAGCTTGAAGTTATCTTTTGATACTTATAAAAAACTTTTATCTATATCTTGGCTTTTCTTTCTGGGATTTCATCTTCTGTACTGATGACTTCTGGCTAATGAAAACTCTTCTTTCCACAAGACCAGAGGTACAAACCACACTATATCTGCAACCAAAAGTCCCACTGGGACTTGGAAAAACAAGGCCAGAAGCCTGACTATGTACAAAGTGGAGTCAAGGTCTAATGCTTCCATTCAGTATGACACACTGCTGGGACACAGGTGCAAAACTAACAGAATCAGTCCTGGTAGCTGAATGTGACACTATAAATGCAAGTTGTCTTAGCTAGGTGAAAGTTTTGGTATGACAGATCCAGATTAGCAGAAATAACAGAAGACCAAGTACCTCATCATCAGTGCATTGCTCCCTCTTTTCAAGGTTACACAAATACTTTTTTCCTTTGTTCCCAACACCAGAATATGCAGCAGGGACACAGAACCATGTAACATCATCCCAGGAACCACTGGCTCACTTTGAAAGTGCATGACCACTCACAATCCTCCTTGGACTAGAAAAACTGCCTGTCAAGCAAAAGGCAATGCTCGGTTTCTTACTTGGTTTCTTAGCGCTAATGCGGAATCTTGCAAGTCTCTGGTTGGCTGCTCCGCAGTGCGATAGGGCAGGAAAACAAGAAACCCCAGAAACTTGGCGAGGAGTCGGAGACTCAACAGGGCCACGGTGAAACGCTTCTTTTCATCCTGAAACAAAGAAAAGCAAGCTGAGGCAATGCTACCTCACGCTGGCAAAGCAAATGCCTACCCTAAACTTCCACTCCCTTCATGTAAAAGGGCCACATAGCTCCATCACCGGTTTTAATAGAGCCAGGTTTCTAAAATACATATTTATCAAGCATTTTAAATTGCTCCTGTTGTCATTCCTTCACTTCTTTGCAAGAAGGAATTATTCAAGAACTTTCTAAAACAAGCAGCTACTCAGTCACATCTTCATATTAAGAACTTTGGAGTCAATGAGAGGCAGAGCTGATCTCATTGCCTCCTTTACAGCACTACCACTTTACAAGTTTTCATGAATCTTTGGCTACTACTTTGCTAATAGTCTATAAGCTGTGACACCTCTGATAGGTATAGTTGAGTGAAGAAACACCTGAACACCTATGAACAGGGATGACTACAAATTCATTGTAACTAAAATCTTTCTACATGGAAAAGTAGCAAGGAACTTATTGAAACAGGGTGCAACAACTGGACTTGGTTATTTCATTGATCTAACACAGGATACAACAGCCTAAAGAGAAGGCTTTCACTTTCACAACTATTGTGCACTTACGACAGTTCTATGGTTCTATGAAGCACCTGAAGCATGCAAGTAAGCGGCAAGGGGCTCAGACAAATAAGCAAATTGCAGAGTTATGACAAAACCAAATGAAGAAGCTCTTGTCCTGTAAATACAGTGGTGAAAGCTCCAAACAACTCACAATCAAGCCAGTAATTGTATGACTACTGGAACAGCTCAGAGGAATTCCTGACAGATGTGTTTGCACAAAGCAAGCCTACCTGTTCATCCATATCTGCTTCCCCATCACTGTGCTCGTGCTCCACCAGAGTAAGGCCATTCAGTTCAAGTATCTTCAGGCACAGACTATCCATCAGGTGCTGATTGAACTGGTAACTTCAGCAAAAGATGATGGTGAGTCAGACTGGGCTGAAAACAGCAGTAAAACCTCAACTAACACACTGCAAAATTTTAAGCTTGTCTTGTGAGTTGTAACAAGCATCAGCAGACATCCAATGTAACAGACTGACAGACAAGAAAGCAAGAGAGAAGACTAGGACTGGCTGTGCACCTTCATTTCCACGCTTCTTTTGTACTTCTTCAGAGATGCTATGTAACAAGTCTCAGCATAAGGATAATAAAATTGATCTGACAAAGGAGGAATCTATAAAATAACTGAATTTAAGATTATAATCTCCCACAGATCACAATTCCCCCACGCTGTGAATTGTGACCAACTAAAACATTAAACAGAACCATGAACCTGGCTTCATCCTGTACACCTTGGCTTCATGCACTATCACACAAGAAGCATTTGTCCAGTCCAGTGGCCTTGCTAGGTAGCACTGCATGCCTTGGCACTGGGAAATGCTGACAGCTCCAAGAAAGTATGATGGGTTTATCGAAGAAAAATCATTACCATATAGTCTAGTCCCAATCTTTCTGGATAACTCCCTGCTGCAAGAGAAACGTGCTCGTGCTTCCATTGCCCACACACATCACAGAGGGAACAGCAAGCACAGGCTGCTCACCTTCCTGCACTGAGGATGAAGTCCCTGAAGAATTGTTGGCACCCTGGGAATGAAGGAGGTGGACAAGGCCCTCTGATGCTCTGAGGAACAACAAATCTTTCCTGCAGCCTCTTCAAACGGCTCAGATTATCAGAACCCAGCATATTAAGGACATCCTGGTCTGGAGTGTCTCCCCAGCTTGCACCACCACCGATAGGACCTTTGCACATCTTTAGGAGACAGAAAGAGTACCGAGGTGGAATATTTGTAACAAGGCAGCATTTCACTTCATCTCTCACCCAGCATATTATCCCTTCCTCACAAGACTGTTTTTGGAGTAATCCAAGCACAATGTTTCCTGGTGCCCACATACAGAACAACTCTTCCCCGTGCCACAACATGCTACCCACCTTGGCCATAGACAACCTAGAGGTCTTGTGAGACAGAATTCCAAGCCTACACATCTAACTAGGGCGTATCTAGCAGGCTACATGTGGATGTGTGGAGAGAATACCTATCACTCTCATGATCTTCATGAACCACTCAGTAGCATCTTTAGTTCAGTCCCCAAGGCCCATGATACTGCACTACACATTCCACAGCAGGTTTTCCTGGAACTTCCAGAGAGTCAAATAAAATTTAAAAATTCGTGCCCCACTGCCTCCAAAACACAGATACGACTCAAGACTCAAAGAATTACAGAACTGCAGAACTGTTTAGAAGGGGCCTCTTGGATCATCTAATCCAACCCTCTTGTTCAGCCAGGGTCAACCTCCTGACCTGTCAGTGAACACTACTGAGAAAAATCTGGCTCCCTCTTCTTCATTCCCTCCCAGCAGGTATTTGTAACACAGTGCTAAGACAACCTGGCGCCTTCTCTTCTCCGTGCTGAATACTCCCAGCTCTCAGCTTCTTCTCATACAAAAATGCTCTGGTCCCTTAATCATTTATGTGGCCCTGCACTGGACTTGCTGTTTCTTTTCTTGTACTGGTGAGCCCAAGGCTGGACACAGCACTCCAGACATAACCAAGCAAATGCTGAGCAATGGGAAAAGTTGACTGCATACATCTAAGTCATGACAGTTTTAATAAGAGAGATCATAATAAAAAGCAACATTTAAGAATGTCTATCAAGTGAGCAAGTACCATTTATTCCAAACAGAACATCCTTGTCTCCCCAAGGGAACATCTTGTTAGACTTCTCTACCTTTAAATCATCAGGCTTTGACACAAGTCCTCAGTTCACTTCTGCAAGAGTGTCATGATATACACAAGATTCTGCAAATCACCTTCCAGTCAGACACATTGGATCCATTGAAGACACCCAGTTATCAGTTTAGATCTTTGGCTACCCTTGTGAAATCCTGCAGTCTTCATTAAGAAGGCACAGATATAAAAGAGAAATACAGCACCTAGGACTAATTAAATCCTATTGATGTAATGAAGTTCACCTTACGTCTGTCCCACAGTTTCCACGAACACACTCAGTCAGATAGGACACTGATGCAAACCCAGACTTAACACTAGAGGAATTTACAACATTCCAACAGCTTGCAGCTTCCTAGCAATGTGTGGGGGCTAATACTCAAGACGAGGTTTTGTGCCTGTTTCACTCTCCAAAAGGAACCCACCAATAAGCCAAGCATCTACAGAGAATACAGTGAATATCTATACTTCATTGAGAAGCATCTTCTCCTTCTTCATTTCTTTAGTTACAATGAAGTCAGATGATGCTTGAAATTGGCTAAAAAAACCCCTTTAAATTACAACAGCAACACTGTACCAAAACCAGCTTGTTGCAGTGTTACACAGAAGGACCAGAGAATTTTTGCACTCATGCTGCTAACAAACATAACTGGGAACCTCTACATCTGAAAAATTTCAAAATACATCCTTAAAATTTCCAGAAACTATAACTGTACTAAAATTAGAAGGTTAAAGTAAATAGCCATGAAGAATGAATGCTTACAGCTTATGATGTCCTCAGTGTGCCTTATTCCTAATTTAAACAGAGTCCATCAGTCATTTATGACTGATTATTTCTGAAGAAGGAAAGAAATTCCCATCCTGAAAACTTGTGTCTCCCAAAAAAAGTTTCAAAAGGAAAACCTCAAAGAAGCCTACAAGACTTTTCTCGGGCCAAGGACGGATCAGCTTTGATACAACAAATCAGCTTTGATGTATACAGTCATTAAACAACACAAGTCATTTACCTGGATAAGCTGTTTCTGAAAGAGCCTGGCAAAACGGCTGTGGTTGCAGGTTGCAGATAGGTGAGCCATCATGGCCCTGTGAAGGAAAACATTACAAAATTCTGACTGGAACTTTGTGGTACAAAAAGCAGTGTTCTAACCTCAAACTATACCAAAAGCATAAAATATCTACTTTTAAGAAAGCAATCTCCGAAGGCCATTGAAAAAAAGCAGTATCTTTATAACCCAGTTTCCCAAGCATTGAGCCCCACCTGCTGCTGACATGGAAACAAAAATTCTCCCTGGGCACCTGCAGAGTAAACACAGCTCTAGAGATAAAAAGAATCTCTTCCTTACCTGCAGTAATGCTGTTGTTTAGAAAAAAGAATAAAATCATTCAGCTCCCACTCCTCCCTACCCAGAACAGTGAGTTGAGAGTTCACACATGTGGAAGTAAGCAAACAGCAGTAGTGCTACTTCTGATGCCCCAAGAGAAGGAAAATGTCTCAGTTTAAGCCTCAGCCTTGTTTTGCTCTTGTGGTGAAAAGCCATCTACATACACGTAACTTGAGTAGGCTGGTGGTTGAGACTAACACAGAAACCCACAAGGCAACTGCTTTCAACACTATAATAGTTTCCTTATATATACTGCATTTTGATAAAGCAGTAAGTGAATAAAATAGTCTGCTTTCCACAGAAAGAGACACAGTTGTCTTCTTTTCAGAGCCAATGCACTAGACTCCCTGAAATAATTAGAAGAGCTAACAGCTTCTGAACACATAACACACTTCTCTTCACTTGAGAGGAGTCAGACATGGGAAACATGGCATGCACACACAGGTGTATGCAATAACAATGTTCAGACCACAACACACTGGTTTTGAGAACAGCTCTTTCTGTGATTACGAAAGAGAAAGAGCCACATCAAGACTGATCAAATTAGCCCCTTGCCACTTACAGTTTGTTTCTTTAAGATAACAGTTCATACTTTTAAATTCAGAAGCAAGTGTACTCGGGTAGTCTCTTCCAAGCAGCACACAGCCCCCTACAGATTAGTGCAGAAGACCAGGCGGAACATGGAACTAAGGATGCCAAGTGCAGTATGCTGCACCAGCAATTCAGCTACATTAAAGAGCTAGCCAGAGTTGCATAAGACTCCTACCTGATCTTGTTGCCCAGAACTCTTTCAAAGTCCCAGCCAGTTTTCTCATGGTTATCCTCCCATTCACGCAGAAGTTCATAAAAGATATCCCTGTGAATCAAGATATTTAAGGGAATGAATACCCACTCTTCAAAATTTGAAGCAACAACTGAATATTCAATTGCTTCAAAGTTCCCCAGCAAGAAGCTACCTCAGATTAAATAACTCCAGCCTCTAAGCATTCAGATACCTTTGAAAAACTCATAAATGTTAGCAGTACTTCAGTGAGTTTCCATTTTCCATGTCTTTGACAGCAAGTGCTTAAGCTTGTTATGCCCAATCTATGATGGAATGACCAAAACAGCCATTGCCAGACAGACATAGTGAAGACTGAGAGGCAGGAAAGAATAAGCCACATGAAGTAATACCTATGAGAAAAAGAAAAGGACCAAGACAATTCATCATTCTGCCCTCACCCTGTTGCTGCAAGCATGGAGGGAGGTGGCACGAAGAATAGAAGCATACCAGATTTATATGCAGAAGCAATCCAGTAGGGTGACACACTGTACAGGCATTATCAGAAGTCTCAATAACTCCTGAAGAATTAGGCTGTTCTTCTCTAAAGACATTAACCATTTAGCTCCTGCAGTCAATATGGACAAAGACCTTTTTTCATTTAATTAGAGTAAAAATTTCAGGATTTTTTTCTACAGTATGTAGCATACATGACACATTCTTAATATCCTTTGTTCATAATCATGCAAAGGTTATACCCTGTTAGCATCCAGGAACAGTAGAAGAAGCTTACCTTTGTTTCTTAAACATGTGAAATGCTCTGTCACTGGGAAAGTTAGAGCGATTATCAGTTTCTGGCTGAAAAGAAACAGACTGTACAGAGCATGGCAGCAGGAGAGACACCTGTTAAAAATATAAAGGTAGCCATTAAACTAATATAAGTCTCTAAACAGTCTGAAACACAGAAAAAAGCAGGGAAAAGGCATGATGAGGAAACAAAGTATCACTAGCCGAGTTGTTTAGACACTCTACTTCCTAACTGCTAACTACTAGCAAGCACCAACAGCTTTACAATCTGCACTAGGCTACATAGGTAGCATCATTCAACATTAGGAGAGAAAGTATCTGGTCTCCTTAAATCTCTGCTGAACAGCTTGCAACCAGTATTGATACAGTGTGGAAAGACTCACAAATAGTCAAAGTGTACCTTCAATATAGGGCTTGAGAAAATTCAGGACCCTGGCTGGCAATTTCTATTACGTTACTCTTTCTCCAACAGAAAAGCCAGTGCTTCAAGTAGCAAGGCCTTTATTTACAACTTTAACAACTTTGAAGCTCAGCTACTGACATGTCCCAGTCTCAGTACACTGTCCTTTCATTGCCAAGACTAATTTCCATATTTAAAAGATGGATGAAATGAGATACATCCCTACCATTCAGCTTTAGTTCCCTAAACCAGTTGGATAACTCAAGGGAACCATATTTCCTAACCCGGATTGTCTCCGCTGAAATGTCATTAGCCTAAAAGAAGTGCATATCTATGAAAGAAATCCCAGGTGGAGCCAAAAATCAGGCATTAGGCTGAGGCAAGTTCCAAGTGGAAACTGGAGAAGAGAGCAAGGTCGGGGAAGTGCCGCGCTCCCCTTGGCAGCCATTTGGCATGGTCAGTGTCCCTGGAGTTCTGGGCATTATGGTTTTCTGAATCCTAACCCTAGGTGGAACCCTAACCCTACCCTAGGCGCAGCCTAAGAAACTCCAGTGGGCTGAGGCAGGTTCCAATGAGGAAGACACGAACGCTGCACGGTTGGGGCAGTGCCGAGCTGCCCTTGGCATGCCTTTCACATTGTCAGTGTCCCTGGAACTCTGGGCTTTGTGGTTTTTTGAACCCTAACCCTAGACGTAACCCTAACCCTAACCCTAGCCCTAGGCACAGCCTAAAAAAAATCATTGGGCTGAAGAGAGTTGCAATCAGGAAGAAACGAACACGGCAAAGTCTGGCCAGTGCCGCGCTCCCCTTGGCATGCCTTTGGCATGGTCAGTGTCCCTGGAGCTCTGGGCTTTGTGGTTTTCTGAACCCTAACCCACATCTTTGAAAGTACCTTCTGATACTGCACCTAGCCTACCATTCTCCTGGGATCCATATTTATTAGATGAGAATTTTAAAAGCAAAACTTGACACTATCAAAGTCTCTGGCTGAGGTCACTGCCTGGAGCACAACGCAAGGCTAGCCAGCAGTGATTCACAGCTAACAATCACTGGACCCAGCAACTCACTCACCCACTGACAAGGAAAAAAAGTAGATTTTAGACAGTTTCTAGAGACAACACAGCAAGGTGAAGCAGGAGGAATGAGATTTAACATCAAAGCCATTGCAAATAAAAGAACAACAACACAAAGGCTTGAAGCAATTTCACTTGGGGTCTGCTAATTTTTACCTTGGCTGTGCTGCTTTCGTAAGCCTGCCTGAGCCTCTTGTGCAAGGTGGGAGAAAAAGATGCAATTCGTTCATTTTCGGCCAAAAGCTTCAGCATCCCCTTTTCTAAATGGGAAATAATTCTGCCAAGATAACAGGGATAAAACTCAGACAGACAGACAGACAGACATAAACAACACATGATCCGATCTAAAGAAATGCTTATGCTTACATTTTATGAGGCTGCCAAGTAAAGAGTTCTAAACCACATGTACCCAGCATGAAATCCTACTGGTATCTGTATTTGTTATCATTCTCATCTCATGATTTTCCTAATGTTGCACAACTACAACAAAGTTCAATGGACAGATCAGTGCAAGGAAAACCACAGACATCCAAATCCCGGTTAAGTTGTATGTTTTGAAGGAAAATTAACAACTCTGTGCCTGTAACTGGTAAAGTTCTAAAATCCAAGCATACTTGCTTAACCCCACAAACAACTGCACCCACAAGTAGATGAAAAAAGAATTCAACTCACTCATATTGATAATCCAAGACTCGAACAGCAAAATAAACACAGTTGTGCACACTTTCGAAATGCTGTCTCCCTGACACATCTAAGGGGAAAAAAGAAACATGAGACAACAGTACCTATCACCATTTATAAACTAAAGGACCAACAATTCGCTTTTAAGGAAAGTAGGAACTGACATATCAAAAAAAAAAACTTCCAGACTCCTATTCAATTTTCAGAAGTTCCCATTCCCTATCCTTCCTATACTAAAGGCAATTGAATTGTTGAATGCTGTATGGGAAAGAAAAGATTCTTTCTCAATGTTCTGAACAACAGTAAGCAGAACAAAAAAAGTAGACCAACTACAAACAATCATAAAATGGTGTTCCCATAGCTGAAGATTTCATGTTCCTAATCTCAGCCCTAAGAATCAATGAGCAGCAAAACAAAGGTCAATTAAATTGAGGCATGTGGGGTGGGGGAGGGTGGGGTGGGTCTCATCCTAAAACCACCCTTTTGGTTGTAATATCCATAGCAAAGTAGTAATTGCATCAAGCTTAAGGCTGAAGTAGCCAAAAGCCAAATGCAACAATATGGCTGGATCCTGTGCACTCAGATCCCAACCCGAAGCTTAAGAAACACACAGTAGGTCAACTGTGTGTTGCACAGCACATTTGAATTGCAGGATCAATGGAGAAGCAACTCAAGCACAACTGTCCTTCTCTCTAAAAGTCAGTGTTAGGAAGTAACTACAGCAAATCTCACACAATAGCAGAAAACTATCTAAACAGTATCCAACAACCCCGCTCTATCATACTGTGGAAGCACTTCCCATACATGCAGGACTTTTGTCAGCACCTCACATGAGTCCCACAGTGTTAATAAGGTGTTTTTATGTAATTTAAGAATAACTGTTCAAGTTACTCTACAACACCTTCTCATTCTATGGAAGCAACATTCTTTCTCTTCATTACTACTGCTTACCTCTATTTCTTTCACTGATTTCAGGGTCACTATTCCCATCTTCTGCAGTAGAAGTGCCTTTAGATGTCAACAGTTGCAGAACAAAGAACAGTTCCAGAAAAATATTTGGTACCAGGTTTTCTGGAAGAGAGCAAATGAGATGTCAAAGGTGGATTGTTCAATACTGTCGTACTTTAATACACAAAGGTAAAAAGACAGATTCCTGTCCTGTGGTAGTCAGCAAAGAACTCCCTCCCCACAACACAATCACAGTGTAGATCAGCGTGGGAAAGGTGTTAGGGAATAGCCTCATTTCTGACGGGACATACAACTTCAGTCTACTGCAGCTCAGAGTACTGCATCAGGCTCACCTCCTTCCCTAAACTTTTACCATGTATTTATTTATTTTAACTGTGTTGGCTTAGTTTATTTTTACAGATGTCATTTGTTTGTACACTATAACTATCCCACAACTTCCACTTCCCATCCCTCTCCTTCTCACAACACATATGCAAGTTCAAAGCTCAAAGCAAGGTCAGTCTCACATCTTCTGTGTCCTCACCTGCTATGCACGATGAATAGAGCTGTGCCAGACACTCCAACTGTTTCTTGCAGGAAACCTTAGCAGGATTTGCACAGGTCACCAGATGGCTTTCAGCAGGAAGGCTAGCACTGCGAGCGTAGCTAGGCTTAGTTGGAGTACCAGGATCAAAAGATATCCCTGCAGGAGAAGACGCCTGGTGCAGCAATTTGCATCTGAAATTCGAGAGCAGCAACATACGTGGCTGAGGATGAGCTACAGCAGCCATGCAGCCAGAAGAGGTCTTTCTCTTCCAGTGTAGCATGAAGGAAATCCTGCCATAACTACACCATGTCATTTACACTGTCTAAAGCAGCTTTGAGCATGATAGTAATTTGAGTCATCTTTCTCTTAGTGAAAATAGATCTTCAGGTTAGCAACCAAAAGACTCTAAAGAATCCCATTCAAATTCCAACCTGTTAAAATAGTGTAGCACTGTGACCAAATTAACCAACTAACCTATGTTACTGCTTCTCATCTGAACTTGTACTTGTTAAGGACAGGGAATCTGTTAGAGACCAGGTCCTAAAAAAATTTTTTTGCATGTACAATTTCTGACAGCTAGACATTTAAAAAAATACATGAAAATAAAGTTCACATCCATACCTTTGGATACAGATGTAGGCTAACAACACTCTGAGAAGACCCAACATCACTAAGTGGAAAGCTGATGCGCAACAGCTGATGAAATCCCATACTGGCAAGTTAAACAACAGAAGGAACAAACTACTTTGATTGCTGGATTCTAAATCAACAATGATCACTCAATTAAATACACAGACATCCAGACATCGTACAAAACTATACCTAGAGAGGTCATCCAAAATGCAATACCAGAGCGGCATATGTAAGACACGTGAGATACAGGACACAAGCCAGTGACAGCAACATCAAATGATTGTCAAAGATTCCAATGGAACATTTACACTTGGAACATCACACTACATCTTACCACACTGTCTCAAAAGTAAAATCTTTAAATCACTTTAAGGGCTCTGGGGAAGTCAGAAACATTTTTACCTGCAGGAAAGAACTTTTCCTATTGGCCTGTTTCTAGTGGAACTGCTGTGATGATGAACAATTGGTCCCAAAATAGAAACAGATTGCCAACAGCTTCCTTGCAATGAACATAATCGACCAACTGATAGCACTGAAGAAAATTATTCATTAAGTACTTTGTGAGCCCACCAAGGTAAGGTTCCAATAATGCAGTTAGAATCAGCATCACTTCTGCCTCAGTGCTGTCATCTACCTCAGGATGAAACTCACCTTTTGCCCCTGGTCAAAGGGACCCAGCCAGCTGAAGGCTGTGTTACTTCTGTACCTCACTTCACCACCGCTACTGAGGACACAACAGCTTCTCCCAGCTTTCAAGCAGGATGGGTCAGATGAGAATATCACTTCATGTACAAGATTCAGCCCACCACATACTTCTATTTCACTGACTTCAGTTGATACAGATTACTGGGACATTTCAGGGAGAATTTAGACTGGAATAGGTGCTAGACTTAAGTGCAGAGTGGCAGGTTTGAATCCTGAGCAGTTGTGCTGCAGGTTCAGTAAAAACAGTAATTCATTAGACTACTGGATGTGTTTCAGCTAGTTCTGGTCCCACTGAAGTGAGCTGCAAAGCTTAGCAGGAAAAGAATTACACCCATGTGTCCTAAGGAGTTTCCCCAAGAACAAAACTTACAAAAGAGCAACAACAGTTCTGTCAGCAATTAGAAACAATGGTTTCTCTACTACTGGGCTTTGGTTTATTTCTAGTATCAATCTTCACAGTGACACCATTTTACAAACAATGAAAGTCACACCAACTGTGTGTGTGTTCCATGTTCACTAACTGAACAGCAGAGACAAAATTAGAGGCTAGAATTCACCTCATCTGACAGCAATTTTCAACAGACAACTGCAGTAGTAACCTTTAAAACAGAATCTCAAGTGCCCATGTCCTGTTTTCTCTGACTGCAAGCTTCTGCTACTCTACCTACCTTGCAAAACCATTAACACTTTCCACACATTTGCATCACTAACTCATTTTCTCCAAACCAGTGTGTCTTGCTGCAATCTTCAAACACAGTCTACACCCAATTGCTTCACCTGTGCAATCTAAGGAGAAATGCACAGGAGATAACCACACATACAAGCCCATGAAGAGGAAATCTCAAAAAAGCAGTGAGGACTGATTACGCTTTTGAAGTGAGAGTCATTGTTCCAGAGTCAGCACACCTCTAAAATGACAAACATGAGCTAGATGCACTAATATCCTAGTCTGATACCACAGACACACTTGGCTTTAGGTAAATTATAGTTTAAGGTCACCGATATCTGTTTTGGATATTCATCTGTCATTTCCACTTTGGTATCGATACCACCTTAAGGGAAGGTGTTGTGGTTTAGGAATGTACTCCTCAGTTTAGTGCTCCCACTGAAACCCTCCAAACTACTCCATCTCTTCTCTCTCTCCCTGCCTCGGGGCAAGCTGGAGAGGAGAATTGGAGGTGCAAAAGGTAAAGATCACAGGTTGAGATAAGAACTACTTATTGGAAACAGCAATGAGATAAGAAAGGGAGCAGTATCAGCAACAATACAAATCAGAGGGTACAAGAAAGAGGCAAACGATTCACAGGAAACCCTTGAAAACAGAGAATACCTGACCACTCCCTCCACCACTCTCAGGCAACCTGAAAGAGCCCTCCCACATCCCCAAAAAATGAGGTGAGGTGGTGTAGAATAACCTCTGAGTCCTGGCCATGCCCCCTCCTGGCTATTGGAAGAATTAACCCTGTTCTGGCCCAGAACCAGGACACAAGGGAATTAAGAATCACCCTCCTGCTCAGACCCTACCGTTCTTTCTTCAGCATCTCCCTCTCCTCTTGAAGGCTGTTGCTTATCACAGATGAGAGGTTTCCTTCCTGGACACCAGTGAAGGCCTCAAGGCTTGACCCAGCTGACAATCGAGCAGCTGGAGACTGGCTGACGGGTGTAGAAGTGAAGCAAGTCTTTGGCTTTGAGAGGGGCCGCTCAGCACTCACAGGAGTTGGGTTGATTCGCCTCGATGGTTTGCTTTTGCTGAAAAAAAGAGAAGCGACTCCACTAAAATCAAGCTAAACAACAACAAAAAAATTAGGTCTCAAGACAGGTATGCATGCAACTCTTCCAGAGGAACCTAATGCTAAAACAAAATGGGTATCGAGTTGGGACACTGAATTTCTAAACTGTACCTATGGTTATCAATTTATTCTGTCACTGAAAAGAAAGTCATGGAGCTATAGACAGCTAAAAACAGCCTGCTGACCCTGCAGCAAAATTAATTATCAAATATCAACCCTTCCAAATGTTTCTAATTTGAAAGGACAGGATATGCCCCATTTTAGTAAGAAACTGCCAGTGAATTAGTTTCTGACACGACCAGGAGAAAAAAAAATACCAAAACCAAAATCAATCAAGTTGCCATCGTCTATCACTAAGAGTCCAGGCTCCCAAGTTACATTAGATCCTTTAAGTCCAGGGAAACCCATTCTTCCTGCATAAAATACTTGCATTTGTCCTTCAGGAAGAGGCTTGGTAAAGTAGCAAAAACCACTAAAAACTGGAAATGGATACAGTAACACAAAGCATCGAGGAAATGCTGGTTGCTACATATTAACTGCTACAGTGTTCTCAAAATCACCTGTAACACTGACTTCCAAAGACTCAAGGCCTCCTTCCTCCTTCTTTTTCCTAGTGGAGCATTAATGCAATTGAGGAAGAGAGCCTTGCTGTCTGTGCTGGAAACACACGTTATCTCCCTTGGCCAAAGCATCATCTAGAGCATCACCCAGACCCAGCATTGGATTTGCCATATAGACTCACACATGTAATAATTTTCAGCTGGAATTTTGCATGTCCAACTAGAAAGTCCCACTTTCAGAGACCAGTGACTGACATACAGAGCAAACAGGCTGACACAAAGGCTTTGTATTTGGTAATGAGGATTTTAAAGAGTAAAAGAGAAAGATAAAAGGACTGAGGCAACCACAACACAAACAGCCGCCCAGAAACTCAGCCAAAGTCACCAAGGAGACCAGGGCATACTGCAGACCAAGGAGAATACAGCTACAGCTATTTTGTCCACAATTACACAGCACAAACAAAGCTGCACACTAGCATCTGCTACCAGAAGCCACAGAAGGTCAATCCAAAAGCTTTTTTGCTAGCATCAGTAATGCTGAAGAGCCTTCCAGGACTGCTCTTCCTTACCAACTGCTATTCTGTTAAATGAGAAATGTGCAGAGCCAATACAGCGCTGACTTGTTAGAACATGCAAGGACAAAGATGTGCTCAGCTTTCTATCAGCTGGACTGTGCACTGGCAAGCTGCAGGCAGCAGCACAAGCAAGAGGCTAAAGAGGTGTCTTGGGTGAGTCCACAGAGGGGAAACCTGACTCCCTGTCAAGGCAATATTCCCTTCCCTACATGCTGACCAGAAGCCAGGTATTCTGTATTACAGCCTCTTCTGTATCTGGACATGCACAACAGCTGGTCAAGGAGCAGCAACCTGCAGCACAATCCCAATGAGACAGCGAGGCAGACTCGCTCTTACTTTGTCCAGCCAGAGGCAGCGCCCATGGGCGGAAACTCCTCCAAGTTGTTAAGGTTCAGCTGGCTGGGCGGGGATCTGGCAGAAACAAGAGGCGCTTCACTTCGCTTCCTTCTCCCTCCACTCCAGGATCCACTGTCACTCTTTCCATCCTCCTCTTCAGCCAGGGAACGCCCCAGATCCCGAGCTACCTGCCGGCCAGAGGCACCGACCGAGCTGCTGCCTTTCCTCCGGCCTCGTCTCACAGGCAGCGCTTCAGGCGTGGCCGTGAGGAAGCTCCCCAAGCTGGTCTTCTGAGATGACCGCTTCTCACCGTGGTGGAGCACAGGGCTGTGCCCAAAGCTCGGGCTGCTGCAGGAGACCACGCTGGGAAAATCACCACAAGGGCTAGACAGGTTTGACCCGGAAAAGGAGGAGGAACCGCTGGAAGCTGCAGCAGGAGAAAAGCTGGTATCTGTGGTGCAGATGGTCACTGAAGTCCTTTGTGAAAAGAGCTGCACTCGGCTGCTGGTTGCATGGCCTGCCCTCCTTTCTGATCCTGTCCTGTGGCTCCCATGGGCCTTGGAATTAGGAGTCTTAGCAGGAGTAGGGGGTCCATTAGTCAGGATCTGGCTGGTCTGCTCCCTTAAAAAATTCAGCAGAAAAGGCACAAAATCTTTCTGAAGCAAGCTAAGAGATACCAGCTTGTCATGGATGTGGTTCTCCTACAAGAGAAGTGGACAAAGAATTAATATAAAGATGCTACCTGATTCTTTCTGTCCATGTACCCAGACACATTTAAGTAGTAACTATGGGATTTCAAAACACAGTAAAAACCAACATGTCAAAGTAGGTCACTGAAATTCAAGCAACCATAGTGCTGGTCACAGACCTGAAAATTAGCCTACACACAAGCCATTTTGGCACAAGTTTTCAGATGGAGTCATTCGCTTTGGTCTCTGACTGGAAAACAGTGGAACTGTTCCATGGAAACATCAGTAATACTGGCTACAGCCAGGGAGGACTTGGAGCAACTGGCACCCCTAAGTTCAACATTTCAAAAACATCAATACTGAAAGCATCTAATTCTAACAGAAAAATCTAAAATTTGCCATGTCTCTGTGCCCTAGTTCTCTGTGAATGCCACCTGCTCCCACAGAGGGGTGCTGTAACAACAACCGCTAAAGCACTTGGAGTTCTGCAGCGCCAAATACAAAGCTGCTTTTCCATTTCAATTAAATAATTTTGCTCCCTTGAGACCTCACAGAGGTCTAAACAGAGACTGTGCAACTTTAAGGTATGTGAATTTTATACTTGAGAAACCTAAACAAAAAACCCACCACTGACTCAACACATTTGAAATCGAAACAGGTGGTGATCTTACAAGGGTAAACCTAGACAAAAACGACTTCATGTTACGTGTGCAGTTTAAAGTTTTGTACCCTGTGTAAAAATTCTTTTGTTCCTAACACTGCACCGGGTTTCTGTTTCCTCTCATTAGGATTCAGCAACATTTGCAACAACAGAAGAAGTTCTCCAAGGCAGCAACTTTTTCCTTACTAATATTAAAAAGCATTGCATACATACTCCTGTAAAGTTATATTCACAACCCTACTAGATGAAAAGTCAAGAAAGCAAACGCTGTTTCTGAAGAAGGTTTTCTGCATGAAAGAAGACAGCAAAAGCATGCCCGTGACTGGACTCACACAATCCTCAACACCCATACTAAGGTCATATTTGAAAGCATGAGACCAATTCAGCTTCTTGAAGAAGTGTGAGATTCTGACACAGCCTGGATAACAAGCCAAGCAGCCAACAATCAGTGAAAAAGCACAGGTCAGAATACAACCCCCACGAGGTGTCAGAAGACCATCTCCAGCTCAAAAGTGCCATGAGAGCTAGAGCAAGACGTAGCCTAGTGTTTCCTTGGGTGCCCCCCCTGGGACTAGCAAAGGGGCAAAAAGATGATTACAGTCTATGCTATGCATAAGGTCGGGTAGTTTCTCCAGCTTTTCAGGGAACAACCTATTTTCACTCATCTTTCTCTGTCCAAGTGAATAGAGGTTTGGTTCCTCCACAGCTGGGTAACAGGAACCTGTCAACAGCTGCCTGCTGCAAACTTCCCACTTGCTTTCTCATGCTGAAGCAACTGCGCTGCTCCCAACAGCAAGAGGCAGCAAGAAATTCCCTTGCAAGGGCAAACATTTTGACCTCCACACCCCTCACCGACACAGTGCTAGCTGAGCTACCAGGATCTCAAACTTCATAACGTTGTCATGTCTGCTTCTGCAAGTCACAGTTGAAGAAATACCACATAACATAAAGTCCCGGTCCATTCTTCCCATACGTTTAGGATGATGGCAATACCCGACTAACTCATGTCGGTGACACCACTGAGTTTTGATTTTAGCACTAGGTAACACTCTGCAAGGGGGTCAGGCAGAAGATGCTTTAAATACAAATTGTTTCTCTGTGTTATTCTCTATGTGAAATACAAGCACTCCTAGTCCATTTACAGTTAGAAATGTTTTTATTTCCACAGGAACACAAATTGTTCATGACAAAACTCAGCCAGCAAGTACCCTCTCCCAGCCCGCAAAGATCCTCCTCAAGGTCCAGGCGGGATGAGCATCCAGCCGGGAGGCGCGCTGGCGCCTGCACAGAGCCACCGCCAAGCCCTGGGTGCTGACAGCCTCATCCTTCTCTCACCGCTACCTTCCCCGACAAAGACGCGGGAAGCGTCACCCCCTCGTGTCTCCGCGTTCCCCCAAGGACACCAGCTGCGCTGTGCTGCGCTGCACTGCCCGCCCCTCGCCTCACTCGGCTCTGCGCTGGCACACGGCAGCCCGGGCTCCCGGCGCTTCCGCGCCAGCGGCCGCGGGGCTCCCCGCTCCCGCCCGGAGCCGCGCGGCGCCACCGCCCGCAGGAGACTGCCCGGCGCCGGCGGCGCTGAGCTGCGGCGGGCTCAGCCCCGAGCATTTTAGCGGGTTTCACACGCCCGCCGGGCAGCTCCCGGCGCAGCTCCCCACCGGCGGCCTCGCCTTCCCGCCGCAGAGCCCAGAGCCCGCCCGCGCCGGGGGCGGTGCCACCGGCTGTTCGACGGGAGCTCGGCCTCAGCCCGCGGCCGCAGAACGGCACCTGACGGGGCCCCGGGCTGACCCACGCGAGCTTCGTCCCTCACAGCAGCGCGGGGCGGACAAACTTTCCCGCACGGCCCCGGCCCGCGGCAGCGAAGGGCGCTGGGGGAGTGGCGCGACTACGGGCCCGGCCCCGCCGCAGCCACGGCGCTGCGGGAAGGGAGGGAGGGCGAGCGGACAACCCAGCGCGCGTTACCTCAGCTGGGCGGTGGCCGGGGCCGTGCCGGAGCCACCGCACCACGGCGCTGACCGGCACCTCCTCCTGCAGCAGCAGCTCCAAAACCGCCGCCATTCCCGGCGCCGCTCCCGCCGAGCACGCGCACAACCCGCGCCGGGGGCGGGCCCGGCGTGTCCCCCCTTCCCGCGGGGGCGGCGCCGAGCGGGGATTCCCGCCGGGGAGGCGGGCGGGGGCCGCGCCCCCTCCCCATGTCAACACGCGGGGCACGGGGCGCCTGCGCCGGTCCGTGCGCGTCTTTTCCTCTCATGCGCGGTATTTCCTTCCCCAGCAGGGCTCGGGGCCTGGCCTAGCGGCGGCGGCACCCGCGGGCCGGGGTGCAAGGAAGGGCAGCGGCGTCCCCCCCCCCTCCCCGCGGCTCCTCGCCCGCCCGCCCGCCGACACCCGCGGCGGAGGATGGCCGAGGACTCGCCCAAACGGCGCAAGGCGAATTTCAACGAGGCGGAGACGGAGGTGCTGATCGAGCAGGTGCTGAAGCACGAGCAGCTGCTGTTCGCAGCGGGACCCGGCCGCGCCTCCGCGGGCCAGAAGCGGAAGGTGTGGGAGCTGATCCGGCACAAGGTGAACCCGGTGGCCGCCTGCCCCCGCGACGTGGAGGACCTGAAGAAGCGCTGGCGGGACCTGAAGCGCCGCGACCGCAGCAAGCTGTGCCGCCTCTCTCAGGGCTGCGGGCCGCCGGCGCCCCCCGCCCTCGGCCTCCTCCTGGCCCCCGAGGAGCTGCCGCCCACCGCCGCGCCGCCCGCCCGCCGCCAGCGCCGCGCGTACGGCTCCCTGCTGCCCGCCGAGGCCGTGCCCATCGTGGGCGGCATCGACACGCTGGAGCTGCCCGGCGCCGTCGTGGGGGACATGGGTGAGTGCGGGAGCGACCCCCGCGGCGCCGCCCCGGACCCTCCGCCCGGCGTCCCCCGCCGCAGCCGCGGGAGCCCCGGTCTGCGGGGAATCGGCGCTGCCCGCCCGCTGCGTGCGCGCAGGGGCCGCGGGGACCGGCCCCGCAGGAAAGGTCTGGTTCGGATCCTTGGAAATGCAGAACTATGTGCACGCACGCAGAACTGTGAGGCTTCGTGCTGTAGGTCATAAAAGTGCCTGAGAACAGCACCCAAGAGTAAAAACCCTGTCTCGTAGTACATGCTGCCCAGCTACGAGGCGTTAGACCCGGTCACCGATCTTCACTATTACAATAGCTATTCTTGCAAATGCAAACAGCCATGGCAGCACACAGGTCCAGCCAGTACAAAGTGCTGCGAGTACCTAACTTCGTTTGTGCTGGAGATACTGTCCTAGCGCATTGAAATGATCACCTTCAATACCAAGGGATTCTCGCAATCACAGTGCTTCAGCAACGCTCTTACTGGTTACTGCATGCGTGATAGAGCATGAAATGAGCTTGCAGTGAACTTTATCTCTGGGATCCTAAAGTTTGGCTTTTGTGGTGGAAAGGGAGCTGTAGTATGCAGATACATGGTTGACTGGTGAATGCATATTTATGGTTTTCTTACCACCTATCGAGGTAATTTGTATTATAAAACCGTCAAAGATAACATAGTGTGAATTTGAGAGTCTTGTTTCAAGGACTAATCTTAGTGCTTAGTAAATGAGAAAATGTGTCACTGACTGCTGAGGTTATGAAGTTTCTCACAGGCTTTACTTTGCTTTTCTTCCCCCCCAACCCCCCCCTCTTCTAGGGTTTAATGGCAATCCCGGCCCATCTCATCAATCCAGTCTTGAGCAGATGAACCTCAAAGAAGAAATAGTAGTGAAGGTGGTAGAGCCAGAAGAAAGCTCTGAGGACATGGTAGTGGTTCCACCTAGTCAAGAACAACTGCCTTTTCTGGGGACATCAGGTGGTGGTTCCTCAGGGAAAGTAAAAGCCAAAACAAAAGGCAGGTCCCAGGCAGACCAAAACAAAATGACTGAAGAGGACCTACTGCAGATTCAGCAGACCCAAATACAGGTGATCCAGTCTGGCTTTGACAGTGTCAACCACAATCTTCGACTGCTGCAGCAAGGCATGCAAGATCTGAGTAACAGCATCAGCATCATGGCACATACACTTGTTGCTATCAAAAACGTCTATGTGAAAAACAACACTGGCCCAACCACACATGCCACTGCATCTACTCAGACCACAGCTGGGTACCTGAGCCCAGGATCACCCCAGCTCTCCCCTGCTAAGGACAGAGGTAGAGCACAGGTGGCTGGAAGCAGCAGCAGAAGCAGCAGCTGCAGCTCCAGCTCCATGTCACAAGAACCAGGTCCTTCCGAGTTTCCTAGGCCCCCCCTGAGAAGCATTAAGAAAGAACATCCAAATGGCTGCTACTACTTCTGCTTTGCAGATGTGTAAAAACTTGAATATATGTAAAGTGACTGTGTTGTTGGGTGCTATTGTATGTTCTGCTCCGGCCTGTGACTTTGAAGGAGCAAAGTGGACTTGCCTCCCATGTTTTTCCCAGTGGGAAACATTTTGCTATAGGTGGCATTAAACACTAATTACCAGTCTCAGTTAACTCTGTTGCTGTTGGCTAATAAATTTCTTCTCTTTTCTTTATTCTCTTAAAAAACCAAACATTTATTTTGATTAAGACTTTTGTCTGTATCGTCCTTTGTTTAATGTCACCTTTTGAAAAATAAAAGGCATGACAGAAGGGTAAAAAAGTAACATTATGGTTACTAACCACCAGGAGCTGTCTTACACAAGTCACCTGGTTCTTGGATTAAACAAACCTCAGAAGTAGCTGGTTTTTTAAGTACTTCCCTTTTCTAATAATGTTGGGGGTGTTTGCTTGGTTGTTGTTGCTGAGTTTTTTTTAAGTCTGAGCTGTGCAAGGCATCACAGGAGGAGTTTGAGATACTTGCTTATTCTAGGAATGGTTTAGGATTGAGGCATCCATGAGTGTCCTCAGAATTCATACAGCATTGTTCCACTTGGCTGTTGTTCATTCCCACTTTATCAAATGCAACTTCTCTTCAAAGACATTTTGTTTTACTGCACTAGCAGGGGAGCCTCTTTTTTGTCACATGGTTAAAATAGAGAAATATAGCAAAAATGAGGAATTGATGAGTGATGCCTGTTTCTGACATACAGGTTATATGTAGGCTGTATCTTTATCTGATTCTGTAAGCCTTATGGAATCGATATCACGCTATTTGAAATACAGAGAGCAAAAAGCTTTATTATTTTACATGAACTGGAAGTTAGATTTGCTGTTAAATTACAGGAGGCAGGGGCTCACTTCATTCCAGACAAATGATCTTGCATAGTTTAGGAAGATTTCATCTTCATTTCCTTTCTTGTAACTATATACCCAAGGAAGAAGAAAGATGAGGAGGAATTGGAGCAAAATGCAACCTGGTGTCAACTCTGAAACAAGCAAAAATCATTTTATCTTCATGCCAAAATTTTGCATTTAGTTAGGGGAAAACTATTGTCACTGGCACTATTTTAAGATGTTTCAGGGTTATATATTAAAGCCAATCTACTTTGCACCATTCAGAAGTAGCAGAGGTGCAATGTTCTTATATCTGGCGTCCGTACTGGAGGGCAAACAAAAACACTCTCACCTGAAATTTTGTCCAATGACTTGAAAAATCATACAGGTTCTCTTCTTAAGCATTTATGATCAATATTAAAAAAATTCTACAGATAAATTTGGACTATAGCAATGACTAGCTACCTCTAGTGTTACAGTCAGTTTGCACAAGCATTCCTGCTGCAGGAAGTTAGCAAATACAAATAACATAGAGAATCACAATTAAATTGTCCCTCTCCTAGAAGCATAAGAATATGTAATTGTAGAATAAGATATGCCATTTTTGCTGTCAGCTTTGACTGAACTCTACCGTATGAAAATGTGCATATAAGTACTTCATTTCTGCCCTTACACCATTTTGGTGTACTGATTTAACTCACTTGCACTTCAAAAACCAACCACTGCTGCCTACTATAATGTGAATACAGGGTAATCAGTTGTTACCAAGTGTTTCCTTTCAGTATCACAGATGGAGTAAGATATGCAAATATCTCACAAAAATAAAATGTATGCACGTACCACACATTGTTAATTGGGATTAATGCCTTGAAGAAGAGAAAGTTCTCTTTTCCAGGTTTGCCTTAACAGAAGGAGATGGTATGGGTAACAGGTATTAATAAATTGCTGAGTTTAAGAATGGCAAAGAATTAATCCTTCTAAATCAGATTTTTGAGGCTATGTTGTTAAAAGCTTTCCAGATTAACCTGTTGGAAGCATTATTTCTCCCCCATCAGTATGGATGGGCTCTCTTGAGCAGGGTTTTCTGTATTTTGTTTTCATGGACAAGCTAATTCATGCTACCATGACATTCCATGTGGATTAGCAAATGTGATCTATCTGGTCCTTCTGGGCAGCAGTTTGAGCTTGTCCAGGTTGCAACAGGCAGTTCTTACCTTTCTTTTGATGTTTCAATTCTTTTTGCAATGGTTAATTTTTGAATTTCACCTACTACAGCATTTCCTGGGAGAGTTGACTTGTGTCTGCTTTCTCATGTTCCAGTACTGATTTACGTGAGAGGCAGCTACAGTGTGAGTAGAGAAGTGCAGCAAGATCCTACGAGCAGAAGGGGCAGATTGGATCTCCTGTATGAATGCAGACAAGCCAGGCAATGCTAAAAGGCACTGTGGTGATCAGACAACAACCAGACCTCAACATCAGTCTGCCACAGCATATTTGTTCTGATCTTCCTCTTTCCCTGTATTTCAGTTGTACCACTGAAATATACTGGAGCCAGATCAAAATCACTCTTCCACTTCTGATACACTCTAGATTTACTATTTTAAACAAGGAAAGAAACTGAGCTACCTCTCATCACTATAGAGTGGGCAAAATTGTTATTTTCATCTTCAAATTAATACAGTTGGTTGCGATTTCTTTACACACCCTTTCTGTGATTAAATGATGGTTCTGTTGGGAGCACTGAACTCACACGCACCACCCAGAAGCCACGCCATTAAGTTTCTGGCTGCTCTTAACGGAAGGTGAAACATAATTTTCTTGGACTGTTACTGAATAAATGAATTCCCAATTTGTTTCCTCTCCTTTGAAGCTACCTAAGCTATTTGTACAAATGACAAGAGCAAATGACCTGGTCATGAAGCTTAGTGAAAATACTGCCAATGATATGAACAAAGGCAAGCTGGCTTTTAATTTGCCTGAATGCAAGGCATAACAGTGCTAATACTGAGAAAGAGATCCAGGGAATTTTCTCCAAATCTTCTGGACTTCCCTAAAAAACTTGCCCTGCTGTGCAAAGTGGAGGCAGTATTTTCTGGTAGCATAGGACTAAGACATTCAGGCACACAAACTACAAATATAAATTGTGATGATTTTACACTCTACTTATGCCTAGTTTTACTAGAAAGAGAAATAAAAGGTTATTGGAGAAAACTAGAGCAACTGGTAGCTTAACATTGCATTTTCTCCATAGCACTCAGATTCAGTAAAAACTTCCGTTCATTCATTTCTCTGCTATCTGCTGCTTAAGTTTATTGTACAGAGGGAGACAAGTCTCCTCAAGAGGCTGTAAAAGCTCAGTGACTACATCCAGACAGCTGATTATCCCCAAAAGAGGTCAATTACAGTGGCCTCTGACTAAATAAAAAACTACAATTTTGAACAGAAAAATGCCATCAGCAGCTGGCTTTTCAGGACCACCATATTGTTACTTAAATTGACGTGATCTGGCTGTGCCAATCATTTATTGTTTAGATTAATACAGACAGAAGGGGTAAGAACAAATAGGTTTCTGAGGGGGCCCATTTGGGTTTTTCTGTTGTTATTAATGTACAACACATGAACCTACTAAATCAGATAAACTTCCATTGATCCAATCATTCCAATTTGCAATATTAACATCTGATTCACGTTGCAATAGTACCAACATACGCTTGCTTTTTACTTTCCTGAAACAGAAAAAAATTATCACTGCCAAAGCACTTTATCCATTTAAATTACAGGGTTGCAATAGTAAAAAGTGATGAAAAGTATTTCATCTAAAGCTTTATAAGTTAATGAATCATTATACAAACACAATCAAGAATTGAAGTTTTGCATGCGGAATGAATATTTTATTTAGAACCAGTTTATAAAAATAAAATACAAAATAATTTGAAAACAGAACTTAAACATTGTACAAAGCCTTGATATGGTACAAATGAGAAAATAAATAATTACAACTTTATGTACAAATGACCATTACAAGGGCATTAACTCTTTATGCTCTTGGGTGCCTGAGCAAACTTAAATGAAAAGAATGGCTTAGAAGATTTCCAAGGAGGGGAAGAGAACTGCAATTACTGAGCAAGAGAATTTGAAGGACTCAACATTTGTCTTCCTCAATGGTAAAAAACGATCTTGGAACTACTTTCCACTTAATTTAATCATGCTGCAGACTTTGCTATTGAATACTTGATTTCTCATGGGGTCACAACATTGTATTTTTAATTAATACACAGATTTAATTCTTTGTGGTATTGCCCAGAGAGTTTAGATTAGCAGCCATTGGTTGGCCACTTCAAAAAGTCAGTACTTGTCTGAAGCCATTGCTGGTGATTTCCTTAATTTACTAGTTTGGATATTCAGAGGAAAGCATTTGAAAATTGGCATCTGTTAGCACAAGCACTGTAACTTGAGTCTGGGCTGACTCTATAGAAAGAAAGTTAAAACCTGGGGAACAATTTCCAATCTTGCTTTCTAGCCAGTGAAAGTAAAGAGGATGCAGAGAAGGCTGCTTGGCAACAAATCCAGATCTCCAGTCAGAGGAAGAAGATGTGAAATCGCCAAAAAAATCCTACTTCATTTTGTGTCAAACCTTTATGACCTTGCCTGCCATGCAGCAGATACGGGTTTAAAAGGATTTGAAGCCAGGCAGACCAAACTAATTACACTGCATCTTTTGGAGCAAGCTGTTCTGCTGTTACCATAGGTCCTTTACATAAAAGGTCAAAGATCAAGTGATCTCAAAACAAACCTCAAATTAATTCCAGCTGAATTCCCACAGACACTTGTGGATGATCAGGACCTCACATGAGTAGCCCACTTGTGGTATTGTTTTAGAAGAAACACATTGTACTCTTGGCCAAAGCTGGCTCGCAACAATAATTCTGACAGAAAACGAGAGATCCAGAGGCACGTCATGTCATAATACTAACAATAAAAAATAAGCATTTTCCAATTTAAAATACAGCAACCACAAATTTGATACTTATAGAGTGAGTTTATCCTTTCAGTCCCTGATCAGGTGAAAGAGTCTTAACAAAACAGGACCCTATACTAATTTTAATGGAGTTTCACCTGCACAAGAACAGCAAGAACTCTCATGGATCCAAGCTCTTCATGTAGAGAAGAAACAGAAGCATAGCATTTGGGTTTGTCATTATTACTGTTGAGAGAGAATATGTTATCATCAATGGAGAGTAAAATCAGCCTACCTGTTCAAACCTGGATGGCGAGAGTCATTGCAAAGTTAATACATAAGTCTTTGAAACAATGGACTCCTGAACATTTTTCCTTAAAAAACCCAACCAAACAAAACCCCCCCTTGAAGATGGATATTTAAAAGCCTGATTATTTAAACCACATGAAAATGAGTGATAAAAACTTTCTGGCATTTGATAATATCTTAAGATAATTCCTGACAATTGTTATATAATCCAGGCTGACTTTATATAATTTCTCTTTCACAAATATTATGTGTAGGGAAAAGGAAGACTGGCTTCAAGCAGACAGGTGAGGTATTCTTATGTGAGGTGCATGTTTATGAAATTTGATTAGCTAAAAAATGTATGACCTATGCCTGTGTACTGCATGTAGTCAAAACATTGAACCTCACTCCGTTTTACCAGCATTCCTGATAACCAAAAATTGTACTAATTAAAACCAAAGGCATTTGAGCCAAAAGCAAAACAGCAAACAAACCCCTTCAGTTCACTGCCTACTTGATTAGCTAAAGGAAGTAGAACAGAAATATTATGCCCTGTTCTATAAATTTCAGAAAGAGGAATCATAGAATCATCAAGGTTGGAAAACATCCCCAAGATCCAAGCTCAGCTGCTAACCTAGCACTGCCATGTTCACCATCCAATGAGCACCCAAAGCTTTTACCAGTTGAAGAAAGGAATCATGGATAAACATCAAGGCCTTTATTTATCCACCTGACAGTTCTCTGACCATTCCCAAAAGTGGAAAAGCATACAGAGAATGTACCATAGGAATCATGGTATTAACCGAAGCAGACCCTGACTTACCGAGAATGACAAGACACACATGGCTCTTGTCACCTCATGGAACCAGTCCTGCATGAAAAAATCCATATATTATAGGCCTATAACAAGAAAGAGTTTGACTTTGAGTTCTCTTTTATTCTCCTATTCCTTGTCAGAAGATTACTCTCTCATTTAACATATATATAAAAATTGGAGGCACATATTGTTGGTTTTCCATTAGACCCTTTTAAGAAATTGGAATGATCACATTCTTCTCACCAGAATTTATGCCTCTTAGTGTTCCATAAAAATGTTCAATTCATTATGGAAAAATTCTGTTTACAGGAAAGACTGTACTGTAAGTCTGGCTTTATCTACATTCTCATCCAAGAGAAAAAGAAAAAAAATTTTAGAAGCATTACAGTCAACCATTGCATAAACGTTACTGCAATAAGAAGGACTTACGGGAATTTTGCCCACGTAGGACTACAGGATCAGGCCTTGTAATATGAAAAAGACACAGAATCAGAATTAGGGCATAGGAAAATTGCAGCAGATGAAGAGGAGACCAGAGTAAATCAAAGCAAAACAGGCCTTGGCTCACTCTGGCAAATGAATTCCAGTAAACAGGATGGAATAGCTGAGACTCTTCTTATCTATATGTATATACACACACATATGTATGTATGTATATATATATTTCTATATAATATACAATATCTATATAAGTGTATATGTAGATACACTTATGTACAAATGTGTATTTATATATATATATATAAAAAATCAAAATCGTGTGTTTTCCCAGCTGTAGTTAATACCATAATACTACACACCATAGATGATAGAGCTCCTGCAAGTCTTTTTCAGAAGAAAAATATTTCAAGCTATTTTTAAATATATAGGACCAAATCCTCCCTTACACATCAAGACTGTTTAGTGAGGTATGCAAGAAAGCTTGATCTCAAACATGCAGACTTCAAGGTACGAATATGTCCACATTTTCCAAGACAGGATGTGGCTGGTGGCTGTAATGAATGCCTTGTGTCACTCTGCAGGGGTTTGCCTCCTGTATAATTATATGTAACTAGCAGTTAAGACCTCATATTGCTCCTGCCTTTGAGCAGTGAAATTTTCTACACTTACTGATCCCACTCAAGCAGTAGATGGGTGCCTAGCATCATACAACTTGCCAACATTGCTCTACTGTATCACACCTTCTATTACTCTAGCAGGGTTTTACCTAAGTAGTAATTGGTATTTGTAATTAATAAAGAGGTTAGTTAATATTGATTTTTGAGACTGAAACAGATTGATTTTACCATGCAATATTGTAGCACAAAAGTCTGTGTGAAATGTTTGGTGATTTCAAGTTTTATTTTAGTTTAAAGGCTTCATGCCTTAGTTTCTCTAAAAAATGCTCCAAAGTGCTGGCCACAACACAGAATACACCATAAGAAGGAATTGAGCGTGCAGTATCTGCACCTGCTACATGTCATGGCTCCATTGCACTGCCCTCCAAAGAAATGAGGGCTTGAAGAAGACAAAGTAACAGCTCCTTGAATTTTATTATTTCCCAGCTAATATTCCTATATAAGCTGCTGTGGGCTATGCAGAGTAACTATAGCCATTTTGTACAATGGAGAAAAATCTTCCCCGTCCCTGAAAATGTGTTGCAGATAACCTGCCATAAACCATTCACACACACTCTGCACAAGGGCCACACACATGTACATTGATGCTTTTCTGCAGAGCCAGTTTCACATTCAAATACTGAAGCTTACAGAGTCCTTAATAATTATATGGGCCCTCTAGAAATATTAAGCTAATATTTATGTATGAGTTGATCAGCTGACCATTACATAGTAACATTAACTGATTGCTATGTTAGACTATAGTAAGCAATTCTGTAAACTTTTGGGAGAAAGGTATCAAGCAACAAAAAACTCAAGAAGAGCAGGTAGTTCAAGATAAGTTATTCACAATTGCTCCTCCATTCATATCTTCATGATTTTCTCCTTAGATCCTGTTGAATCCACAGCAAAAAAGCAACTGGGGGTATGCAGTCCTTTTACCTTTTTCGTCACCAAAAGAAGACTGTGTCATCAATCACAACTGATTTCTCTTTTTCTTTTTGGCATAGTTTACTATTTTTACATTGGCAAGTAGTTCAAGTACAAGTGAATTTCTACAGCATTGGTTTACTTGACATAGTAATGTCTAACAATGGACAAGCCTGTACTTTGAAGACAACATAAAATAGGTGTTATATTCTTTCTCACCTGCAAAGCAGTTATCTGTTTCTGGATCCTGTTACACTAGAGAGAAAATATAAACACCTCAACTTCAGCATTTTCAGGCAAGGATGCATAAAGTTGGTACTTACTAAAACTGACAATGTAATGTAGGAATAAACTTACACGACCATAATAAATGCTTTTCAGAAATAAGGAAAAATAATCATGGGCTGCCACACCACCTTAACAAATAATTCCAGCAAGTGCCCAGGACAAAAACATCACAATATGACCAAGTTCTTTTTTATGGTATACCATAAGGAAACATGTAGAAAACAGGAAGGAAAAGATGGAATTTCTTGTTGTCACATTCATCTGTTAGGTATTCATAGACTGTCACTGTTCCTATATGACAAGTATTCACAATTAAGAACTCACATTATGAAATAAAAATGAGTAATCACAAGACGTATTTGTACTAAAAAATAAAAATACCTTTTGAGTCTTTGTTCTTGTTCCATATGCAAATGTGCACATGAAATTAGAAATTAAAAAAAAAACAAGCTGCAAGACAAAACATTGGCTGGTTGAGAAATCAGCAGTCCCTCAATTCTGTACCAAGGTATAAAGGCTATTAGAATTTGTGCATTCCAGATTTTTTTGGCAGGGGAGAATAGTAGAGGTAACTATATGGGAACTAACAGAAAGGGAACTGTATTATTCGTGGTCCATAAATTACAAATCAAAAATGAGAAAGAATGAGTTTATATAACCATATACATATATGTATATATAAATATTTATATTATATAATTTACCATGAGGACATGCAATTATTGGTATAGCACCTATTATACAATATAATACAAAGGAATAGGACTTTCCAATGGTACAGTTTCTTCAGAAAAAGCAGGTATACCCTACCTATTGCATTCATCTGTAGTGCTTGAAACCTGAATGAAATTAAGGTTCCACACTGTGCTACATTACATATGGGAAACAATATACATAGTCATAGTAAGAAAAGAAAAAAAAATCAACATAGTCTGACAGCAAGTGAAACTCAGTGCAGCTCTAGGGCAGCTTTAATGCAGCATTAGAATGTGTTAGCTCAGAGACAAAATATTCCCTTTTTAATCCAAAGGTATTCATTTGGCAGAGGTTAAATAAAAAAGCACAGATGCTGGCTGGAGAGGCATATGACTACAGCAAGCAGATCAGAAATTGACAAGTCTACTATGCATCCAGAGTCCCCACTACAGGAATCATTAGGGACAGCTGGCTGCATCTTTCTCAGGCTTGCGTTCTTACGTGTCCCTATTCTGACCCACTGTGCTTTTCTGAATATAGCAAAAGGTGCCGTACCTGTTCATTCCCTACAGAGTTCCTGCAGAGCACAAGATGTTACTAAGTAACTACCTAATAAAGTTGGAGGAATTACACACCATGGACTTTACTGAGAGTCAACAAAGCTTGGCTATCAAAAACACATTTGGGAAACAGAATGACAAGAATCCAATATAAAAAATATCTTAGAATTCTTTCAGTATATTTTGCTTTGATGATTAATATTCTTACCCAGATTTTGTAAGGGTGTAAAGTATATTTCTGTCACCTCTAACCTATCAAGTTCACAAAGTAGACAATCTCCTCATCTCTGTTTCATCTTTCATGATTTTAGAAAACAAATGATGGAAAAAACAAATCTTGATTGGTAATCTGCTCTGCATTGTAAGATCTGTGGTTTAAGTGATCTATAACTAATGGAAAAAGTCAGCAATAACAAAGGTTCTTTCTTCAGCTGAATAAAGGGGGTAAAGAAAGGTTCTTACTTTCTAGCTTACACTGCACTTTATTGTAAATCTGCAACATCCAGTGAAGTTCTTCCAAATCCTACCACATGTGGTTTGAAGAACCCCACCATGACTCCCAAAACTCTGTATGATATAGAACTGAGAATTAGCTTTTTGGATCCTAATTACTACTAAACAGATTTGTGAGTAATATAGGTACAAAACCATCTTGTCAAATGCTAATATTATTTTTTTTCATTTCATCAGTGTCAAGAAGGGGCAAGGTATATGATACTTAGGTTAAAAACCTGTGCCATGATACATAGGGGACAAAATGAGCGCTCAGGGACTCAAAGGTGAGTGCAGCTCAAAATGGAAGAAATTTATAAGATAGAAATATAATCTTCTAAACTGTGCTTTTTTAAAACTGCAAAGAAATGCCTGAGCATACTTATCTCCCGAGTGGTGACGTCATTTTGGGAATAACCATTTCAGGTCTTCTTACATACTCCTTGAATATGTAAGGCCTTAAATAATTACGCCAAATCTTCTAACTAGAGAAACTAAACACATTGAGATTAATACCGTTTTAAAACACTCACCTTTAAGATACTTTTTTACCCTAAATACATTGCACCTCTTTGACTACCCAGTCATTCTTATCCTGGCCTCTACTTCCTGTCTTGCGGATCTGCTTGCTGCCTGCTCTAAGGCAAAGCCTGGCCATTTATTTACACAGAATGCTTTCTCATGAATAGTTTACAATGGCTACTTTCTTTAAAATGTGCGGATTCAACACTTTTTTTTAATATACTTTTTTTGATTATTTTTTTAAATACACACTACACAGACACAACATGCATCAGATTTAGGAGGAGACTTTATACCTGTCAAGGCCCAGTTCCTATCTGCTAAGCTTAGTAGTTGATTTGCTCTTTCCTGTGGAAGTCTTAGTGTTTGGGGAATGGTGGAAAGAACTGCCAGATCCTTTCAGACCATTCTTGCTTGGTTTGTTGCAGCAATGCTCTTGTTGGCAGGATCTCCTAGAAGATGAGGAGCCTGAATGGCTAGGAGGTGATTTACTCCTCCCAAGATGTGGGGATGAACTCCTCGGATCATGATGAGATCTCCCAGCCCGGGATGGAGAAGAACTGGCAGTACGGGGTAAAGAAGAGCTCCTAGGGGAGGCACTGGGACTGCGGCGGGGGATGACAGGGCTCTTGGGTGGTGTTTTTGGACTATGTGGAGATCCTGGACTCTTACACTGGGTAGAACTCCTTGGTCTTTGAGATCCATTTTGTAGGATTTGAGCCAGACGAGAGATAAGATCTGAGTCCGAGTTGCTACTGCCTAGGACTCTGTATCTGCGCAACCTTAAGAAGAAACAAAGAAAGATTATTTCTATTTCCACTTATTCATTAAAGTTCAAACAGAAACTCTGTATCACTAGAAACAAAGGAGGAGCTTGCATAGCAGAACAGATATGTGAAGCTGAACCTTCCCATTGGGTAGAGGTGTTTGGATGTAGGCTTTGGCTTCTGTGTTGTTCAGATCAACACAGTATTTATATTTACATAAACTCACTTACATAAACCGCCTCAACGTTTATAGGATAACTGGAATTTCCTGGTAGCGCTGGAAGAAGTGCACTGAAGAGCAGTGCTTATTGTTGTTGTTTCAGAGGGGTACATCCATTCCAGCACACTATCAGTATACTCCCATACAAAATTTTAAGGGATGATAAGGCCCAGTGCAACTTCCTTCAAAGGATTTTGCGCTACTGTATCAAAATTATCCTTATCTTGGAAATGTAGACACTGAAGAAACTAGATTGTGGTTGTCTACATGAAGATGTGGCAAAGGGGAGGTCCTCTAGAATTCTCTCTGCCCTTCTTTAATTAGTTGGTTTACTTAGCCATGATATAAGCATAGCTAATTGACTCAATGTTGATGGCTGGAATCTCCAAATATTTACAATGTCTACATTAAGAACAGATTAATTTTCAAGGGGGCTGAATATAACAGATCCTAAAAATTTCTATGGGTTTTTTAAATAACCAGCAGTTCTGGAAAAGTGACCCCTCTTTAAAAAATTGTGTAAAGATTTAGTTATAGATTTTCAGGTTTCAAAATATTGAATACACATCTATTGATGTATTAGTTTTAACAGTGAACCAGGCTCATTCTTGTGTAACAGCTTCTTTTCATTCATTCTCCAACAATGTAAGGTTTCTCAGAGAATTGAAGCCCAGCATTTTTTAAAAAATTAGTTAAAGGATGGAACTTCTACAGGATTACATCCTGCACAGTAACTGCAGTCTAGCTCAAATTCATTTTCAACCTAAAAAATCTATTTCCATTTTCTCTGCATTACCTAGCTTCTACCCCGGGTCTTGTAGGCGGTTTTCCTGGGGGTGGCCGAGGAAAGAACTGAGCTGAACTTGAACCGGTGACTTGATCAGTGGTTGCCCAAGACACTGGCCTTGGAATCTTGCTTTTTCTGGACTGAGGGCTGCTTGGAGATAAAGAGCTATCTTCATTCTGCTTGCTGAAATGGGAGTCCAGTGTCAATCTAGAAAACGAAGCTAAGACATCATCCTCAGAAAACGGTACTGGAGCAGTAGCCATTTTTTCCTCCAGTGACTTATCAGAGGCACTTGAGAGGTCACCAAGGAAAGATTTGAGCTGTCTCTTTTCCATAAGTAATTTGACCAAGTCTGTCTGATGGGCCTTTTTCAGAAGAAGCTTTTCCTTTGCGGAAACAGAAGAAGAATCTGATATTGAGTCTATCTCTTGTGCTAAAACTGGGATTCGGCTCTGCCTAAATACAAAAGGAGATTTAACTGAGTCCCTCTTAGATCGGTAAGAATTCTCATTTTCTGAAATGCAGTGGAGTAACTCTCCATTTCTGGGAGCATTTTTCTCTTTTTTATTCTCCTGCTGCAAAAAAGTAGTAAGGGCCACTTGGTGGCATTTCAAGTTTTGGCTATGGACTTCCTCCTTATCAGAACGAAAACCATTTTCCTGAATGGTTGCTATTTTACTTGCCTGTCTATTGCCATGTGTGTTATTAAGTCTTGAGGGAGACAATTCTGATGTTTTAGGTGCTACTGACTTCAGAACATCATCCTGATTTGGCAACAAACAGACAGGCCTCAACTTTGATTCTTGAGCTGCTTCAGTATTTGTTAGAGGTTCTTCCTCTGCAGGTTTTGAGTTTCCTGGCAAAGAAGAATTCTGTTCTTTGCTTAGCATTTCAATGGCATCCTCAGAAACCACTGGAAGCCCTTCTTCCTCAGCTTCCTCCACAGCAATATTTCCAAGTTCTTTCTCTTCCTGTATCCCACTGTGTTCAGGTAGGTCCTTTTGGCCACAGTCCAAGACACTAACAGATTCTTTGACAAGTCCTTCCCTGTCAAGCACCTCTTGGCTAATATTAAGTATCAAATTTGGTCTGCTGGCACTAGCTGGAAGTGCATCTTCTGTCCCAACCAAACCTGGCAAACTTTCCTTTGGAGAGGTAAGTTCCACAGTGTGTTCCACAGACTGACCATCCTGCTCTCTTCTCTCTAGCTGCTGTCCATAGTGAAAGCTCTCTGAAGCAGACTGTGTGGATGCCACTGAAGGTCTGGGTATTGTTATCTGCATTGGAAAATTAAAGAAAAAGGTAAGAAACTCAGGAATGTTATACAAGTAACATCCTTTAAATAGCAGCTTTGGTTCCATGTCTTCAAGATACATTATATAATGATTCCTATGAATCACAGTGTTCAAATATTACCTAACTTCATAACATACACATAGATAACTAGAAAAAAAATAGTCTATCATCCCAAGACAGAAATATGTAACAGGTAAAAACAAACATAATGTCAGTGAAAAATGTTGCAGTTACCAAGAAATGAGATCCAACCTAATGGGCAGATTTTTATTTATTTTACTTTAGTTTGAATACCCTTAGAATAAGTTGTATATAAATGTAAAATCTCTAACAAGTACATAGCAATATTTTAGACAAATGCAGAAGACAACACAGTGACATTTAGATTCAGAAACTCCATATACATAATGTATTTTTGTCCAGAAAAAGAACTTTCCTGAGTATCCAATACTAGTTATTACTTTTCCTATTGAAGCTTATGCCCCATTTTAACTAAGTAACCTGGTTAGGATATCTCTTTACCTAAGGTCATTAAGAAATTCAGAAAGTAAATACTTACACATCTAAATCCCCTAACAGGTCTGATCCAATAGATACATGTAAAGCACTCCTAAAACCTATATATATATCGTTAAGTCAGATTCCCTTCAAAAAACAGTTGGTTATGATGAGTGCTGTCTCTAGCACACAGCTTAATTGTTGGAGTACACGTCCAGGAAATGGGAAACCTGCATTCATGTCTCTCTCTACTTGAAGGACATAAACCCACTTTCTCCAGTTCCCATCAAGTAGGGAAAAAGCCAGAATGGAGTTGTTTCTCACCTTCCCCATTGAAGACAGGCCACTGCACAGACACAAATGCAAGAATCATGAGGTGAGAGGGTGAAAGAGCGCATACAAAAGAGAGAGAAGTTTCGTCTCTGTGGACATGGGAGGAATGCACTCTCATGCTAAGAAGAGTCCTACATTCTGGTTTATATATACTGGATGGAGTAAGTTGGTGTAAACAGTAAAAAAAAAAATTTAAAAATCAAGGGACTACCCTTATGTCTTTCTCTGCATGGACAGAGAGTTCAGCTCTGTTTTTCTTTCAATTCTTTAGCCTCATGAATCTGACACAGTCTGTACTCAACAGAAAGTGGAAACACTTTCTTTTTTTGGTTAAAAACACTTTCTTGATGCACTGCAGGTAGAAGAGAAAACTATGGAGCATTGCTAGGATTCTGCTGTGTTACAATACAGATTTTACTTGATTTTGTTGCAGAAATTAAACATGGTGCTGAGCTTACGGGGCTTGTGCAAGAGCTAGTACATTAGTACTACTGGCAGTAGAAACCAAACAAAAAAAAAAAACCACCAAAAAAAAAAAACCAAACAAAAAAAACTACCCACAACCCCACAGAGAGCTGCAGTAAGAGTCTATTTTTTGTCTCCTTTATAATTTGTTTTCAAGTTTGGGCCAAGTCCTCCATGTTTGCTGAATTAAAATGGTACATTGAACAAAAATCTGAAGTTACTTTGTTTTGGCAAAACAGTCCTCATCTCCTCTTACTCTCAGTCCAGGTTCTTTCATCTGAAAGAAACACTATTTTCCTTTTGAGATAGTGAAGTGTTTCTTAGTTCAAAAGACTTCTTCTGAGAGAATCCAAGAACATCAGTTCAGCTACAGAAAGAACAGAGGAAATAGAATTATTTTTAAAAGCACCTTTCCATGATTAGATCATTCAGTGCTTAAACCTCGAGTGTTAAAAAACAGTTTAGCAAGAACTCTGCACAGAAAGGAAAATGGATAGGTTTTCATACATATGTACAAATTTGCCCTAAGACAATACTCCAGGTATCCTACATTGCAGGACTTGCTTTCATATGACAGAGGAACTTACTTTGGCCTGTCAGACAAAAATCATCAGCTCATTTAAAAATTCTGATCTACAAGCTGGGTAAAAGAGGCTTCAGGAAATTTTAACGCAATATTGTCCTTGGAAGAGTGGGTTCAAATTTTGGAGAGATCACTTGGGCATTTGCTGTCCACTGAGCTCTGACTTCAGCTGTTTCAATACCTTGTTCTCCAGGGCTGCAGATGCATCTCAACAGTAAGGACGTGTAAAATATTTCCTTTTCCAAACTTTTCACTTGATGAGCTAGTCTAGTTGCCAATTCAAATAACTCAGGATTAAAACACCAGCGTTGTCTTCTACATACCTGAAGGATGACTTCCCTTAGAATAGAATGATCCTGGTGTCCTCTCAACTTACAGAGGTGAGACAACCGTAGGTATCTGCTTTCAGAAGGATATTTATCTATTTGATATATTTCCAGAAGAACTGCAACTGCATTTAAATCCTCTTTTCCCAAATATGTTTACATGAAAACTCTCTTTTCCTTATGATACCTCTCTCATGTCTTTGCTAGAAGAAAGCAGCTCTGATATGAAGTTAATTTACATTTTTCAACAGACTTTATATCCTTTGCCACATCTAGAGAGAGAATTTTCTAGTCTTTCAGGCAGATCTTGGCCATACATATTTAGCCCTTACATTCAAGAAAGAGGAGACTAGGCTTGTTGAACCACCTATAATCAAATAGGCAGGAGCTATTTGTGAAAAAGAAACAGTGAACACATGGAGAAAAGAAAAGGATAGTGGATGACTAAGTACCAATAAAGACCCAGTACTACTGAGTAATTCATACTTTCAGAAATGGCTTTTTGAACACATATATCACTTTCTTGATTTGTATTCTCGAACAAACAAAAGGCTTTTTTTCTCACAATAAACCTCTTTAGTCTTTTCAAAGCACAAGAACTAGATTATATCCCTGTTGGGCTTAACATTTCACCTATATGTGCAAGAAATTTAAATGGGTAACCATAAATGATCCTCATATTTTTATTTCTTGTGCCACTAAATACACTCTTATCCTGTGAGATTTTTATGGTTAAACATGTCAATTATGTAAAACACTGAATCTGAGGAACAAAGACTATAATTCATCTAAGAAGTAAAATATGGGGGATACAACTTAAAACCCCACCTTTCAGCTCACTATGATAACTAGTTTATAACACTGATTATTGCAATTCCCATACTTCAACAGGAGTTATGTGATACAACAGATGACTAAAAATGGCTGAGACAATATATGGAACAATTAATTCAAGGTTCTCCTTTCAATCCAAAATATTTGAATGAAATTACTGCCACCATAGTCTTGAATCTTTTGGCCTTCCCTAAATAATTTCTTAATTCCTTTCTGTTTTTTCACATTCACACTTGAACCAAGATGAGAAATTATACTGCATTTCTTCAGGAAACTTTACATGAAAGTGAGTGAGATCTCAAGAAGGAAAAAGAACAAAACAACAACATAAATATCTCTAACATCCTGTATGACATCTGATAATCTTTCCTCCTTTTAAACCTTTGACAGGCTGCAATAGCAAGTGATATGCTTGCATGAATGCCTCTGTGTACATATACACCTAATTATAGAGGAATGAAATACTGAGTTTAGGTCTGCTCTGCTCTTAAGTTGCTAAGCCTGAAAGACGTAAAGGTGTGAATATGGATTATTGTACAATATCAGCAATAGCTTCTTCCTTGCACTCATGGTGTCTGATACTTCTGCATGTCAAGTGCTGTCAGGACTTCAGGCCTTTAGAGATATGGTGTGCAGATCTGTTTCCTGCTAATCCTTTCAGTATTTGTAATTTCTCGTATTAACACACCATCATTATACTACTGGACATCCTGAAGACACTTCACCTAATCAGTTTACTCTTCAGAACATCCTTCCTCCCTTAGTAAACCTTGAAGCTTATGTATCCAGGAGAACAAACCCCATGTATCTTTTCTCTTTTCCCTGCTTCTTTTTCACCTATGGTTAGCTCTATAGCCAGCAGGAATGCAACCAATGCTAGTACAAGTCTGCAACTTCAGCAAGACCAAAAAATCTCCCTAAATCTTTCCAGTTCACCAGCTTTCTCTTACTTCATGAGCTTTTCTTTACTTACACAACTTAATTTCTATTTCCTTGCACAACATTATGCCTCTGCAAAGAAATTTGAACAGCAGGTTGCATGAAAGTGCCAAGGATACATTAGTGCACTGTCCTGTAATTTACTGCTAGTGCCATCTCACAGGAGTAAACCACTGCTATGCTTTACATCTTGGGAGACAGCTCACAGCTTCATGTCCAGAATAGACCTACTTCCCAAAATCCTCCCTACCTACTACTATCACTCCTACTGACTTTCTAGAATGTAATCCTTTGTATCCCTTACATTCCATTCCCAGATTAAGCTCACAGCAAGGAAATGAAAGATAATTAATTATACGTTTACTAAAGTATATTGGCTGTTTCTACAAATAGACTAATATGGGGATAAACAGGAGAAATATATGGCTGTAATTCAGGGTTATGGAACATTAGACTAGAGATGATTGAAAATTTTGATATTGAATCCCTTTCAATAGCCCCATATATATGGTACTGCAAGCATTGCAGGCATTTGTAGGAACTGGTGGTCTTTAGGACACCATCTTTTGTTAAAAACTCACATGTGGCAGGCCCTAGTCCTAGACTAAAGAGAAGTAACATATGAAGATTTGTTTATAACTATCTGAAAAGAGGCACGTGTTGCTCTCCACAGCTCTTCAGATATATTATTACTTCTATTATGTTAATTTGGGCATTGATTTATATGGAGGTTGTGAGAAATGGGAAGAGGATGGAGTAAGATGCAGAGCTACAAATGTACAACTGTGTTTCCAAATTCTCTAATGTGATATGTATCTTTTGAGGATAAAGAACATAAAAAACTGTGTGTACAGTCTTTCTCTAAGGCTTATTAGCGATAGCTTAACTTCTGAATTCTTTAAACATCCTCCCTTTTCAGTTATTCCTACACCACTTACCAGATAAAATAAGATTTTTTTTTTGTTCTAACATAAAATTATATCCTCAAATATCCAATAGGGCAAGTATTGATTGCTCTAAAAATTAACTGCTTTTAGAGAATGACTGTGGCTGTGACTAAATGGCTAATTAGTTTGGTAACATGAATAAAACAAGTACTCATTCAATTTGAAACTACTTCTATATAATGCATAAACGAATCGAAGAACATTTTTGAAATTTACTGCTAAAATGGAAAGCAGAGGCACTTACAGACTATTATTTCATAACACTCGCATAATACTCTGGTGATACTGCTATTAAAATGGTTGGTATTGTAGTATTTTTCTTGACTTCCACAGAAATGCTTCTTTTGAAACAAAGAAAACATTAATTTGCCTTAATGCACAGTTCAGAGGTGTGAATTTTTCCCCTTGTAATTACAGCTGCACCAGATTCATGTGTCATTTTAATAATAAAAGAAAAATATTTCAGGAAATAAATGCATCTAAATTAAAGATTATCTTATGGCTGATACTATAGACAGTATCTACAATTATCTACAGGCACAATATTAATTATATTAATTAGATCAATTATACCTTAATTAAATGAGAAATAATCATAATCATTATATTCTGAACTGCACCCACCTATTTATTTCAAGACGATTATTGTATGAAGTGCCATCATTAAAACAATTGTTGACCCCAGAGTTTATCAGCTCTCCATGGGAAATCCCAAAGACCACTTAGCTTTCCTGAAACATCTTTATGTACTTTATGCTAATGAAATTATGATGCTAGAAAAATGTAATAAATCACACGTTTCAGATAGAATTGGTATTTTAAAAGAATAATTTAAAAAAGAAAAACAATATCTTCAAGGACAGACAAGAACAGCTGAAACCTGCGATTACAAATTTTGGGAATCTTAAAAGCACTGCTGATGCCAGAAACCACAAACATTTAAAACAATTACAACTTTTTATATATTTGGGGTTTTTTGACTCAATGGATGTGGATGCTATTACCAAGGTTAATTCACTGTTCAGACCTTCATTACTTTTCTGCTTCTACTAGAGAAACCTGCAGAAGCAGAGTGGCCAAGAATGGTTCTGTCACTAAAAATGGAAACGTTCTCTACAGGCAACACATTATTTGGAAAAAATTAAGTCGTTCATGCTGACTGCTTGTCCTGAACTCTTAGTTACCTAATTTACAACTTGTAAAGTTTCCATTGGAAGAATTTAATGTACTGTAATATTTAGTTCTTCTTTACACCAAAGGCAGATGTGAAAAAAGCATGCCTGAAGAATTTCCATCAGAAAATAGGCACTACTAAGCCCTGAAAAGGCAGCATTTATATTTCTATAAATCAAGCAATTTCCTCTGACATTTGGATAAAAGTAAAAAATAAAAGTTTTTACTTTTTTGCATTAGAAAAAGTGTGTATAGAAGAAAATTCTTGTAGAAACATAATTATCAATATAAAATACAGTTGCTTAAAAGAATGTAAGCCAGGCCAAAATTTAGTGAAAAGTTAAGTTTTTAACAATTACCCTGTCATGAATGAGATGGTACAATGTCTGTACATCTTCCCTACTTAACAAAATCAAATCTACTGTGTATGAAACAGTTCTAGTAGCTACAAGCTGAACTAACCCCCTGAATTTCTGCTTTGATTGAAACAGGGAAGAACCTAACTTAAACCTCATGCTGATTCAATATAGTTTCCATCAGGATAGGTAACAAGAGGCATATCAATTCTGTAAAATCTGAAATTAGAACCTTTTTTCTACAGACAAACTATGGCTTTAACCATGGCAGCAGTAAAAACACAGGGTCACTGAACAGAGAAAACCTTTTCCCTCTTTTTCTTCAAGAATACATCTATTTGATAATGTGCCATGTGTTGAAAATGAAATTTGGAAGAGGATTTTGGACAAATGTATCCCTTCATGATATTTTAAATGCTAAACCAGAGTGTTAACTAGCTGAGTTTTATGGCAACCGTACCATACATGACAAGTTAACACCACTGACAAATTTAAAAGAATGCTTTGGGGCTTTGTTTGTTTATTTGTGGTTCTAAAAGAGATTGTTAAATGTGAAAACCAATGTAAATGTTCATTCTCTTGCTATTGCAGACTAGTGAAACCTGCTAAAACTAGTTCATAAAAAAAGTGAAATTTACAACATTTATGCACACTCCTAGCTCATAAACCTCAAACATCTAAAATAAAAAAAAACAATTATAAGGGATATGCATTCCTTCTCTAAATAATCCTTGAACATGTCAAGAAATCTTACCTTATTCTCCCATAGGTCCCTGAATTCCAGTGAGATGCTTAAAAATTACGGCAAATTTTTCAACTCAGATCAGTACATTATTTCTCATTTTGGATATGAATATGAAAGTAATGGCTTGCATTTCCACAGCTTCTTGTGTGGGAAGATTTCAGAGCATTTTGTAACTAATTATATAAGTATATAATTACAAAACATTCTTTTAATGTTTGAGTAAATTAGATATTTGATACATTAAGACAGAAAATATTTGTATTTTTGCCAGCTAATTCTAATTGCTTAAGATGAGAGATATAGATTATCCTTCCCTAACACAATGAATAACCATAAAATAATTAAATTTAAATTAGCCTCCCTGTACATACCTGATTAAGCACATTGAAAGAAGAAAATACACCTGAATGAAGACAAAACTGGAACCCACCTTTGTTAAGGGCTGTATTATATTGTAGAGCAGCTAGTTTAGAAGTATTCTAGATTGCTGCTGTGGCTAGAAGAGGTGTTCAGTACCTTATTGTAGAATTAGAGTTGAGAAACCAGAAATAAAAATCTGAGGTCACTGATTTTGATTGTTTCTTAAGACACAGCTACACATTTAGCAGTACAACTACTTAAGCAGTATCTTCACACACAGCCCTGGCCAGTAGTTGCTGCACTCACATCATCTTTACCACTGACCTCATGCAACACTTGATCCAGCCCTCTAAATGAGCAGAGAACTCATCTGGTTGAAAAATTCACAGAAAGCAAGAAAAAGGTTAGGTTTCAAGAGGATTTGCTGTACAATTTGACCTGCTGTAGATGAGAAGGGTACTAACAGCACCCCAAGTGTACTCTTCAGACCCAACTACAAAGAATTCATCTGGTTTTTTGTGAGCTGTAATGCTGCCATACTCTTTTCTTTATGCTGCAAGTTGAATAACTAAGCAGAGTTGAAGCAAAACACTCCAACTCTCTTTTATAATTTATGTATAGCAAGACAGAAGTCCTCTATTGAACAAATACAGACTGACCTACATCACATAGCCTCTCTGCACCAGTGAGCAGAGAGTATACAGAGATTTCACGGCCTCCTCTGATACCAAAGAAGAGGAAGACAGGTTAGAGTTCCTGAACCCTCATTCATCAAAAATCTGGAAGAAAGTCGCTTTGCTTCATTTCAGAAACAAATGCATCGTTTCTTATTTTTTAATACATTAAACTAAATTCAACAGTACAGATCCCTGACCTCTGCAATTCATTAGTTATGAATGCTGAACCAAATTGCAGACAGCAGGAAATACATAAAAATATACTCAGTACCAAATATTTATACAGATTAACATAAATGACATTAAAATTCTTTTAATATTTAACTGGAGGTTATTTAGGTTACTAACATGTATCATCTTTCATGCTGAGGAACTTCCAGCTAGCTAAGTACCTAACATTACTGCACTGTCAAAAAGAGAAGGACTTGCTGAAGTTTTTTAATTCTTCAGTGAGCCATAAAGTACACAAGGCTTTCATTGTTGGAATGAACTAAACAATCACGTGCTTGTAGTTTCCACAGGAAATCACAAACTGGAAATTCTCAACAGAGGAAGGACTTTCAAATCACAGCTCAAAAAGGAACACAGCAATCAAGCACTTACCAGCTAAAAGGAAACAAGAGGCGTAATGCTCGCTCCACTAAGAAGCACTACCTGGTACAATGCCAGGTATTCTTCACATTTTCAAAGAAAGTACATCACTTTGCAGCCCTTATTAAATATTGCAGCTGTACTCATTTTTTGGGTACGAAGGAAGCCAGAGGAGACCCTCTGTGCCAACTTGCTTTTTCTGAGTATTGTGCACATTTTACTAACTTTGCTAATTACACCTGCAACAGATTCTGATTGAAAAAACTTAATAGCTATACAGACCCAAAAAAAAAAAAAAAAATTAAGGTCATTTTGCATCCTAGGATACAAACCAGTGCTGAAAAATACGGAAGCTTAACTCCTAATGAGTTAATTTCTCCTAAGTCCGTTTCCCTAGTCAATACGTTGGCCATCATGAAGAATGTGGGTTTTGGTATCCCATCAAGTTCACAATCATGAACATTGGGGAGCTACTCTTTATTTTTATACATTGAGCACAGAAGTATTTTTTTATATTCAGCTAAAGAGCAGTCAGGAGTTTGCCTTGTTATCACACACCAATGATCCTACGGAATTTTGAAAGTAACTAAGGTTGATGGATTACTTTTAATATCAATAGTCCTGTTCATTCTTCACTGAAAAAGAAAAACCATCTGCAATATAGAATTATTTATACTGAAAAATACATTGGAAATGAAAGGCAACACAAAATGTAATCCAAATGAAATATGTATGGTAAAATGATGATATGTTAGTCTTATGCATTAATGCTATGTCATACTGCTTTACCCAACAACACAAACTCATGCTACTTAGCAAACCCCAACATTTTTGTGACTAATACAAAAATTACACTTAAGTTCAATTATGATTACAAACTTTCATCTTTCATATTGAAATGAAACTGGAAATACAAAACTATAAAAAGTCCCCTTTCTCTAGTGACATTTTTCATTAAATAATAATTAAAATTAATAATAAAATTGATAATTGCCATCTTTATTTTATATACTGTAAGCAGTGGAACAATTTATTATTTACTAATTTCTAAATAAACAATCTGACTATTTCTAGATCCCTTTTTGTCACATTAAAATAATTTACAATAGTCCAAATTTTAATATGTGTTCCCAATTTGAAATTTGGCTGGTACTGTAATTATAAGAACCCATTATTCTTAGTTTTAAATAAAGGGGAAAAAAATTTTTTTCTAGATTTTAAAATCCTATTTTTTTCAAGAGAAAATCTCTGAGGAAGTGAATCTGTCTTCCAGAACATGCAGAGATGCTTTGTACTCCAGATGATAATCTGAATAACAGCTCTTTAAATAGTCCCCTCTTCTAAGTGGGACAATGTATCTTCCTGACAGAGTATTCCCAACTCCATTCCTGAAAAAGATCCACTCTTACTCCCCAACTTGATCTTTCAAAACACTTTTAGGATGCTGTGTATAGAAGTATGACCAGCATATGCCTACTAGCAGACTGTGCAGAGCAACTGAAAATGTTAAACTTCACGGGTGACTGCTACAGTGCAGTCACTTTTATGAAGACAAGGCTTATTCACCTGCTCAAGTTGTGCTTTTGAGATGCGAATGACAGGGGGGAACTTGTTGCCACAGGGAATGACAGGAAGCTGCCTACGACCAGTTGATCGGGAGGAAGAGGAGTGGCTCTCAGCTGACTGACTCCTTGGTAAACCAGCCTCCCTCAGAGGGTCCAAGTGGATGGATAGATAGGCTATAGGGCTCATGGTGCGGAGGATGGGACTTGAAATTCTTGGAGTGGAGAAATGCAGCATATGACATGAGCTGAGCTGTGAGAACAACATGGCGGGGAAGAAAATAAGGTTGAATATATTTTTAAAATTCTTGTTTATGTCTTGCCTATATGCATTGCCTTAAAAACCATATTCACACCTCCCTAAGAGGCTGAAAGCTCATAATTTAGGAGGTGTCTTAAGTCTAATCTTCACATTTTTCATCACCCATTTCCAAAAATCCAGAATCAAAATCAAGAGTGAGCAACATTTCTCTAGCTGGCTTCTTCATTCACTCAAGTCTTAGAATCATAGAATCATTTAGGTTGGAAAATAAAATCAGATTCGCTAAGTCCAACCATTCCAACTGTTATAACTGGTCAGTAACAAGCTTGGGCAAACTTAATAAACTTACACAGTCAGTTTCAAGGACATTGTGTACATCAGTTGATGGTTGACAAGTTGACCATTGACTGGTCCTTTCAAATGCTTAGCATATCCATGCAACATCATATTTGTGTTTCTGAGATTACTATATTTATAGCATATACACCCATTGGAGGCTTTACAGCTGTGGCAATAGAAGCATACATTAAGAACTGCACCTGACAGGATTAATCAGTAAGGTTAATACTAAACAGTTCTCATGAAGTTTCCCAAATGTGGGACCAAACTAGAAGGATACACTACCCTGGAGAATCAAGGAACAATTGCTTCATCTTGAACTACATTAATTCAAGCATTTAGATAAGAGGTAAGAAAAAAGAATAGGAACTGTAAAGTCTTCCAAACTATTAATTTTAGACAAAGTACATTTTAAAATTGCTTACTGATGATTCTAATAAACTTATAGTTTTGATATACAAAGCTGAAATCAACTGGGTTTTTGCAAGACCTTTTCCAGCACTGAATAAATATCTGATGGCGACACATTTAAATATCTGTAAATGAGATTGCCATACATAGTTGCAATTCTTTGTTCCAATTACAGTTAGAGAAAACCATGAAGAGTAGAGATAAAAAAATTTTCTGCAGATTTCATACTTCATGAAGGTGACTTTTTGTTTCCTACCATGATATTTGCAATTCTAACTTACATCCTTTGGAAAGCAAGAGCATCTAGCAACCATTTCCATTTCTAAGGAAAAGGTATCTTTTAGCTGTGCCAATACTAAAGCTTCAGTTCCCACAATGCATAGCTGACTTGCAACTGGAAAAAAAAGTATTTCCAGTGTCTCATAAAAGCAGCAAATGAGAACAGAAGGTACATGAAAATTAAATAACTTAGAACTCAAAAATAAATAGAAATTTAAGAGCAAGCTTTTGATAAAACATAATAGTACCTCAACATACAAAATTTCCATTTCAGCAATATTTCTAAATAATAAAAATAAATAGATTCACACTGTAAACCCTCTTCTATAACACACACACACACACATTTATATATCTACAGGAATTTGTGTTGTCAGCCAAGTGGGACCAAAGCAAATTGTTGTTTAATTTAAACTGAAGATGAAGATGTAAAGAGCTGTTACGTGTTTAATTACTTCAAATCCATTATTTATTTACTGAAATATCTGCTTGACAAATATATGCTGCAAGGTTATGTGCATGCACTGTATGGAGTTCTTTGCAATTCAATACAAACACAGGAAATTAATGAGGCTGTGGTTGCGCAACATAGAAAGTCCAGCTCTAGCCCATTAGCACCAGGTGTAGGAAAAGAAAACTAGAGCCATATGATGCAAAGTGCTGCTCCAGTATAAATCCACTATTAGTCTAGATCAGCTCAAATTCTTTTGACAAATTAGCTTCATACCAGCAGATATTACAGCAAATCACCCACTGTCTGTCCTGCAGCCAAAGTCAACATAAAGCCATTATTAAAGCATAAAGTCAGCGCATATACCCTTAGCATGCTCTGAGTAGTTCAACAGATATGTGATCATGTGCCCACAACTAAGCCAGATCAAACTGGTATTTGCTGGTAGCACACAGAATCTGTATTGCAACTGGAAAACCATGACTTTTAACATGAAAAATATTTCTCTTACCTGCAGGATTTTTTTCACAAGAGATAGCATAATCTGCTGTAATTTTTTATGCCTGAGACTTTCTCATCCCCAAGCCAATAACTTACACATTTTTCTCTCTTATTTTTTGAGTTCAAGTTTCCTTTCTTAACCGGTGCATCTTTACATTTTTAAAAGAATGCTGATGCTGTGTATAACAGGTAAAAAGTGATATTATCAACAATTACAGGAAGTCCACATACACACACAATTTCAGGAAGAGCATTTATCTACAAATGGAAGAACTGCAGACCAGCAATTTCTTTCCTTCAAGAGAAAATAAAATTATGAGTGAGTGTAGGAAATATTAGTTTCTCATACAGAAACATCCATGCTGCTACTTACTAAAATAATGAACAATAAAGCCCTGAAAGAAATAAAGAACAAAGAAGAATCATCAAAGTAAAAAGGAAAAATTTTAAAAATACTTAAGACTTACGATAGGAAAACTATTTTATTCATTCACCACTGAAGTAACTGCTTGCATATTTAACAAACCTATCAGAATAAACTCAAACAGCATAACCATACTTTCTTCTAAGTGATAGTGAAGCAGGTCAATAGATATCCATATGGGAGACATACTCATAAGCATGATGATCATGAATGCTGGCATGTCCTAGAGTTTCAAGCTGTTTGAAATGAATGAACTATTTCAGTAATTATATTAAGCTTCTATACTACTATAATTTCAACATCTATTTTTAACCCCTTTTAGTAACACACATTTGATTTATAGTCCTAAAATTAACATTCTTGGATTCAAGCCCCCTCTTAGTAACCAGTGCAATATAATTAAATCAGTAAATTAAAGTATCAGAAAAGTAAAGAATGACCTTTGCCTATTATTTTTCTTGTCAGGAAGGTGCTACCTAGAAAAAATTACTAAAGAACAAGAATATCTGATGCACAGCCGAGGACCACATTGAAAAAACAGTTTCAGGTGGGTAAGTACTCTGAGGAAGAAAGAAAAGGACTCTACCAAACAGCACCCTAAGGTCACCAGGACTTTTGAAGAGGGAGAATGACTGTAAGAAGAGGCATATATACACACACTTTCTTCTCCCCATGAAGTGACTAGAACACTCACCTATCAGAACTAGTACCCATCATAAGGAATATTTAAGTATCCTTTATGAAGTGGAATACATCAATGAAGGACAAAAAGAAAAACTCACCCTGAAATATCCTCTTGGGCTTTGTGTGGCTTTCAAGGGCTAACGAAGTAGATGGAAGACTACCACAAATTGCCATCACAGTTGGAGTAGACACTCTATACAGACACACTCTGTTCCCAGCTCCTAAACTGGCCAAATAATTTCTATTTTCTTTATTCCCAGGTCAGTTTATGTTTTCTATTGTACACGATTCACCTTTGAAACATCAAGTTCCTTCCTGCCATTCATCTTGCACTCAACTTGCCCTTCCAGCATAACATAAACCATATTAATTTCCCACATTTTTGAGGTCATGACAAATATTGCTTATCTCCTTGCAAAGCCAAACTAAAATATAATTTCACCTGAGCGTCTACTTCAGCCAGTATTTCTTCCAATGCAACTTATAATTATTTGTTTGCAACCGTTTCTGCTCCCATGTTCTGAGGCATTTTCCTTGTCAAAGATATTGTCCATTCTTTGCACTGTACTACATAATATTTGTACCACCTCTACTTTTGGTTTCAAGTAAAACAGCTATTTCCCCAAAAAGAGCCACATTTGTATAAAGTGTTGTATAGTGCATTTGCATATAAAATTACAAGCTGTTTCTAATGGCTTTTGAAATAAAAACACTTGATAATTAGCATTTTGTACAAGACCACGTGCTGCTCTTTCTTGTCTGTTTTACTAAAACTGACCTTAAAATACAAAAACTGAACAGCTTGAAAATTTAACTTTTCACCTTTAAAGGTTTCTAACCCATCAAAAACTCTTCCATGCAACTAATACTTCAAATTAAATCTCAAAAATCTGTTGTTTAAGGCAGTTCTATATTTTCTATCATACAAAATGAATCTTTTATAAACTACATAATTTAAAGTATGATGTCTAAATATAATCTTGTATGAAAGATATGATCTTGCATTTTCCCTGAGAACCTAGGTGTAGTTGAAATTTTAGTGTGCCGCTATAGTTAATTACATTGAGTAGTTCATTTTCAGCATAAAGGATATTCCACACCTTATAATAAATGAGTAGTTGGTGACAAGTTTCTTTTTCTAATGAGCTGGCTGTAACTTTCACAAAAAGTGGTAACACATGAAGAAAAAATATAGCCAGGTTTCTTGCCTCAGGGGAGCTTAAAAGAATTGACCTTTAAATCATAGATGCCACAATATCTACTTAAATCAGGGGAGAAATAAAACCATGAGGTGATTCCCAATCACTTAACCATTAACCTCACTTACTTCTTAAGTAAAGGCAAAGAAATCTTTGCTTAGAAACAGTGACAGAGGAGAAAAAAGTAAATGTTCAAAAACTGGGCCACTGAGAGTTCTTCAGAAAAAATGGAAAAAGAGAAAAACAAGAATATGCAATGGAAGCAAAGCAATCTGTCTCAGTGAAAAAGATGAGAGTAAAGTAAGAGTTGCAACAGTATTTTAGAAGTGCAGCAACACTTTATAAAAGGCAACAAGTTGTACAAGGACCATTAGAAATTTCGGAAGAAACAAGAAGAAACGAAGTGAATTCCAAAAGCAAACATTGCAGGAATCATAGTGAGAGGTGAGAGCAAGAAACTGTATCTAATTTCAGCCACTTCGACTTTTCCTGAAACGCATGAAACATTGTAGCACAGTATTTTTCATATTCAATTGTAATTTTATGTTTATGTACTGCAAATATAATAAATATATGTTTGCATGTGTGTCTCACTGATTAGGAATCACTACACAAGGAGCTTCTTTAGATAGACAGATATATAGATAAATAACTTTTTGTTAAATGTGACCAGTTCTGTGGATCACACCTGCAGAACAATTAGCCATTTCTGTGTAGACAGCCATTTAATGTAGACAGTTGTATATATGGAATGCGGAAGATCATTCTTCAAGAATCAAGTCCCACACCTGCTGAAACTAGGAATTTCTGCTACACTACTGTATTTTAGTCACCACCTTTTACCCGTTCCTCTTATAATTCTGAATAAAGAAGAGGTTTTCTTACCGGAGTGAGTGCTCCTTCTGCTTGAGCTTCCATAGGACTTGTAGGGGTGGCAGCAAGAAGCTGTCCTGCAGCTCCAGACAGAAGTTCCAATTTATCTGTAAGCTGTTCAGACGCAGCAGGATGACATTCCGCATCTAGAACAAACTCCACCCCTGAAGTTTGGTTCTTAGCATGGACATTGTTTCCTGCCCAACCACCCTCTCTGGACTTCTCTTCTGGAAGGGACTCCTCTAGAACTTGTAGTACCTCTGGCTCCTCATCTGAGGGACTTCCAGTCATTCTGTGCCCCAAAGCCTCATTTGTCCTGAAGTCCTGCAAGTCCCGTTCCTTATCTATTATGACCCATTCTTTAGAATCAACCTCCTGCCTGCAGGAGCTTAGGTTAACAGCTACAAATCCATTGCTCATAACACCATCAGCATGGTCAGGAGAATTAGCTGACACCGGCTTTGAAGCATCTGGAAGATATTCTTCATCATAATGCCAAACATGGTCTGTGCGGCCAGTCACAGGAGCAGGAACCAAAGTTTTCTGAGAAAGAGGAGGAACAGCAGCAACAGGAGTCTCTGCCACATTCAAGTCTTTCTGCTTCTTCTCCAAACTTAGAGAAAAGAAGTTAATACCTGAATTAGTTAAGAATTAATTAAATAATGTAAGTTACATTTGAGTGCTTTCAGTAGAAGAAAACTAGATTTATATAAAAATTTGTTGTCATTCTAGAACAACTTACAATGGTTCAAAGATCCACAGTTTGAGACAAATAAGTCTGATGTCAAGTAAAATTGGATGGATGGTCTTAGAAATATACACATTTTTTATTTTAGTTGTAGTGTATCATGTTGTATTGTAAATATAATTACCAGAAGGGAGAATTGTGAGAGAAAAAAAACTCAGTAGTGAGGTTACCACAGATGTCCACTGTACTTAATTTGTTACAAAGCAGACTCAAAGAGGAATAGAAGAAACAGATGTCTCCTGCAGCAGTTATTATACGCTTTTTATTATATGCTTTCAAGAAGAATGTTATTTATTGTTTTGATTGATTCCTTACTTACGCTTTGCATAATTTGCTTCATCAAACAAATTCAAATTCCAAGCTCCCCTAGGAAGTATTTATTAGTATTTTGCCACTGTCATCACCCCAGCCCTCTTCTACTGTCCCCACTCAGCCTCTGCCTTTCAGTCAGATTTCACTGTGTTCCTCCCCCTGTATTCTTTCTAGACATAAGCAAACTGTTTGAATTGGTTTTCATACATCTGTCTCTTCTCTACCTTTAAATTCCATTTTAAGATCTCTGTCTTCTATCAACATTTTTTTATGTTGGTGAAACATCTTTGGGCATAACTAAGCCTGCTGCATGCAGGTGGATTTCTAACTTCTTCACTCCACTTTTTGTAAACCTCCCTTCTCATGTCATACACCCTAATCTTATGTTACCTCTATTAAATACCTGATGTCAACCTTCTTATTTGGGATGAGTTGTACTAACTGTCAAGAGTATGTCACTGAAGAAAAAGTTAATGAACACTGGGGTTACTAGGCCTTGAAATACAAAATTCCCAAGTGTGGAAGTCCGACTCCAACTGTATTCTAGCAATAATCATTTTCTAAAGAAGTTGTCAAGTAGTGAAATTCATTAATTGAGCAATATTATGAACAATAATTTGCTCTAGCTTGAATAAGCATATTCAACAGCTCTATTCCTGCTCTTCGCACAGCAGAGGAAAGATAATCGTGTCCTAATTACATATCCTTAAAAGATCTAATCAGAAGAATAAAATAATTTCTTTACCAGGTCTCAAGAAACTTATCGGTGTCGGGCTTAGACTCCAACGTCATACGCTTCTCCAGTTCAAAGCTGTGAATGGAACGTAACTTTCGCACCAGTGGAACATCTCTGTCTAACTGGGTGGTCTCTGAGCGAACTCGAATTGGAGAACCAAGACTTGGGGCATTAAGTATTCCATTCACTGGTCCATGGCTATTTTCTTCCTCTGTGGCAGCCTGTGCAAAATGTAAAGTAAAAATGTAACTCGCTAGGAGTGGCAAAACAGAGGAAGACAAGGTGCTACATGGTGAAGACCCTCCAAGTGTTTAGAATGTGAAAAGCCAATTTGTATTTGGAACGGTCCTTAAGTTCATGCTATTGTTAAGGTAGTTTAGATAAGCTCTTCAGCACACACCTACAACAGACAAAACACTAGTAATATACTAGTTCTGGGTAGGTCTGAGAACAGGAGTCTCAAAGACCCAGTAAGTTACATTTACTCTAATATTTCACACCCACCTCTGAAATTTTCTTTAGTAATGGTCTGAAACCTGGCACTTGGTAGCATTTTTGGTCTGCTTTACAGTCAAGTGCTCTTATCAAAGAGAAGTTAGCTTCCAGGCTTTTTGATTCTCTAGAGCATATAACACTTTTATACACTAAATCTACTAAATATTGCTGTGACTTTAAACTATGTTTTAGTGCAACTGCATTCTGTCTTAATAATGACTGAACATGATTTAGAATAATAACTGAACATGATTGGAATGAACATGGCTGGGAAGTCATGATCATCCTTAGCTTCTACAGGTGTAATAGAAAGTGCCTTTCTTTAAACCAGAACAATCTTTCTCCATCTTCGGTAAAAAACCAACCAGCCAAATAAGCACATTTGAAAACAGGCACCATGCCTTGTTCTTTCCCACAATACTTTTTTTTCCTAGCAAATAACAAGTAACAGCATCAAACTAGACAGCTCTCCTAGATAAAGAACATTTTAGTACTAGATCCATTTTCATGTTAAAAACACTGTTATATCAAGAAACAGGCTACATCTGTCTAAGTGTGAAATACTGTGGTTTTGAATAAGGCAGATAGGAACCAATTCTCACAGATCACTTTTGAAAATAAAGCAGCATTCTCTTCTAAAGACCAACCAACGAACCTCTGGATCAGTACAAAGGTATAATATCTTACGGAGACAAAACCACCAAGTGAAGCAAACCCTATGAGGACAAGAAACTGTTCAAAGATGGTCTTCACAATGCAGATTTGAAAGTACCTTACAGATCCCCAGTTTTATTTTGTTTCTGTTTGCATCCATTTCTTCCCAAACATCTTTTTCCTGAGGACGCTGATGCCCAGGGGATCCAGGTAGTTTCTCTGGTGATACACCAACTGGAATAACATTTTCTCCATCACTGAGCTGTTCATCAGGGAATACTTCATCTGTGTTTTCCCGCAGCAAATCTCCTGGGATAGGAGTGGCATTGGCAATTCTACAAAAGTAGTTTAAAAACAAAATCAGAAAAGTAAAAATTTCTATACTCTCATGTGTTCACAGAAATTATTTTCTATTTTAAAAGAAACAAACAAACAAAAACTTAGAAAGAAAATAATGTTTCTGTAGAAAACTAAATCTTGGAAATTATTTAATATAGAATCCCCTATTTCCTGGCTTTCACAGTTTATTTAATTTAGGTACATAACAAAATAATATAAATCATAAAAACTATCACATAAATGCTGGGTTTCTGAATGTTTTTGAAAGCACTTCTGAGAAAATTTGTTAGAGATCATGTCCAGGCTCAACTTCTCTCCTGACTGTTCTATACGTATTCTTCTATTCAAAAAATTAATGGCAACTTTCCTAAGTTAGATTCTGTTTCCCGAAAATTTGATAGAAGAAGAAGAACAATTACTGAGCAAACTAAATGATGTTTTAATAATTATTCTTATCAAAGTGCTAGTTTGCTCCCATTCTTGATAATCAAAGCATAAGCACAACACTAACAAGACATCACATTTTAATTGAAGTTCTCTAGTCCAATTGACTTGAAGCCATGTAGGGCTAAGGCTTAGCTCAACATCTGAAACTGAAGCACTGCTGGTCCTAAAAACTGAATGCTCAGAAAGTCAGACAGAAGTCATTCCTTTACAGTTACCAAAGCTGTTACTTGCAGCCAGGACTAACAGTAACTCTAGTGTGATGCTTAGTGGGATAATGGGACTGAATCATATGCAAACTCCCTGTCTGCTTCACTGCATCCAACAGCACACACCATATACCTGAGCAATCTTAACAGTTATACAAGACAACCAGTCGGTGTCAGATGATATTTACTTTAACTTTTTTTTTTTTTAAACTTACCTTGAAATACTGAGAATTTAATACATTAAATACTGGCATTTTTCAGCTTCATTACACTGTCCAAACATTCTCCTTCAATTTTTAGCTAAAAGCTGATCTATTCAAGGCTTAGAACAAGCACAAAGTCTTCCTCCTCACGCATAAACACTTCCTACATTCATCCATAAACAACACCTCTTATATTCTTCAAACCCCTGAGATGAGTAGGGGTCTTATTAAACATCACATCTTGTCCAATTTATTTCATTACAGCATATCTCAAATAACACATTAAATATTATTTGAAACACAACTGAAATCTATTTCCAAATTTCTTATAAAGATCCATCCATTTTTCAAACTTACAAGGAAATTGCAGCCATAATTTTATTCCAAGCTTACAGAAAACAACGGGTTTATTTCCAGGCAGTTAAATTTCCAGGCACTTAAACTCAGGATACATTATTTAGTTTCACAAAATATGATTTAGCAAAGGATGGATGAGCAAATTTACATGCAATTTCCTGGAGTACTATTTTTATTGCTATCATTTTAGAACTGCAGTGCTGATCTTTCAGGATAGTATGAACTGGAACCCTAAAAAGGGAAATACTTCAAATGCTCCCAAACTTCCCTTCCTCTATGCATTCAAAATCCTGCAGAAAAAAACTGAATTATGGAGATAATTTCCCTTTGGTAGGAAGCCCCTCTGTAGCTGCCATTGTAGAGACCACACCGTGCATACCCAATTGCAGCCGGCGTAAGACGAGTGTGCAACTGAGGGGTGGTTGAAGTTGTTGTTGTTGTCAGAGAGCCATCAGTTCCACTCTTCTCCCAGTCAAAAGGGTCGCTTTCAATAACCCCAAATGTTTTCATGCTGTTGTCAAACACAGACATAAGAAGCTAAAAATAAAGAAAAAAATTAATAAGGTTCATTTTTGTCTAAGAGACCAAGCAATTACGAAGCATCCCCTGTAATACTGACAACATTAAAAAAAGACAGCTTTTTATATGAAACACTTCTCATTTTTCAAGATTTTGAAGTCAAGATATACAAAATTTCATTTTATTAAAACAGGAAAAAAAATCCACATCTGTTGTTTTTATCAGGCATGAGGCAAAGATACACCATAGACTTTTACAAAAACACAGAAATACACACACACACACACACACAGAAGCATAACTACATTGCTGCAGAATACCATACAATGGCTCCAGAACAGGCAGAGAAAAAAATGTATTTGGTAACACCATGAAACCAAGGAAATGAATGAGATGTAGGAAAGGCTACTGATCTGCTAATTCATACATTTTTGTCATTAAGAACCACATATCATTTACTTCATATAATGCTGACATTTAAACTACACAAATGTCTAAGTTTTCAATCCTCATTTTATGATATGAAAAAGCATTTAGAAAACTGGTGTCCATGGCAGAGAAACAAATGGCATCTACTTTCCTCTCTCTGTGAATTAAACTTTGTCTCATTCTAGTTACTGATGGGAAGGCTGTGTCTATATTATTCTCTTACTCTGTAACATTTCTATTTTTTTTTCCCACTAAAAGCTAAATCTAGGTTTCATCCTGTTTTCCAATCCAGGATGCTGAAAATTTTTCAACCTTCTCCTTTGGCATACCCTTTGGCAACTTAAAATAGATGGGAAGTTTGGATCATTTCTCTTGTATAGAGTGGTCTCACACATTTAATCTTTACTCTCAAGAACCTTCCATGTGCCACCTGTCCCAGTCATTTCTGTAACCCTACAGAACAGCACAAAGTCATAGTTCACTCTGTCTCTTATGTACTCTGGTTTTTTCTTCTCTTCCTGTAACCCTTAAGCAGTGTCTCTGAAGTAATTTTTAAGGTCATTCTCCTTTAAATATTTTCATCAATTTCTTCTATAAGGCAAATACAAACTCAAATGCTTAAGGATGTCAGGAAGCTGAGGCAACTTATGCACAAATACCTGAACAAAATAAACATCTGACATTGCCAAATCAAATGTGGCTTCTTGGCCTAGGTCATGAACTTTTTAGACTATAAACTCTCCAAAGCAGGGATGTCAACCAGGGAGGTACATACATTCTTGTTCAGTGCCCACACATAAATACATAGAATGATACATACAGTAGGTAGGAACAGCACCACTGCAAACACAAGTTAAGAGAGACCAGAGTTTAAAAGAACGTTCTCACCACTCTAAATAAAACCACTCTGCTCTGGTCTAAAGCACGTGAGCAAGACTGTCTTGTAAGGCTCAGGCTGCAGCTACACAACTGCAAATGTTCCATGACCAGCCACAGGACTGTAAAGTACTGGGCTGTTTCTGTCATGGAAGAACTCTGTCCTTGTATTGCGTTAATCACTGAGTGCATGTGCTGTGTTAGATACAAATAGAACACAAAAAGGATTTGCAAAAATATGACTGTCTATATGCTTTATCATTCAGCCTATATAATGTAAAACATATTTACCAGTCTATAACCAAGGTTTTTCTATGCAACATCAAAATCTCTACAACAGTGCTTTTTACCATAGGAAAAAAAAAATCTGATACATCTTTATAACCAGGCACACAAAACATTGAAAACATTTTCCTCACTTAATTGTAAACTATAGGATAAATTTCATGGAAATTTGTAATAGAAAAGGGGGGAGAAAAAATCAAAGTATTTATTTTTCAAGAATACTGAACATTTTTTGTATTTGTAATAAGTGGTTTTTTAACATTCAAATTTTTTCACAAAAATTGATTTATTTATTTTGCAAATGTTCAGAATAATATACCAGTATATTTAGAGAAATCCACTTACAGGAAATCAGTTATTCCTTGAGATTTTCAGTTCTGATTTCAATTCTTATATATCTTTATTTCTTGTTAATCTTACCAAGCAAAGCTCTTATCAAAGTTACAATTCCGGAATTAGTCAGGTTTATTTATTCAGTTGAACCAAATACACTTGAACACCAACAGAAAACCATTCCTTCAGTGATTTCACTGAGTTAGGAAGTTGAAGAAAGGCACAGGAGGCAGATAGGTACTGCAGGTGGGAAGCTGACAGGAATGTGTGTTTCTGGGAGCCACAAGGAAGGCACACAGGGACAGCTTGTCATGGTGCGCTATTCGATCGGTTCAACTTCTGGGTGTGTGAGACTCAAAAAACTCTCAAGTCTTTCCCTCTCTGTTTTTCCCAAGCATTCCTCTGCTGCTTTCCACAAACTGGAAAATAGTTCTATCTTTATTTATTGTTTAATCATAGGTCAACACTGAGTGAGTTAAGACACATTCTACAGCATATCCTCTCAGCACATGCCACTTTATCAGTGAGCAGAGGGTGCCCATTTCAGCAGGCAATACTCTCTTAAACAAAGAGCAATGACTAGATTTCTGTGATCTCTGTATGCAATACTTCAGTCTTGAAAATACACCATGAGTGCATGTTGTGCTCTAGCTGTAGGTGCTGAGTTCCAGATTTTGGAAAACTGCCAGAATGACAATCACTGAGAGAACAATCTGATCAATTAACTTACAGAGCACCTACTAGAGGCTATGACAGTAGGACAACTCCCAATCCTAACAGAATACTGTCTGAAAAGCAGCTGTCAATTGTTTTTAGAAACTTAACAGCCTTACACATGCCGAATGGAAAAAAATTACATGTTTGAACCACAAAGTTTCTGTGGCAATAAATGGTCATTAAATTAACTTTGTGGTGGCAAAACCATAATAACTACCAAGATTACACAATGAAATCAAAGTAAATTGAAGACGAAACAGCATAAAATTCTCTTCTTTATAAAACAGAAAGACAAAATAGTACAAGTGTTTACCTGGTAATCAGGCTTTGTAAAGTAATCCAAATTAGAAATGTGATCCAGAAAGACATTGAATTCTTGAGGAAGATGTTTCAACATAAGTCTGTGTTCATATCTTTCTTTAATGGAGCCCACTTGCTCCTAGAAGTAACACAAAAAACATTACCACACCCTCATTCGCTGTTACAACATACTCTCATTGTCTGTTACAGCCATTCAATACACTACTAGCCAGAGAGACAGGTCACTACACTACACTGAATGGTACTGAGAAAGGCCATTCTACACCAGATAGCAAGATAAGACACTCTGTCATTGGCCTCAATACACTGGGAAAATAATGTAAAAACTTCAAATTCAATATGAAAAGCCATTTCATTTTCTACTGTGTTTGTGTTGTTTGTGTTTGAATGCTGACTGATACAAAGAGCTGTCACTAAGCACTCCAACCCTTCCTAATAGTATGTTTTAAAGATTTAGATGTCCTGCTGCATCATGTGAAATTCAGTCACTTTTTGGTGTACATTCAGTCACGTAAGATGTGTAAACCAAACCCAAAAAGGAGATGTTACCTATACACCACACTGTCATCTCCATAACCATACATAAACCACACCAGAGAGTAAGCTGGTTTCAGTATAATTTCAAAAGAAGATGGAAGAAGTAATAACAGGCCGATTAGATATTGTTTCTTTGCATACTGCACCTACGACATATGACTAAAGACACTACTGCATATTGCCTAAACCACTTTTGTTCACCCGCAAATAAGAAATGCCTATTTCACAAATAATCAAAACAGATTAGAAATTTTAAGCATTTGATAGGTGAAATAAGGTACTCAAGTGAAAACAGGAATAATGAAGTAAGTGGTAAATATACACTTAACTTCTGCCCTTTACTACTTTCTGCCTAGAACAGTTAGTAAAATCTGATTGCTTTTTATACCATGATACTAGCCACAAGAACTAACACTAGAAAACAGTAGAAAACATAATGTTGAAAGTAATGAGCCAATGATTCTAAGTAGAATCTTTATCACAGCATTTCCCTGGAATCCAGAAGGAAATCTCCCTCATGCTCTTTGGTTTCACCCCTAGGTTTACCTTATCTTTTATTTTTCTCCAAGGCAGTTGCCCAACCACAAATTCCACCAACATGTAGAAGAGAGACCAGAGGTCATCATGCCGACCCATTTCCTGTAAAAGGAAATATTATTCTAAAGCATATTACAAATACCTAAACAAATGGGGAGATAAGTTCTTTACTGCTCAAGACTTAAATTATTATATAAAATTTAGTATAACCTATGCTGCAAAAAAAGTTAATTAAATCCTGTGGCTATTTTAAGGAGAAACATACAAGTAAATTTCCACAGAAGACAGAGGGAAATAGAAGTTGAAGCGTGTTAAAGTAACATTGCAAATCTCTGTTTATTCGGATTTCTTTAGTGTATGACATTATGACAACATATTGGACATTACGGACCTCACAAAACTCAGCAGCTTCACTTTTTTAACTTGCAGTAAAATTGAACACCAAAGATAAGTATTAAAATCACTATTATTTGTACAAGAACACTTTTATCCTCAACTACTGTAAATTACATTATTCTTTCACAAAATTTATAACTATTAATTTCTACATAACAAATGCACAGATAAGAATACAAAAAAGGAAATGAATAGTAACTGCATTACTGACTGCTTTCTGCTACTTGAGATGGGTATGATACAAATGATGATACTCACTCTGTTTCTATGAGCATTGATTGATGCATATCGTACCGTTCCTCGAAAACCAGCAACAGCTCGTGGCTGTCAAGGAATAGAAAAGATTCTCATTGTCAGAAACAAACCCCCTGACTACTTAACTTGGCGTCTACAAAGTGAGTACAGAGCCACAACATACCTCATTAGAGACTTTTATTTCAGTTTACTGTGCTTCTACAAGTTCTCAGTGGTAATCCAAGTGGGCAATATTTGGCTGACCAATAAATAGCAAAGGCTGCACTAGAGACACCGATTTAAAATACTTCTTTCTTTCCCAGTTTCTGAAAACCAGCATTTCTTCCCTGATGGGTATTTTATGATCATAAGTCAACTGATGTTTTATAATCAGAGAATACATTTTCCCATCTTTCTTTTCTTCAGATAAAAATATTATAGAAAGAATTATATCATTGATGACAGTCATAATTACTAGATATTTAATTTTTTTTTTAAATATCAAACTGCGATATTATTACTTTGTCTAAGAGAAATATCCAATCCATGCTACCCCCTTAATTAATCATTCTATATAGACAAAACTGCCAGGACTGCTAAATTCACTGTCTTTTATGCAGTCTTACCTTCCAAATCAATAATTCTTTCTGTTTCCTCTAACAATGAACATAAGATGCTTGAATTATCTACCTCACCTCTGACTTGTACTTAGAGAGGTATTGGTGATCTGTCTGTTCGCCCAAGACTCATGACAATTCTTAAGATTTAAAAAAAATTTCCGCAATACATCGAAAAGTCTGCCTTGATATACACACAAAGATACCCACAACACATAATTATTGCCTTATTAAGATAAAACACTTCCATCTCTCTGTACCTGTATATATATATGTGTATAATTTTTTCTTATCTACCAATAGATGCTATACAGAGCTATCATTTAAATAAATCAGGAGCTGCCATTACCGTCAATAAATCTACCAATTGAATCCAGCAGGATTATGCAGCAACGACTTTAAAAAAAGGATTCAACAGCCCATATAATCAATGTCTGCTAGAGTAGTACAGTGAGAACTGAACCAGTGATAGTTAAGGCAGAGAGTATCTTCTAGGATGTTCTTAACATGAAGAGGTTCAGATGATATTCCATAAATCTTAGGTTTTTCATGTCATCATTCAGCTTAAGAGGTGCTCGGAACATATTTCATGTTCAGGCAGGACAGACTCAACTGTCTGTCTGCCTATCTTTAATTTTATAAGTATATCATATTCCACACTGAACATTACCCTGAAATGAAACATAACACTGTAGTTGCAGAAATTTCACAGTACCACGCAACTAGAAAAAGAATAGCTCAAAATACTTTGGAACTGGTAAATTTCAGGAGAAGCAATTTTTCAGAAAAAGCACTTAAATCTCCTTAGTAGTTCTGCAGGTTGGTAAACCATCCAACTAAGAATAATATAGTACCACTGCCAAGACAACCAGAATACAGATGAATTTCAAAAAATACGTAGTTTAATGAACAGTACTTTTTCAGGAGGGCACTGAGAGCTTAACTTTAAAACAGTTGAAAATACAAATTACGTAAATCTCAAGAGCATATAGCTTCAGAAGATGAAACCAAATGTTTGCTGTCTTTTGCCTCTGGCATGAATGTTAAAAAGGAAGGACTATATTCAGTTTTACTAAGTTAAATATTTCTGTTCTTCTGAGAATAATGGAAAACATGAAACGTAGGATGAAATGCCACTTTCATTTCTAGCATCACCACTTCAATTTCTACTTGATAACTAGGACAGAAATGCTTCAGTTGCTGGACAAAGTAAGAGAAAAAGACTAAGAAATGTCATAGGAAAACTAAATTATCCCATTCAGTCTACAAAAACTAAAAATGTGACCTATTTCACTTCTGTCCAGGGGAACAAATGTCCATATGAGGAATTTCATTGTGTACCAATTCAAATGCTTTTGAATGTTCAAATCACAGCCATCCTTACTTGCCCTAACATCATTTCAATTATCTGAGAATCACCTGGATAGGAAGGAAAAAGAAAAAATAAAGGGGAAAAAAAAAAAAAGAGGAATGAATATTGTTTCTATCTATGAGCTTATCACAAAGTGAATTCTGAATTCTTTATTCCAGCAAGGACATCTAAAGCCTTTTACTGTCTCTTGCCTTAAAGTATAGTTTCTATAATCTGAATTAAAAGCATATGTAACGCTGTTATATTTTAAGATACAATAAAATACCTTTTAGTAATGCAGCTGGTCACTATTCAATAATGGTATTACAATGCTACACAACAATAATAAAATAATTCTACCCTGTCTCTCTTAACATGAGTGATGCTCTGTAGGTCAAATCAAGTTGGCCCAATTCAGAATAGAACTTACAGACTTCTGAGCATTTGCATAACTTCTAAAACTGTTTCAGAACTGTTCATGCATCTCACAACATCTCATGTAGCAAAAGAAAATACTACAGGAAATAATAGCAACTTCATTAGTGATTCACTGCATATAAAAATCAAATAAAAATCCTCCTCTGCTATTACTGATCATCTTCATTTGTTTCTGGAGACCTCCGAAACACACTTTGCAAATCTTCTACAAAACTGTACCTTGTTTTGTTAAGTTTACATTAAAAAGTTTTTCTAATATAATTAGCTCAGGCAGTTATCTGGAAGTCAATATTATCTCTGTTTTGATTACTGTCACTAAATCCTTCAAGTTTAAGTTAAAAAAAATATTTTGAAGATACATGCAGATGAATTCAGCAGATCCAGTGACTGCAATGAATCTTTCTATTTGTAAAGGTACTTTTTTAATGTAACATCAGTCTTCTTTGGGGTTGCCCCTGCCCTGGAAACACGTGACAATGTCTCAGATAAACTACATGCAGGAAATTAGCAGTTCCTAGCAAAGTGAACTATTTCCACTAAGCACACACCTTTCAGATTCCTGGGAGACATTATGCGTACAAACCTGTCTACGAATGTTGCTTTTGTGGAGTGGCTGTGGAGAAGGCAAATCACTCTCCTTAGCTCAGTTCAGTGTCTCCAGATAAATGCTCTGGGTTTATTGCTCTGGGCAACATTGCAGAGCAAAAAGTTAACTTATTACTGCAGTCATGGAAACTAGAAAATCAACATGAAAAAACAAATCAATACTGGTTCTTTACATTATATCTGACACACACGCTATGGTGCTCCTTATCAATCAGGCAACAACTGAGTATCCTTAAGTGTCTAGGTTTTGCACTAGGAAGTCAGCAGTGCTGCCTCGGGACTAGAGTTCAAAAGCCATAGGGGATGGCCACCTATATTACCCCTCTTTTCCTTTGCTAAAAGTAGAATTCTCCTTTCTTATCTTTTCCCATGAGAAAGTCAATTTCCTACTTCTAATCCCACCAGAAATACATTTCCATGATTGGAATTATACACAGTTCCAATCCTTTAAAACCTTTTTTCCATAGCTTCAACATTTCACATTGCTATCCTCTTCTTTTTGAAGATACAGGGTTTGCAGTCTAATGTAATGCCTAGCATATGTGCTAGCACCAGTTTACAATCAATGAAAATTTCAGGGATCTCCTGGGTAAGGAAAGATCAAGCAGTTGAAATACAATTGCCATTACAATATATTCTAGATCTCATGGATTTTCACTGCATATACAGCTCTTCAAACCCACACTTTCAGCTTTATCTTAAAATCCACATCAGACACTAATAACTGAGTACTTGCACTTAGAACTCTTTATCAACCCATCTCCTACTAGCTGTCAGTATGACACATTACTTGGACTCAGATCTACAAACGTGATTTCCAGAAATTGACTGCAGCTGTCTGATCCTATGCTACCTAGCAGAAGCTGAGTAACAAGGTAAATTAAAACTAACAATATAATTAAATTTTGCTATTGTGAGTTCTAACAGACATGGTGAAAAATGAAAATTTATCACCTACTGCATGTGCTATAAAGAGCAACACCATCTCTAAGACAGCAGTATTTGATACACAAAACAACTCCTGAGCTACTCAGTTTTCAATCTGGAGTAGTCAGCCAATGTGACACACTAGCTAAAGACTACAATCATTCCAAAACTGATTTATGAACAGACAAAACATCTGGTGGGCTGAAGAGGGTAACAACCTACTACTGTCTGTCACAAACCTGAACTTACTGCAGTGAAAAATGACACAGGGTAAGTCTGTCATGTGTATGTTTGCTTTGCCCCGTGCAATCTTTCTTCTTCCTCTTATTCCAGGAGCTGAAGCAGAGATTACTTTAAGAGGAACACTGTCTATATGAACCAGCTATGCTCTGGCAAGAGAATTTCCCCACAGAACAGAATATTGTTTTATTTATCACTGTAAGGTAAAATTTTACAGTTGTTCTGCACTTAGAAGACTAGAGAACTGAGACCTTAGTTTTTTTATGTTTTAGACATTTTTATGTTTTGTACGTATCTTATTTAGTATTTATAATGATAATACCATATATTCAAGAGTTGCATAAATCCAGAAGCAGACTATTTCAGTAGCAGGCTTATTTCAACTATGGATGGAAAGCAAAAAGTCTCAAGCAAGCTAATGTACATAAATGTACCTTCTTTCCAATTCTCTTCCCTATCCCACAGGGGCAGGAGGAGGGTGGGGGAAATGAGCAAAAGGCTCTGTGGTACTTGGTTGCCAGCTGAGGTTAAACCACAGCAATAAAATAACACATTTTCCTACTTTTAAACTACTCAAAATATTTTTTCATAACTCAGCAGGGAATTTAGCCCATAGCTCAGAAAGAACTGGAAACCAAAGTTTCCAGTTTGATTTTCATTTGCTTCTATTTTCACCAGGAAACAAATTTTACTAGACCAAACCATCTGTCTTTCCACCACAATAGCTTTTAATTTCAAACAAATAGGACAGCTCTCACAGATTTTTCAGTTCCTGCAAGTTTAATGAAAATTGGTGATTAAAACAGAACCCAAATTAGTACACTGACACAGAGACAGATAGTTAAAATTCAATTAAAATGGCTCACATCCATCTTAAGAGACACCAACCAGTTGGTCAACCAGCATTAATTTTAGATGGCATGTAAATACATGCAAAGTCCCAAAAGTGCAACCAGGTAATGATCAGAAAGGTAGGGTGCAGTATGAAGCTGAAAATACTAAGAAATTTGGAGGGCATAAGGGAAACAGTACACAAAACAATAGAAAGACTGTAAGTTTCACCATTCATAGACTAATTTGTTTCAAAAAATAAGATCAAATCTCACTAGAAAAATTATTTCTTCTTTTTTTTTTTAAGGCTGTTACAGCTCATTCCCTGAGCATCTATAAGTTCTACAGAAAATAAAGGAACTGCTGAATCAAAATATAGAACAGCCACAGAGCACACTTCAGAATGTCTAATTTAAATTTCTAAGTTAAATTGTTTAATGATTGTTTGAATATGATACCAGTGTTCTGCACGCAACAGGAAAGGAGAAAAAAAAAACAATATACCCTTACAAAGTATTCTATCATTATCATTTTTCATGTCTCAACTATTTATCAAGCTGTTTCTTCAGGCAGGATATCATGTATTTGGTTTTATTTTTCACCCAAAACCTCCAAACTCCAGGTCATAAAGAACCTTTCTCTCAAATATAACCACACGCGATTTTCTTAATTTTTTTATTTAATTATTTAATTGCAGGATTATTCCATTGAGATGTTACAAAACAATGTCACACCACATGAAATTCATATATCCATTCTACTTTTGTCACAAAGTCAACTGATAACGCTCTTTTTTTCATCTTTTGCATTAACTCACCACCTGCCTTTTTTACCTTGTACTGTCACACATGAGACACTAGCTGTCTGTCTCTGTAACACTGATTTCCTTCACTACTTCTTTGTCAGTAATACAACCAAACTTGGAAGGATCATGTTCAGTGGATGCTGAAAATGCTACATAAATACACTATAAGCTTGTGCCTCAAATAATCTCCCTCCATGTCCTTGAAGGAGGTTATAGTAGACAATAATTAATGTTATACCAATAGGTGTAGCACTGCTGTATCATTACAGCTGCACACATCTGTCACTGGCAGGTGTATCACAGCTATGCATTACTGAGGAAACTTTTGAAACTTAACAATCTAATAGTTATTTTAATCTCTCTATTAAAAATAATGTCTCACCAAACCAACGCCTATCTCCTCCCTACAAAATCATTACTAATTCAGAAATGGAACCTCAAATGACTGCCATAATTCTTTCAACTCAGGCACCCTGCTTATAAACCAATTAAACAAAAGGCTCTTGACTAAGTCCCTCCAGCAAATAACCATTTTCATGTAGGACACTTTGACATAAAAATCTAAACCTTCTACAATTTCTCCTGGTATTAAAGGAAGAAAAAATTAGGCTCCAGTCTTTGTTAACTTAGAGGACATGAGGGAGAAAATTAAGGAGTACATACAGCCTATTTAAGAATGATTTTATATGTTTACAGCTTGCATTGAATGACTGTGATATTATACAATAATTTCTCTTCTAAGAACCAAAAGTTATAAAGAAAATATAATGCTGTAATAATTCATCTTAGACTCTTCAACAGAATTCCATTTACTGCAACAAGACTTTTTTTCTTAAGTAGTTCATTTTTTAAAAAGCTATTAACTATCAAATGCTTAGAATTTCGAAGGAAATCTTGCAAACCTCAGCTACTTCCAAAAGTATATGCAGTGTAGTCTAACCGATGCAGATTTAGTTAAGAAAAGCTGAAAATATGGTTTAAAAATCTTTGTTCCTTAGAAAACTTCTTTTTCTACAGTAGCAAAATGTACAAAATTTAATTTAATAGACATGGAAAGGCAGAAGTGGACTATCACAGGAAGAGAGAGTCAGATTAGAAAAAAATACTCCAGTTCTCTCTTCCCAGACTAGTTTTGAATCATTATATATTTTTAAAATGTAATATTTATTTTTATTATTTATTTATTAATAAAAATATTTATTTTTGAAACAAAGAAAATACAGAAGATAGTTTTCAACTCTGTTTTCAGGAGCTTACTGCATTCTATTTGGCAGCTGAATTATATCACATATATGTCTATTGCTTTTTATTTTACAGTTATTTGTGTCATAATAGCAGAACTGATTTTGCTAATTGTAAAACACACAATCAATGTGACAACATTGTTCAGATAAATTCAAAGATGTACACACTAAAATTTAAAAATATTTGTGTGCTTATGATTTCTTGTTCATTCTATGCCTTTCTGCTGATTTATAGAGAGTTCAGTACAAGTCTGTTACTTATTTTTAATGCTTTACAGTCCCAGCTGTAGCATCTTCACATGAAAGTGCTGAAGAGAAGCAGAGAGAGGCAGCTGTTAAGAAGGCTGGTCTCAAAATACATGGTTAAGATACCTGTCCTATGTCTGCAGAAAGCTGGTAACAATGAAAAATTGGACATAGTTTAGCTTTGTTAGGAACAAATTATTTACTCACAAGGTGGTGAGGCACTGGAACAGGCTGTCCAGAGAGGCTGCAGATGCCCCATCACCGGAAGCGTTCAAGCCCAGGTTGGATATGGCCTTGAGCAACCTGGTCTAGGTAAGGGAGTGGGAGCTAGGCAATCTTTAAGAACCCTTCCAATCCAAACCATTGTACAATTCTATGTGTTCAGTGCTTCTTCTCATTACTTTCTGTCTTTGTTGGACAAAGAATGAAGAAACTAATTTAAAAAAAAATAATTATTTTAGGATTGCCCAGTTACAGACGCCTGATCCTGGAAACTTCTAATGCCACATTTTGGCACATACAAGTCTCTGCTTTGTAAGCATTGGTGCAGAGGTGTCCAATACACTGTGCATAACTTCCATGCAATTGCTGAGGAGGAAAAGTGACTTTTTATCACTTCCTTGCTCCGAACCATTATGTTGCAAGCTAATGATGTATTCACTTTAAGAGACAACTTATAAAAAGTCTGCCCTGAAGTATACCAATGTGGAAAAGCCTCAGAGGACTATTACACAGAAACTTATTAACATATATTTTTCTTCCTCCATCATATAACCATAGAATCCATTTAGGTTGGAAAAGAACTCTGAGGAAAATGAAAAATATTTCAAGAGGGAAAATAAATACTATAGTCCTTGTTTAGGTGCACACATGGAATCCTCAGCTAATCACATCCCTCTGTAATGTACTGTTCAGGATTGAGAGAGGACATTACTGAGAAGAGATAGCATAAGGTAAATGCCAGCAACAAAATGCTTCTCAACAGAATGAAAGAGTGACTGAACAGTACATTTACCAAAATGACATGGACCATTACCCTGCAGCACAGGGCTTTCAACAGTTTTAGTCAGGTATGGAAGAGAGATCTGTTTATGTTAATGTATTTTAGCCAACTATTTATTACATGCATGATACAGTGCCCTAAAAATTCAAACAGCTCCCTGGAACTCCCTTGTACTATTTATTTTCCATTAAATCCATTTAATACTGTACTCATAAACATGTCCTAGTTGTCCTTGGACTTCGCTTTAATCTGTGTCACTCAAAACAGAGGTGTGTCAAGGAACTGCTGAAAAAACAATGTATCTTACTGCTCTTTAACTAAAACCAAAACCAGATCCTTGCACAATTTTCTGGAGTTGACTGAAGCGCTGCCAATCATTTAAACTTAATGGGTGGTCTCATTTTAATCCAGATTTTATTCTGAATGCAATGTTCAGTAACTATTCTTGAACAACTTTCAGTATACAGACTCTTATTTGTAATACATTCACACAGTCAAGGGATTACTCAGTAGTTACCAGCACAAATTCTAAATCACCTGGGGCACTGGGGCAAACAAAAAAAAACTGCACCAGTTTTAGTCAGTACTATCCATGGACCACTTCTGAGTCTTATTTCTTAAAGTTGTATTAATGTTCGCTATTATAGCATTTACTTGAAAAGAAGATTGAGAAACACATATAAGCAATCCATCTTTAAGCGTCCATGAGATCAAACAGCCTTCAAAGAAGACAAAAGACTTGCAGTGACCATTTGGTTTACAAGAGTGTAGCTTCACCATTGCTCCTTTAGTTATTAAAACAATCCCACTCCTTTTCCCCATCATAAAAAGCATTTAATGGCTATAGTTTCCACTATTTCAGTACCATAAAAACAATGTTCTCTTCCAAATACAGAAATTAACAATCTGCAAATCTTCCGCCAAGACGACAGGAGGTAAGACAGAACAACGTGGAAGTATTCTCTAGACTTCCTCAGCAATCTAGATAATCCAGACCATTAACAGAAAGAAACACCATGCAATTCAAATGCATAACCATTACCAAATTTTCACAAGAACCAAATGAAAATATGAGCATTCAAGAAATTTATACCTTCTGTCCCTGTATGTAACTGAAGTACAATAGATTTCCAAAGCTTTCAAAATGGATATAATACTCTGCTTTGTTATCTACCAACATATTTTTGTGAAGCATTCTATGCAGGATTGTTTTGGCTTGCTTATTTGTTTGTTTGGAGGGGGTTGATGTTTCATCCTTTTATTGGTTGTTATTTCTTCTGGTTTGGTGTTTGGGGTTTTTTTTAAGAACTCAGCTTCATAAACTACATTTTTAGGACTCCACCTGTACCCTAAAGTGAAACTTGAAGATAAAACCTCATTTGCTGGAAAATCCTCAGAACCTGAGGGCACTGAAGAAAGGCAAGCAGCACTTAGCTGATTTGTACAGAAACACCTGAATAGAATAATATGTGCATTGTTTGATGTGAACCAATTTGTAACTGCTTCTCTAGACAATAAAAAATCTAGACATTTGCATTCACAATTGCTTTCACTGCATTTTTCTAAGGGTCAGACTTTACAGCAGCTGGTGTTATCTTCTGCTTTAGCAGAAGTCAAAGACAATTTTTGTTACTGACAGGTCACCAATAAAGAGCACGAGTAATGCCTCAGAAAATTTTGGTGGATACTCTGTTGCCTTTGGATTTGAATACTTTTGTTAATATTCAGAGTAAGTAAATACCGTAAAATACTTTAAACCTCCTTTATGTTAAAAGAACAAAATTTTGATTTTTTTTTTTTTACTTGTTTTCAAATAAATACAGGAAAATTTAGACACTCAAAATTAAGGTCATGCTAAAAAGACTTATAATGGTGAGAACTGTGACGAAGCTCTTCGTTTTGTTTAAATAACCACCGAAGAATGACCTAAAATCTAGTCACTGGGAAGAGCAGGAGAAAGGTGGGGAGATGGGGGAATGCAGTCATAGGGTAGCTCTCCCCTTGACCTAAAAAGCCTTATTTATGAAAAATACAACAATTCCACAAACCAAACAGTCTCCTCTGAATACATTTCAACCCACTAGTCAGGATACTCTCAATAAAGTAATCCCACATTCCAAACTAAGTACCATATTGGGGAAAAAGGAATTTTCTCCTTCAGTTATCTTTACTGAGTCCAAATCATCAGATTCAGGGGACTGGCTGTTAATCTGAACAATTCTTTAGGCTGCCAGTCAATGAGACCTGTATACTGAGTAGAAAAACACTGATGTTTTAGATAAAAAGGTTTTATCTAAATGCCACCTTCTTATGGATAGTTTTTTAATTCTGTTACTCCCTAGCTTTGTCACCTCAGCTTGCATACATGTTATCCTCTCTGTAAAACAAATATAATTCAGTTATTTATAATTTCCAATCCACATAAATAAAAGACCACAAAACTCAGGCCTGTGATAATATATGGTGGTTGAATTTATGGATTTTTAAAGAATTATGACCTAAAATTCTTTTTTAAAGGTTAATCTTCTTAACAGCACAAACTAGTGTCTTTTTTTTTTTTCCTGCTTTCTTTGTGTTAAATTTAATAGTACCTCAAAAAACAGTTGTGGTTAAGGGGTTAAGGTTCACTTTAAAACAGGAGTGATGAAAACTGCCTAAGAGCCGGCTGCAGTTCTGATGATGTTAAAAATGCAAATGTCCTTCGCATTTTGTCCCTCAAGGTTTTCTATTTCTGTACCACAGCTGACACCTTCACTTTCCATTTTCACCATGTAAACAGAGACATGGAAATTCGATGGCTGTATGAAGTTAGGTTTACATTCAAAAAGAATCATATATTCTTTGTCTCAATTAGAAAGCAAAAAGATGATAGTACTTACTTCAGCTCTCTCTAAGACAATAGCAAACAAAATGGTAGGTACTACATCTTCAAAACACAATAAACAGCAGACTATGAATATACTAAAATTTATACTATATAAATACACTAAATTTGCATCCTGCTAAATGCATTTGCTTGATGATTAAGAGTATCTCCACAATTAAATTCTAATTATCCTGCTTTGTAGTAATCAACTCTTATCTACACTATTAATTCATTTATTGGCTTCCTCTCTCCAACAATTTATTTGCTTGCCTGTGTTTCATCCTTCTTTCTTTTAACAGCCTACATCATCCCCAGCAGTTTTTGTTCTCCTTCCAAACTCAATTTTCTCTCTTCTGATCTTTTCCATCCCCAGAGAAGGCTCCTCCCACCAATTAGTGGTTCCTTATCTACTTCCATTATACAATTTAATTCTACATCTACCTCAAATACCTGCAATCCTAGTATTGTCCCCAGCATGTAAAATTTGGTTTCAGAAGCCTATACACATACATATTACCGTCTGAGTTTCCATATTCTTCATCTCATTTCCAGCTATATCACTGTTTAAGTTTTCACAAAAGTATAATAAGTCAAAATATGTTCCAAACAGTCAAGGAGCCAGGGTTCAAGCCACTGAGAACACAGTATAGTAGCAGAAAAGTTTGTTCATGCACCACTTGTTTATGTTTTCTACAATTCAGAATAGACTGATACATTACTTCTTAGATACTACATTTGGATGCTCAGAACAATTTCATTCTAATAAAAGAGTACTAGATCTGCACACAAATCCACCTACAGAAAAAAACCCCAAACAAATAAAAACTCAACTCAAAACTACTCACTGTAAATACTGAAATATATGTTAATAGGCCAACCACATTTCCAAAGACTTTATCTACAGGAGTTGCATGATGCACATTTGTCGTTACCTTTCATTCATCTTTCACAAACCTACGAAACACAACAAATGTTTGTTTCTGACTTTTAAGTTCTAACCAGGTAATAGTGTCAGATCATACAACTTAATAAACTGTAGCTCTTCTCTATTCTCTTCCACATGTTTATACATTTTACAAATATTTTATTACTGAATACAACAGACATATCCCTCTCTCTTTGAAGTCAGCTCCTCACAAGCATAGTCATTCAGACAGCTGCAAGACAGGACAACTTCCTTAAAATTAATCAATGTCAAAATTAGCAGTTAAAATGTTTTATTTTACTGCAGTAATTCTGAGAGGGAACTATCTGCAGCATGAAAAGGTGTGCAAAGCTATGCTTTTTCTTTGTGCTTTAAATTAATACATTTTTCTTCCAGTTTTGAAGATTCACATAGACCACTGTAGTAAAATGATACTACAACTAGAAAACTGCAACTACAACAAATTAATTTTAAGGCTAATATCTGGAACAAGTAGGAAACTGTCTCTGCTAACTGAATAACCCAAGAGAATGTAAAACCCCTGGATCCTTCAGATGAGTAATAAAGGCATTTGCTTTTGACAATATGTTCAGACACTGGGTCAGACTAATAAAGCTTGAACACGTTTTCATTACGTAAAATTTTCCCTCAAAATACTCCCTCCTGTAATTTATGGAAATTACCTCTTACCCCTCTTTATTAAGAGGAGAGATATTTTCCTGCAAGGAAAATGCTAAATTTAAAATTACAGTCCAGATAATGATTATGGAACACCAGAAAAGATTAGTCTTTTTCTAACAGTTGTTGCATTACATTTATAATCAATTTTACCCCTTTTCACAAACTTTACAACAGATTACTACCTACACAGTGGACATGTGAAAATAAGCTTAGAACACTGCATTCCCTTTGTAGGGAAGAGAAGGGAAGAGAAAAAAGACAGCTACAACTACAATATACTGGAGATGTATTATTTCACTCTTTTCTGAAAAAGAATTCTGATATTGCTGGATGAGGAAATTCTGTAGTTCTAGAGAGAGGCTATAAAAGGCTATTTCAGCTGCAGTGTGTGAAAAGATTATGTTAAAAAAGCAAAAAAAGGCAATAACAGAAGTACCAGAGAAATCAGGAAGAATAAAGAAGAAATTTGACACTAGTTTTTACAAACACAAAACATATGTTTCTGTGTTTACATAGAAATTCATGACCAGTTTTAAAAGCATGTGGAACTCCTCTGCTCTTTAACTCCATGCCATCCTTGGCATTGAAAGTTTGGGTCAGATGGACTGGATGACCCAAACAACACATTATTGGCTAGGCCCCCAAGTTAATATATGAGGAAAACCTAACTGATGATTCCCAAGAGATATCTGTTTCCCTTCTTAATTATTTGTGTCCCTCAGTTATGTAAAAATCAGTGCATCCTGCAGCAGTAGTTCACATGAAAACTGCTGTTGCTTACTGACTTCAAAAGTTTTTCATGAAGAAGAGACTCTGATGCATACAAAAATGTGTGAATAGAGGTGACATTAACACCTACAGAAGAAATTAGATTCCTTCTTATTCTTGGTGGATGAATTACAACGTATCTCCTTGAATTTTTTTCTCTTTCAAAATCAGTTTTACTGTCATTTGGCTGCTGCAAACCAAAGGTTATTTTAGCTAACCTAATGCAAATCCCATGGAGAAAAAAACCAGTGAAATGGACTGACAATGCTAGCTCCTCAGTTCTTTATACAGATAGTCCATAGGTGACACTCAAAAATGCAATGAAAAACACAGTAAGCACTACAAGTGTTGAAAACCTTTTTTCTTTAAATACCGCTTTCTGAGAAGCTTTTTATATTAAATCTGCATTTTTCAAAACAGTACTTAGAAACAGCTACAGCTGAATGGACTCCCTGGTAGCATGGTTTTAACAGTCCTAAATCACCATGGAGTCTGACATTAAGATGGGTAGTACAAAGATGAACTACATCTCTGAAAACAACACACTGAGATGTCTTAGGAGATGACAGGCATGACAGGCAACTCTGGGGGATCCTTCAGTACAGAAAAATAGCATAGAATTAGTTCGGATCATCTTCAAGAAAGGATTTCTTGTTCTAAGTTCTCTGCCTTGACCATTCTTTCAGGTAAGAAGTCTAAGGAGACACCATAACTCCTCAGGAAGAGAATAAACTGACAACAAAAAATCCTCTCTCCAAACCTGTCCATAACAAACAACTAACAACAGCCTGTCGTGGCTTAGCCAGCAACCAAGCCCCACCCAGCCACCCACCCACTCCCCAACAGCAAGATAGGGGAAAGAATCAGAGAGGTAAAAGCCAGAAAACTCCTGGTTTGAGATAAAGAGAGTCAAACAGGGAAAGGAAAACTAGCACTATAAAAAGCTAGTCAACAAGCCAACCTTAACTATGGAATATGTTTTCATGAAGAGAGTATTATGTTTTTGGAGAACATGCTTTTACATTGTTCTGCATTATTTGCAGTATCTGCTGAAGAAAGCTAATGAAGCTTAGAAGGATAGCCTTAAGGAGAAGCACATAGCACATTTAATGAAAATATTAATAAATCCTATTAGTAAGCAAGGCCAACAGCATGACTGCTCTCTATCCAAGAACCATTTCTCTTACACACAAACAAAACTGTCTTTCTCCCCACCATCACTGCACTCTACAAATATTGATTACACTGTCAAACACTACTGAAGAATTTCAACTGAAGAATTACTTCAGTTATATTGTAGGGCACTGCAATGAAAAACAAAAGGCAAGAGGTAGCTTTTACAAAAGAAAGAATATAATACTGAATTTTCTGTTATTTATTTTTTCTGAAAATATTACCATTGGTGTACATATAGAGACAATCTTGGGAATTGTTTTCTCCTTGAAATTACAGATTAGTTTAAAAAACATTATAAGCAGCCACACACAGGACACAACAAGAACACTGAGAAATGAAAAAAAATATATAAAATTACTTAAAATGTTTAGCTCACCTTTCCAACAGCAGCAGGCACTCTGTTGGCCTTCCCTGATCTTTGCTTTCATTGCAGTGTCCAGCATTACAGCTGAAGGAATAGAGTACAGCAGAACCCCACTAATTTACCTTACTAATTCACATACCTCATAATCTGCACACAAAAATCTGCCACTTTCTCAACTTCTTAGGCAAAATAAAAGTGAAAATCCTGTTGAGAAGGCTTCTACTACTCAATTTGCATCATATTTATAAATATGCTACACAATATTGACTAGTACATTATTCAGTGTTGCCATCAAAATGTAAACTAATCTACCTTAATAAAGAAAATGTTTTTAAACATCACCATGTACAATGGTAGTGACTTGCTCATTTTGAAACTTTGAAATTAACAAAACTAACTGCCCACCAGTGAATTAGGGAGGCTCTACTTACTTAAAATTGTAATTTCCTCATTGATATGTTTTTACCTACAATTTTCTTCAGACTGCATTGCATTGGGAATACAACAACTACACTTAACTATGTCCTATCACTATTTTAATTATTCAGACTTTCTCTTTCAGAAGATTATATATATTCAGTTTAGTGTCTGACTTTTACTTTTTTCTCCTCAGATTTTGTTGGTTAGTTTTTTGGGTTTTTTTTAAATGCAGTATAAGATACCAATTGAAATTCAATTCTGGTATATTATTCTGACACTTAATGAAAACCTATTTACCCCTTGATTTTCCAAACCAAATGACAGATTATCTCAAAATATCTTACACATATACCGCCATCTCACACCAAAACCCAGAAACCTGAATCATACCCTACTGCCAGTCTTTTAACACAATCAATAAATTACATGGCATTTCTGATCTGAGATGGTGTTTATCAAGCTTAGAATAGTTACCAGTTCAACACAACTCCCATACTTCTCCAGAAGAAAAGACAGCATACTACCACATTCAAGTATTTGAATTTCAACTGTGAAAAAAATCTTACTGGTCTGACATCACCACATGAGTTGGTAAATTGCCGTGCTAAGCCAAAATCCAGCATAAAACACTTCCTACAGGTGCTTGGAAAACGTCCCATAGCGAAGTTTGACTAGGAAGAAAAACAAATACAGATAGATATTAGATAAATACTCACAGGTTTCAATACGTTCACATATAATGCAATAACGCAACCAGAAAATTCATATTCTATTTCTCTATTCTTTCCCTATTTCTCTATTCTCTCTTCTATCTATCTCTATTCTATTTCTCTATTCTTTCTTCCTTCCATGTTTTCACTTCTACTGAACTCCCACTAAATTTGAAGAAAACATTGCTAAGAAAAACAGGCATCGAACCCAGCATATCTGAACAGTACCCTATATTGTCCAAAGAGATTGTCGTCTTACTTTGTCACTTAAAATATATTAAATTTTAGCAAGAATTTTCCAATCATGTCACCTTCTCACAGAATCTCAGCATTGCATAATTGATCACAAGGAAAACAAACAACCAAGAATGTCAAGATTTGACTTCAGCACAAAGCACAGTTAGCTCCAGCTAATTCTTTCTCACCTATTTCACTTGACACTCACTGCCTCTATGTCCTTTCCCTATTAACTGAAGGCTTAAATGGGGATGGGTCAGGGAGAATACTTTTATAAAAAGTTGCCAAGAAGAAGTGATGCAAATAAAATTTTCCTAATGTACAGAAATTTATTGGAAGTTTTATGTGAGCATCATTCAGCTGACAGGAAACTTAGCAAATATTTGCATCTGTCAGAAAACACAAAGATTTGCTTATTTTTTCCCCATTTACAAATTTTGACAGTTCAGAGTTCTAATGATATTTGTCATACAGAGCAATATTAAAAACAGGTGATTGAATTTCAGGAATAAATTCAAAGAAAATCAGAAAAAATAGTAAGAACAAAAGCGTGATACCATCAGTATGGCACTCTCCTCCATAATGACATATTGACAATAGATCTTATTAGAATTGAACAAGAAAACAATATTTTTCTCATACAATCTTTCTTTTTCTTGTTTGTTGAAAATATATTACATACAAAAAATTTTCTATTGAAGGACTTATAAATACACTCTACAGTTAGTATCTATTCTTTTAGATTTATTATATGACAATATTAATTGCCAGTAGTCCAATATATTATGTCATATCTTATGGCAAATACTCTTGGTTACATGATGCTAAAGATAAGAGTTGGAAGTTTTAATTCAGAAAATTGCAAGGAGGCCTAAACTGGAGACAATGAAAAAGACCAAAGTTACTGTTGTTGTAATCCAACATTAATTAACAGAAAAAATCTGCCCTATCTGATGATTAAACAATCAATTTTTTGTCCCTTCTCATTTTTGCATTTTAGCATCTAGTACAGAACCTAACCTTACTTATGCGGCCATCTAATGACCACATCTTACTTGTCCATTTTAATGGGCGGACTTACTGGTTTAATGTCCCTATGCAGGAATCCCACAGAATGAATACTTTCAATAGATTCCAAAATCTGCTTCCCAAGCCGCAGAGTGGTACTAATGGTGAATGTTCCTCGAGATTGGCTACGACGCAGGTCTGCCAAGTTCCGACCCTGAGAGAATTAAAAGGACATTTTCATAAAAAAAACCCAAGAATCACAGATGGTGTCAAGTCTTCCTACTTCTTCTTTAGTTGTTCATAATTAACCATGAAGTACTTTCAGTACCTATTTTCGCACTCAAGGGTAACACATCTCACCTAAATGTAATGACTGTATGTCCCCAAGTATCTCCAACACTAAATTTAGAATCTGTCTTTGAAAATATGAACCTTAGTACCTTCCTATTCCTAAAAACATGGAACAAACTAATCCCTATTAGAAGGTCAGTACAAACACTATTAGTTAACACTGTATTTGTGTCATACCCAAAACGGCCACTGAGAAACTGCTTGCTAAGTAAGACTTCTTCACACTCACTTCTTTAAGGAAAAGTACATAATTTAATTATACGTTGCATCAAACAGATGAAAAATATATAATTATATTATGTAGGAAATGCAACCCCATGACATCACAGAACTCTTGTTCTGCTAAAATAACAGATGAACAACAGTATGAACTAGAACACATTTTTTCAGTATTCATATTCATCAGAATGTCATTAATCCCACAACTCTAAGTGCTAATCAGCTGTTTTATCCCTTTCTAAATGAACAAGTCTTTCAGTAAAATTGTTTTCTTTTACTTGCAAAGGGTAATTTTTTATTTTTACTTAAAAAGCCAACAAAATGCAGAAACTAATATAATACATTTTAGACTATCTTCAAGTGAAGACTTAAAAGGAATGTAAAATATCTCAGAAGACATCACAGTTCACTCTTCCAACAGTCGGGTCTTTCTCAGGATGCAAGCTTTCTCCTTTTTAAGAGAATTATGGAAAGGATATAAAAGCAAAAAGATATAAGGATGTGCTCAATTTAGGTTCACTCACTACAATGCATTTGTGATCCTTGGGTTTGTTTTTTTTTGTTTAGCATCCTCTAAAATTTTACTAGTTTTGTATATGCTTGGCTAATAAACCTAAACACACAAGCAAACATTGAGCTCTTTGATACACTAACCTGCAATTGCATGACCACATAGTTAAATCTGTCATTCCGTCCACATCCTATGAATCTACAGACATGATCTTTTCCTAAGAGAAAAAGAAGCAAATTAGCCAGTAATATTGAAATTCTATGGTTTATTCCTCTAAATACCTAGGAAATCACTGGAAAAGACAGTTATATATCTATTGAGATCTTTAATAAACTAAGCCCCATGCAGTTCAACAGCAATAAAACCAAAGTTAGTTCTACCTGCAACTAACCAGAAATTTTTGCCCATAATCTATGTAGCCCTACCACAGCTCTCACTCTTCCATAAGAAAACATGCATCACAACATGCCTAAACGTCCACAAATGTGGAGGATTTTGGACTGGAAAAGGTTATTTTCTTACAAAGCTAATGGCTTGTTATAGACAATATATATCCCTAGCCAATATTCCTCTTTTCTATTAGCTGCAGCTGCCATGGTGAAAGAAAACAGTAGTATTACTTGTGAGTTATGTTTTGCATTAAAAAATTGTAGAAAATGTTATTCAACTAATCCAATTTATTAATATCTTTGTCTAGAACACAATCCTTGCTGTTTAGCTACAAAAGATAAATTCAACTCAGGTAACTTGGAACTGGAAAAAAAAAAAATTCAGAGTTTTGTTTAAGCTGATTTTCTTTAAAGCCTCCTCCTGTCCTAGGAGCAAACTGCAAAGGAGAAGACAGGTCAAAAATAATCTCCTTACTATCCTGCAGTTGTAAGTCAAAGCATAAGATACCCCAGGTAAATACAGAGAAAAAAGCAAGCCAAAGGCTGCAGCTGGGAAACAGAAGGGGAATGCAAACCCATTGTCATTTTGGTACCAGTGTTCATTGACTTCAAGAGAAGCTGGGACCCCTTATGATCCTACTCTGCCCCACTCTACTACTGAACATGGAACTGTAGGATTAAAGTTCCTCAGGCCATTTATCTTCCTTTCTCACATCAATGGAAGCTACAGCCAACAGAAGGCTGATCGTCTCCAATGGTAGCTAAAGATGTGTAAAATTTGTCACCTAAGATTTCTATCATTAATTTCTTTACCCTTAGGATTACAAGAATGTCATAAACAGGGAAACCCGACCCCCCCCATTAGTGCTTTCAAAACACCATAATGTCTACCTACAGATCTGAGGGGACTTTTTGCTACTGCTAAACTCATAGCTCCATCAAAACCCTAAAACTTGACCCTACAGCTTCTGAATATTTTCAATTCACTTGACAGAAGTGGCTGTCTCTTTCTTGCTTCCTCAGGAAGCTGCCTGACACATCCAATTAAAACAGGTAGGTAGGCCCTTTTAAACAAAGAATATCTTACAGGATTCATCAAAATAATTTATTTTAAAAGAAATCTCTACATTTCTGCAAATACATAAGTGCTAAACTTTAAGTATCGCTGGTTTTCCCACACTTTTTCCTTCTACCCATTTGTTCAAGTAAGACAGGCAATATTACAGACAGTATAATTTTATGAAGAAAAAGGATTAGCAGCAAATTTATCAAGATGAAATTTTGTATATTCATTGCTGCAGTTTCCATTATTGAAGTCTCATCTCAAATATTTATGATTAATTTTACAGCCACTTGTGGGTATTCTGAAGGAACATCTTCAGAGAAAAATACATGAGTCAGATTTTATCTGGCTAATTCAGTAAATGTCCAAAACTCAGTTTGGTCAGAGAAATCCCATTTTGACTGGAGCACTAACTCAGTTTATGTGGTAAATTCCCTAAGAACTCTTACATAAAACTGAGGAAAGAGGAAGGGGAGAAGTAGAGCCTTCATAACTTATTCAAATAGAATGATCCCCCCCACTCCATTGGGGCTATACACACCTACTACAGCCTTTTCCTTAGCAGGAAAACAGTATTTTTTCACACCTGTGAGCTACATGGCTGGGCTGCAGGGCAAGATGATGATGGTAGCAGGCTGCAGCGAACAACTGTGCCCCTGAAAAACCTCCTAGGGAGGGTGTTAAGCCTGTGTGCCATTCCCCAGGCTGCTGCAGTGTATCACTACAGCAGCTTTACAGCCTACACCAGACACAGCCCATCACTAAATTATGCTCAAGAGCTGTAAATGAGTGAGGGAGAAGTCTGTAAGGTTGTGTGAGACAGAAACCAACTGAGTGAGTCTCACTCTCACTGAGTGAGATGTGATAAATCTGTCTTCTCCCATCTGACTGTGGGAACAGATGGCCTAACAACATGGTTAAACAAAACAACCATCTGTTGCAGCAGATTTATTTTTTTTTAAAAAAGCAAAAATAAAGAACTTAAAGAGTTAAACAATATTCTGCAACAATAATTAGGAGACAGCAGGGGGAAAAAAATTAAGATGTAATTGATGACTAAGCTGTAATAAATGGCCATATCAGTGAACCTAGTCCTCCGCCATAATTAAGAGAGAAGGCATACAGTTACTCACATATTCCAGCATGTTTTGCTAGCTCAGTCTTAAAAAGAGCTTCTTTGAAGCTTTTTATTAGTCACTGTACCATATACAAAGTTATTACTTTTATATACTTCATTATACCACACAGTTATTACTCATTTTACCCCCGCAATAATGACCACACTGTTTCAATTTTTAAAATTTCTGAAAGTAAAGAATGGTAAGAAATAGCACATCCCTGCACTTCTACCAACAGCTATTCTTATTTCAGTTTCACAGTTTCTGTGATATAAGATTCTAATAGAGATACACTCAAAAGCATGTTTATAATCCTGAAAATGTGCCTAAGCGCAGTATAGACTGGAAGAGCTTTTCTGCTCTATTGAGAGACATTACACCTGTTTATTTAGCTCTCTTCTAAAACCCTTTTTTTCATAATATTCCACAAATTGAACAATATTTTTTAAAAATCAGCTCCACACATCAAGAAAATTCTCAATGACACTGCAAGCTCACTGTCTCTCATTAAAAATAGAGGAAACTTTTCAAATATTTGAAAGTAAAAGGATTTTCATGACAATTCTATTCCTTCTATACTATTCCTATGTCCAATGTAATTAGAATACCTTGCGAGACAAGAACCTAGGCCCTTTGAGAAAAGGAGAGTAATTATATATATATACATATATACATAAACACACACCAAAAAGGGATAGAAGAACAAGATAAAAGTTGGTCTCAGAGGATGTATGCTAATAGAAGGTTGTTACAAAAATATCCTAAAAGAACTGTTTACAATTTCACCTGGTCTGAATCTGCATGAAAAGAAAAAAATTGTCAAAAATAAGACTAATTTCTACATGATAAAAAAGCATTTAAGAATAATAAAAAATCTTCAAGAAGCAATTACAAAGTTGTTTTCTCCATTTTCGTCCACTTTTCTTGATTTTCCCTATGCTCCAAATTTTGAGCTCTTCCATACTGAAAACTTGTGAAGGTAAAGAAATTAATGCAAATGGCTCCTAGGAGCAAAGATTTTTTGTAAAACATAAAATGGTCTCTACCCTAATCTTATTTAATAAAAAAATCTTCTAAGTATGGATAAAAAAAGCTGCATGTAAAAATAAGGTACCGTATTTATGCAAATTATAAATCGCAGTATATGCAAAAGGTTCACCTTTGACCCATCTCTTCACTGTGTTTGCTTCACTGATCACTTACAACATTCTCTATCTAAAACCAGAGCAGTAATAGTGTTAAATTTGGAGCTTCCACAGCAATGACTAGAGGTCACCTCTAGTGTTACTATCATCACCAACCTTTGTCTTTTTTTTCTTTTTCTTTTTTTTTTTTTTTTGTGCAAGAGAGCAACAAGATATAAAAAGTAAAGAATAATATATTTAAATTGTTTTCTCATAAGAAAGATTGTCAAAAGTGTTATTTCTAAAGATCTCACACAAAATCTGCATTTCAGTTATATAAAAGCTTCTATTTATTATTTTCTCAGAGAAATAATATTGAGGAAATAAATAACAGAAATATTTATTTGGATTATGTATTTTGTGGATTATTAGTCTCAGTGGATCTGTTGTTCAGGTGTTTCATTGCTCTGTTCTTTTTATCTAGACGTTTCCCATGATTCAATAGAACCAAAGACTCTTCTGCAGGAAGACTTGGGTTGTTTGGAATTGCAGTTTCCTTATCAGTATTCCTCTGAGAAAATAACTTCTGGAAGGCCCTATGGCAATTATTCACACATAAATATTTTATTATTTCATCTTTTTTTTTCCACAAATATTTCAAAAGATAAAAAAGTTTTGACTAAGAAAAAATCACTTTTCTAATATTTTAACTGAAACTCAGCTATACTTTAACTTAAAGTAGAAAGTTAAAATGCACTCCAGTTATGCAGTCCTATATAAGGTCATGTTTTCATAAACACATTGGCACTGTAGTGCTACCAAATTCCAGTATTTTCTTTCAGATCTATTAATTTCCTTATCATTTAGTTGCTTCATCTACACCACTTTAAAGACTCTGGGTTTTGTAAAAAAAGAATCAAGCTCATGTGTGCAGAAAAAAACCACAAACCCTTGGAAAAATTAATTCGGAGCATTTATAAACCCCAAGAGTTACAGAGTATTTTGCTCTTCAAAACTCACTCTATTTAGGATAATTTCTTTCAAGAACCCTGACAAATGTTTTGCAAACTTTCAATTGGCAATACTAAAATTTACTATTCATCTCTGGACTAGAAACTTTAAATTTGAAGAAAATCTAGCCCAGCTACATAATACTAGATGCTTTTGTGAAATCCTTTAAACAGAGAAAAGCGTAGTTTGTTAACATCATAACATGTGACATGCTTGCCCTCTTAAATCTATAGAGGCTGTCAATTTCTGCTGCAGTGTGACCTTTACAGCACATTAAGCAGCACCATATGTCATGCAGATTTTGTTTTATTCAAACTAAGAGTTTGGAAAAATTTGGCTGCTGACAGGATTGCATGTATTATTCAAAATCTTCCAGATTAAAAATAAAAAATTTTAAATAAAAAGTTGCCCTTTAGATTTTCTTTCTGTAATCTTGTGTTATGAAAAGCAATGAAGAGAAGCCACTGCATATTTCTCTGTATTGATAGCTTCATTAAAGGATCTAAAGGTACAGAAAGTGCGACTATTCAAACTCTGATTCAAGGAACTGAATCCTAGAAGTATTTCAGGATTTTACATGCCAGTAATTTTTTCCTACAAGTTACAGTACTTCAAAGTTGAAGCATTTGCTTGTGGGGATTTTTTAAAATATGTTTCCCATTTCAACATTAGAATTCTTAGCAATACCACAAAGCAAAGAAAACAAATATTCTTATCCCAGATGCTGTGTGAAGGACCCTCACAGATTCGATGCTACATAGTACAGAAAAAAAAGACCATCTTAGAAGAAAAAATAAAAACAAGAATAACAACGAAGTCTAGAGCAAAAAACAAAGAGAAGATACGGATTCATAATAAACTAAATCTGAACAGAGGTTTTTGCAGCAATTGAATTTTTTGTTGTTCTTTTTATTTTCATGTCATCCCATTTCGAAGAAAAGCTTCCCTGTAGCAAAACTTTCAGAATCTGAAAGAGCTTCTATTCCACTTCTAATAATCATTTATCAATAACCTGCAGAATATAGGAAATATTTACTCAAAGTATTATTTTAATTACAATGATTTTTTAAAAGAAGATACACTGACATTCTACTTCTTGCATATCCAAGGTACAGCCCTACCTTGCAGCTTCTTCAACACAGCTACTTCCATTTTCAGCACTTGCTTTGGCTGCTGAGCTGATTCGACCTTCAGTGCAACGTTTTCCCGAGTAAGCAAGTCCAGTGCATCGTAAATTTCTCCAAACCCTCCACCTCCTATTTTCCTCAACTATATTGGGGAAAAAGAAAGAACAAAAACATATTTTAAAGAGAGGAGAAGAAAGTAAATAAAACAGCAATACTTCTTTGTTCTGCCTGTCATACCACAAAGGCCGTTGTATTACAAACAGATTTTAAAATAACCATCATGTCCTTCAGTACATGAAAGAGCTACTGAATAATTGACAAAGGTATGGCTAACCACAGTTTGGAATAGAACACACCTGATCTCCATCTGCACTATTGTACATAGTATAATAGAAGAGTGCAGTAGTATCCCCAGCATGAATCTGGGCAAAGTCAGCATGCTGAATAAAGACTTTCCTCAAATAGTCACACAGAGCCCAGAGATCGTCAAAGACAAATGCACAGTGACATTTTTAAAATATGCCATCTTTTTCTCTTTTCAGAAGTATGCACACTGAACAATAAAGGTATAAAGTTATACAAGTTTTTGGACTTCCTGAAAAGAGACAGTATTTTCAATTATATGGAGTGACTTACACACAGCAGCTAAATCATAAATTATAAGAAATGGCTACGATTTCTTTGAATATACATTTCCAGTGTTACTCACATTTACCTACAATTCATCACTACCATTCTTTTTAGCAGACAGACTAAAGAAACTTGCAGCACTAAAAGTTTCATCTGTGCAAGGAACAGGCAAAAAGAATGCTCATGGCATAGTAGGTAGTTTGCACTACATTCAGAGCAAATATTAATAGGTGTCTGTTCACTCTGCTTTAAGTGGTCACAGGGAACAGACTTCTTTGGTTTTCAATATCAAAAATGTCAGAGTTGTTTCACAAAATGCCTCCCCTGGCTAACATTCCAAAGCTGATAAAAGAGAAAAGGAGACAAAAAGAACTTACCCTACGACTGACATGGTTTTCTAAATGTCATGTGAAAACATACAGTTGCTAACATTATATGACTGCACTGCATTAAATGTCACCTAAACAGTCCAGAGTTCTAGAGAGCAGCAATACGCTCACCTACCTTCAGATTCTGAAAATTAAGCTAATGTCTCCTAATCCAGACCATCAGACATTTGACTGAGCAGGAAAAACACTTTTTAAAATGGCCTAATCTCTATGAATAAGGAAGAATATAACAGATAACACATGAATTTTCAGCATAATACAAGCACACCAGTGAGAATGCATAGTGAAAAAGGTGAGAGGAAAAGGAAAGAGGTGACACAGTCATCCTCACCCCTTACAAATGTAGACGAATTTATCATCTAACTTCATTTATCAGCTTTAAGAAATGGCCTGACCAAGAAAGAATGCCTTTGAAAGGTTGTTTCTCTGCTTGTGTGCTTAAAAAAATTTCAAACAAACAGACCACCACACTAATAAAATAAACAGATCAATTTATATCCTCAGATAAAGCACACCAGAATCATTAACATACACCCAATAATTACATCAGTCAGCAGTTCCAGGCACAAATTAACTTCTCTTTGATTGCAGAAAAAAATACTTTCCATGTCCTTTGTCACCAAGTCACACACATTAAACAATGAGCCCATATTTTCCTTGGTCTTTTTTTTGCTGCCAACATCCCTATAGAAGCCTTTCTTGTTGCTTTTCACATCCTTCACCAGACACAACTGCCAGCTGAGCTCCAGCTTTTGCATTCATTCATCATACAGAGGCAATGTCTCCATGTTAATCTTGGGCAGCCCATCCCTGTTCCCACCTTCTGTTCACTTGCATTTTGCTTTCCAGTTCACAGAGGTGTTGACCATTCAACCATACTGGCCTCCTGCCACATCTGCTCAACATCTCTTACCTTGATGAGGACCGCATTGCCCTTGTTTACACCTGCATTACAATTTCCCACTTTGTACACTAGTTTCAGGCTTCTCTTTTTTGCACTCAGCATCTCACATCCCAAACTCCTTCTCTCCATTCTCTCTTCAACTTTTGTGTCTTCATATGCTCCCAGGCTAAAGCATACAATTTCCAACAAGTTTTATCTTGGTACTTTTCCTTACACTACATAATGAATGGCATTCTTAAACATATCTAAAAACAATTACCATTACAATCAAGTCTCTCTAAGTCAGGATTGTAATAAATATTTTGAAGGCAAAAAAGAGGCATGAGGAAAAGGCATCAACAAAGGATAAAAGCAAATGCTAACAGACACCAGTAGAGCAGGAGGTTGTCACTGTGGAAGAAATATTTTATACTGTCTTTTTTATGCTTACTTTTCAAAATAGGATCACCCTAAATGAAATCCTATGAAATCCTGAATTCAGGAAGTCTATCACCTTAGATGCCAAAAAATCCTTAATGTTTGCTACAGAAGAGAAGAAATTGAAGAGTTACCTAGAGGAAATACTTGGCACTCATCTACCTGTAACACTTGATCCAGAAAACATATAAGTGAAAATGTATAATCACATGAAACAAATTACAGCCTACTTTCAAAATTTTCCAGAAGACACGTATCTCATCAGCAGTCTTTATTACATAGGAAAGAAAAGAAACCTGAAGAAAACAGGGCTACTGTTGCACACATCGGACAACTGAGTAGTTTTGTGGATAGTGATATATCAGTACGTTAGTATCTATTTATTAATGGTATTTTATACTATTTTATCTGATTCAAGGCTATGCTTTCAGTTTTTACTTCACTGCAGTATTGAGATCAAATATAAGAAGGTATTTTACAAATACTTATACTCCAGAGATAGCTATTTAGGTTCTATTAGGAACCAAAAAGGAAATACAAAGATTTCCTATACAAAGTTAGTATCAGCTTCCTGCATATTTAAATGAAAGATAGGGCACAAGACAGTAGAAATTATTCTTTCTTAAGACTTTGAACTTAATGATTAATCTGTATCTTCTATGTTCAGTCTTACAGTACTAAATAAAATCTTGAAATAGGAGAGTAATATAAAGCAACCAGTTCAGAATCCATTCACAGCCTACTACACACACACACAGATGCCCCAAAGGCTCTACTGTGAACTGGCCTTTTTTTCCCCCCCCCTTTTTTTTTTTTAATTCTAAGCAAAAAAAAATAAAGTGATCAGAGGAATGGAGAAGGAGCTACAAGAACTCAGCCTGTTTTTCCCAGCAAAAATAACTTCAAATGGATACTATTTCCCTCAAGATGCAAATCAAGGATGTGAACAGCAAAAGGGAACAGAGCTATTTATGGTAGAACCAATGCTGGCACACAGTGAAATGAATACGAATCATCTGAGAATAAATCTATGCCATAAAATCCAACAAACAAAAGGAAGAGCAGCAAAGTCTGAAAGATCTTCCGATAAGAACTAACATATCTCACAAACGTACTATTTCAGGGGAGGGCATCTGACTGATCTCCAAAATGGACTGACATAATCACTGGCCAATCAGATTCAATATACTAAAAGTGCTCCTCCAGTTGTGCTTGGATCAGGCACTACATTGTGATTTAAGAGCTCTCCTAGGTCCTTATCAGGGAAAAGAAAAATAACCCACCTTAAATCCTCATCACTTCTTTTTAAAGTAGTGTAAAAGAAACAAGTAGCTTCAAAGCTCATTCACAATTTAATATAAGTATTAAGAGCAAAATGTATCTCACAAGAATTTTCAAATTAATTTCAAAGCACAAACCACTTCTTTTTAAAAACATGTCTGAAAGAAGAAAAAGAATTGCAGGAAGGCATACTCACCACCTTCCATCTTTCTTTGACCAATATTCCCACACTGAGGATGTCAGGCTGATCCCCTCCTCCACTCATTGCAACCTCCTGAGGCAATGGAGCTGCTATGCAAAGTCTGCGTCAGAAGAAACCATCCAGATCCCAGGAATGGCTTCCATTTAACCAGTCACTGCAGAAACAGAGCACAATAATGGATCTCAGTGATTAACAGAGTAAGAAGAAATACAGCAAAAGTTGTGTTTCTCACCCAGCACCTTAACTAGTTTTTGTATCCCATAGTGACTAACGTTGAAATTTTAGTCAAACAGTCTCCAGTACAGAAAAAAATTCAAGGATATCCTTCCTTAATTTTTTTAGCCTGCTCTCTCTCCAATCTCCAATACCAATCTCAATATAGAACTAATGAACTTAAACATTTTCAGAGGTATATTCCACAAGCAGTTTCAAATTGCTGCAAGGCATAACTACATTTAAACTTAATTTTAATAATCCCTTTTAAAATCTAATTAATAACTGACTAAATAATTGTTTAATTAATAGTAATATATAACAACCTTAAAATAATATTAACCAAAAATTACAATGTTAAAAATAGATACTTAAATTTCAGTTGCATTGCATACAGACTACTTCACATTTTACAATGTGTTTCACACAGCTAGGATTACTTATGATTAAATACATCTAAAGTACAATTATGTCAAGCCATAAACAGCTGTCTTTGGTAAGGAAAAAACCCTGTCTATGATAATTTGGACAGTTTATTTTTTTAATTTTCTGGTTTTAGCAATCACTGCTAAATTGGATTATAGATAGCATTATAAAAAATTGTACTTTGGAGATTAATATATCCATAATGGCTCCCATCAGCAACTACTACAACCAATTAAAAGCTTATTTCAATTCTTTGAGCTTTTCTAGAATTGTGCTTATTGTTACACTGGTGTAATTATACAAGTGTAACTCCTTGTATAAATGCTCTTATCCTAAGACAATACTCTTCAAAAAGTGTATTTGCTTTAGGTTATTTCTATTGCTTTCAAAATAGCATAAACTGCAAGTGAATAATGCTTTTCTCCCTGAATCAACACAAAAACGGTATGCAAAACTGGTAAAACCATTCTGATTTAAATCAGCAGTATGGCCCTCCATGTGGCTAAATGCCAAGTTTACTACTGGGACTAAATTATGTTTTTTAAGAAACACTCTGCTGCTTAAACAACCTGGCTTTTTAAGACAAACCTTTGTTTGACACAACAGTAACTGTGGGTTTTTTCATGCTCTTTCATATTTCTTTTTCATACTGTATTTATGCCTTTTTGCTTCAATTGTACATTATGACAGTTGAACCAACTCCAAATAAAAGAGACCCCTCTGGAGAAATATTAATCTGGATTAGTTGAGGATCTAAATTTACACCCAATGAGAGTGGATTACATGCCTGTAAAGGAGTGCTCATTCAGAATACACAGCCTAAATTGGTTTAATTCTAACAAATGACGGGAAACCAAATTAAGATTGTGTGTTTTGAGTAACAGCATCCATCCTGCAATTTAATCAGGTTGAACTAAACCAATTCAAATCCTACTGGTGATAGTAAATTCTCCCCTGCAGATAAACTCAAAATTCTAAATAGAACTAGAGCCATTTATGTGAACCCCTTTAACATTACTAACCACTGACTGTAATTACTGTCCTTTCTAACAGAATTATCATAACACAGTCAGGAACTAAGACAAAATGAAAAGGCACTAATGAAGGGGAAAAGGTCTATTTCCAAATTACATGCTTAAAGCACATATAGTGGTTTTTCCACTAACTCAAATGTTTGGTTCTTTTGCCACCACCTGCCAGTTACACCAAAGCAAGGGTTGGTCTTCACAAATGAACTGTTCACTTCTGTACTGGGACTTCAAGAGGGTTTATTTTTTCCTGATATTTGCTTAAAACAAGTAATGGAGACACTATTCATCTCACCAGAGCAAAATCTAAAATTGCAAGTAAGATTTTTGATGAAGCTTTCAAACGTGAGCAAAATTCATCACCTGTAGGAAAAGTAGATGCTTTATTAAATCGAAGATATGACAGTTCAGAGTTTTTTGTTATTACTGCTATCAGCCTTGACCTGATTCCCGATTTGATACTTAACTTTTTTTTTTTTTTTTAATACATTTGAAGTTACAATTTATAGTCAGACCTCTGACAAGTATTTCTGAGCGCTATTCATTCATGGATTCTTGAGTGTACTGAGAGAGCATCATCAACCGGCCCAGAATGCAAAGGTACAGCACATACATACAAAGAACCTGTATTTTAAGAATTGTCATAGAAGAACTCTATTACTGTATGTAACATCTGCATGGCCAGAGTAACAAAATTTTTATGTACACAATTTCTCAATCCTATTCTAATACACTAATTTCTTGTTACATCTCTTATCCTAGATCATTAAAAAGCAACAATGTCTATTCTATATCATCACTAACAGGTATTCAAAACAATAAAACACCAGGACCCATTGAACTGTCATGCATGGGAGGCAAAAGTTCTCTCCTGAGCCCCTGAAGACAAGGTGCTAAGCTCCTCCTGAAGCTTAACAATCAACTGCAAGCATTACAAACATGTTGAAGTCAGTTTGAAGAATCCTGGTTTTTTTCAAGACTTCAAGTAAAGTAGAAGGAGGATTCAGTGACAAATTTCAAGGCCAGAAGGTTTGAAATTGGTCCAAACCTTTATCTGATCAGGTCGTTTCAAAACTTCAACCTCTTTCAGTGAATTAGCACACACTAATACGTAAGACTCCAAATGTTCTTCACGGCTAACATGTTCCAGTATGTTCCTTCCCTTACAATAAGCACAACTTGCTTTGTTTCAAGATTTAATATGTTTAATTTTAACTTTTTACCACAGGACTTGGTTACAGTTTTGGTAACCAAATTCCATTTCCAGTAATTTCACCTCATTTAAACATCTAAACATATTTTTTTAACCTCTTGTCAATTAATACATTTCGCTTTAAGCCTTCCTTCATAACCATGGGTCTTTTATATGATCCTCCTTCAAAACCCCTCTCCCTGCTCCACATTCTTCTTGTGGTATGGACAGCAACACTGAGTTAGATATCCACACTGAATTACACTCTATCATACCAATTCCTAATATGGAGAAAAGATTTTTTTGTTATTTCTTCATGGTAGAAGTCTGATTTCCCTAATTCAAGTCTGAAACTGCTTTACACTTTTGTTAAACCACAACTTTATCAGATGCTTATACACCTCCATCCTTACACTCAGGCATTGCTACAAGAATATGGTTTCTAAAGACCTTATTCACAATCTGATCTAGACAGAGTTTCATTGCTCTGATGTGTTCTCTAATGGCCTTAATACTGTATAATCTGCAAATCTGTTAATTATTGATGTACTGCAGTGGATAAATATCTTTATATTCCTTACCTAATAACAGATAATGTGTATTCTAGTAGGTTCAATTTAGATTACAGTCACCTTCCCCAAATTTATACGGAACAAAAGGACATTATTAGAGAGGACTACATTTGGAGGACTTTTGGACAGACATAAATATGCATTCTTTGGAGGTGGTTCTCAGGTCAAGCTTGAAACTGAAATTTCTCTGAATTTGGAAGGATTTGAACTCAGACTGTTTGGCCCATTCCAAATTTCACAGATGAATTAAGGACTCATAAAGCAAATACAGTTGCATTTGTATTACTGAAATACATTGTTTTCAGCATAGCTCTTTAACAGCCTACAATGCTGTTAACAATTTTAAAAAGCTCCAGCATGTTCTGTATTCCACTGAAGCAGATGAATAATTAATGACACACAGTTAAGGTGCAAGCTTTCCCTTACTCATTCAGCAGATGAATCCCTTAGCAGTGCAGTTTTATAGGTGGCAGTAAGGCTATTTTCAGCACCATGAACACTTCTTTGTAATTCTAAAAAAGTAACAGCCATTCTAATTGCAATATATCTCATAAAATTCTGTATTCATTAACTCATCAGTTTTCTTTTCAGATCAGTTTATCACTACAGAGGAACTTTTCAAGATAACTGAACTACCACAATTAAAGACAATTAGCCCTCTGTCAAATTTATTTCCAGATGACAGGTCATGGAGTAACTAGGACAACACAATGAGGATAGACTGTTCCATAACATAAGCCTTTGCTGAGAACTGATCACAGGATAAAATAAGAACAGGTAAAGGAGCATTAATGCTAATATCCAGAATACCGTACAAACAGCATCCATTATTTAAAATCCTTCTATCCACTTAACTGATTTTAACTACAAATCAGCCCCACAAATGACTTCCTTAATTTACCCCATTCAAGCACACTAAGAGATTATATAGTATTAAAAAACAACAGAGCAAAATTTCCCAAAACAAAAAGGCAATCCTTTCATGTTATTTGTGCGGACGTACATAATTCCCTTAGAGACAGCCCAAATGGAAGCCAATCTCTGCTTGCCAGCCTTTACAGATGCTTAAATTCAGATCTAAGGTTGAGAAAGTAGCACAGACAATTTTGGCTGAATGGAGGTACTGTAAGCTCCAGGACAAAGCAAGTGAGCACAGAAGATTATTTCTGTTCCATAGAAAGGAATGCATGTCCTGTTGCCTCCACTATGGAATAGTATCAACTTTTTACTATTAGGAACTCTGTAAGCATGTTAGGAGCTCTATCTGCCTGCCTGCAGCTCATTTGAAAAACTAGAAAATTAGCTGGAAACTACCTAAGATGGTTTCCATTTCTGTATTTTCTACTTTTGACCTGAACTTAATGAACAAAGAAAATTTTAAAAGGCCAGCATAAAGAGAAAATCAGAGCAGGAAATGTTCAAAGATCCTAATTTCACCACATTCATGGTAAAGTCCACTGTCTTAGAAAGGCTAAGAACATATTCAAATCATTAATTCTAGGGATAGAAATTATTTAAGTGCATTTATTCAAACATCCAAACTAGAAAGCTATCCTACACTTAAAACTGAGTATTTTCTAAATACATCTATTAAAACCTGGTGTTTGGAAAATCATCATTCTCCACATCAATGAGAAAACTGAATTTAAGACCTCAACTTAAATTTCCAACTGTACTGGTTGTGAAGAAAATCTTTTTTAAAATTCAACACAGAAGTAATGTCATTTTAGGTTTTCCTTTCTCAAGCGCTTGGGTGCCAAAAATACTCATCACCACTTGCAGACTCCAGGTGTGAAAAGCTCCCAACTGTTTTGTGTGCTACTGCCAAAGAGTCTATATTTCCTTCTGGCAAATTCTGCAGTTGTTATTACAAAGGTGGTGATATTTTCTCAGTTTGAAGACAGAGTTAAAAATACAACATTTAGTTTCAAATCTTATTTTAAAAAGACATATATTTCAAGCTACTACACTATTTTCAGTTTGCAAGAGAATTCAGTACCAAAATATGACAAAAACCCAAGTAAAGCAAAGTTTGACAAAGGAGTGTATTATCTTTTACTAAACCAACTAACACATGTAGCAAAACCACACAAGTTTTAGGCACACAAAACCCTCTTCAAGTCCAAAATAGAATTTACAACTTGAAAATTAAATTGGACTTAAAAGCATTTGCAATGAAGTAAAGTTCAATGTTTCTTAATCAGACTAAACTGAGATAAAGGGTACCCTATACCTTGCCATAGAGAAAGGACAGCATCTGTATATGCATGACAGGGAGAGATTATATGGTTGTGGCGCCTATCAGAAACACAGAATGTAATTTATTACCTATAGAAAACCAGAAAATTTTGGTTAGGGAGAATTAGAATGAGTCATAAATCAAAGACCCTAATTAATCCATGACATTTTTGCCATGGTATTTTTCACATGCATGAGTTAATTTCCTAATTTGATCTGTCACACTATAGTACAAAGACTTATGTCAGAAAAAGAGAAAGAATGGAAGTCAGCTGCAGGGAAAGGCTGGACAACTGTGTTGCTTTCAACTCAAACCAGTTGTTGAACTTCAAACTCAGGTGCAGAGCCTTTAATACTAATGCGGAAACCTAACCCTTGGGAGAAGTTAAATTCATGCCAAATAACACTGTATTATTCTCAATTTTTTCCACAACTCAGAGAGAGTTCCAAATCAAAAAGAGGATTGTGAAGCCCTACTAACTACTCAAAAATTAGTTTTAAAACCCTAAAAGTGTCACTTGTTTAAAAAAAAAAATGGCTGTATTTCTGTGTCTTAGATTCACTGTTGTGAATACCACTGTTGTGGTATTGACAACAAACCTAAATGGATCTAGAAGCATGGATTTTTGCTATAAAAATTTGTTTTACTTGTCAAGTCTTCATCAAAGAAGCATGAAAATGGAAAGTCAGATCTGCAATTACCTTAATTATACAAGGTTTTACAATAATAATTTTTCAAGATCCTCGGAAAATTTTCATTGTAGGAAACTTGTAGTGAAGTGTGGTTTTCAACAAAGACAGCTTGAAGTCAAACAATTAAGATATTTCAAACAGTGGCACAGTGCTGTAATATCAAACTACTTATAGTCTGGATTTATCAGCAAAATTTAAATCTTTGCTTCCAGTTTTTTGAAATGTCGCAATAGTCACTTATCCTCTTACCCAGAATATTAACAGCTCATCATCAATGTCACTAACTTTATATACCAGGAATAGCATAAATTGATCTTTTAAGATGCTCCAAACTATTGACCTCTCCACTAGTACTATCTATTATTTCATAAATCCATTTTCTCAGTAAAGAAAAACATAAATGTCCAACACATGCATACAACACACAACTACAGGAGACAGGAAAGCAAGCAATATACTGCTCTGAAGAACTTTTCCAAAGCCTATGAAACTTTTTGCAGCAGATATGCAGCAATTTACAGAGGAGAAGAGCTGCTGCTATGGACTGTGCAAGAATGATGCAAGGGCATATATACAGCGAAATGCTTAACCCAAAGAAGTAAAGTTCAGGCAAACTCTAATTACAAGTGGGAATAACACTTAACTTCTTTTAAAGTACAAGAAAATTGGCAGAGAAACTTTGAAGAGACATTCAGCTAGATGGCATGTGAATAGCAAAATGTTGTCTGCACTGACAGCATTCAAGTGATCAACAGGGCTGCCAGCAGCACAGAAGCAGCCCAGCTGGCAGCCACACGACTGCATGCACAGCATTGTGCTCAGGCTGCAGCACCAGCAATGAAGCCACCTGGACCTCATGAACAAAACCTGAAAATTCTCTTGATATATCAGTTAAAGCACATCACAAAAACATGGTGAGCGAGGCCTAACAGCTTGCTGAGGAGAACAGGAAAAAGAACAGAGGAAAAGATCTTTTTTCAGTCTGTAATGTCTCATCTCTTAGCATCCTCATTTTCAGGGCACGTAACTAAATCTGCTGCAGCATTGTGATAAAGAGAGGGCACTGGCTGTGCATACATAGGTAATTCCATCTCCTTAAATACAGTAGCTCTTCTTTTTGCTAATGTGTAAAATGAGGACAGCAACTACTACACCAAGCAGGATGACTCCTAGCTGACAGGAAGATGGAACATGAGCGAGTCCACATAGGGCAGGACATCTACCAAACTCTGACAGGCCTCCTCAATGAGGGGAATGTACACCCATCCTGCCACACAGCACAGCAATCCCTGAGAGAGTTAAGGAGGAAAGACACACCATCAACATTACAGTTTATGCAGGAAATACCTCAGCTGTTCAAGGAGGGTTGTACTTTCCAGCAGCAGATCAAGAGCACTAAAAAAGTCAGGCACAAAGAGAAGATGAAAAACCACAGAGACATTCATGCTAAGACCAAATCAGCAGTGATGTCAACACTCCTAGCACCTGTGGGTAGGATACAGCCACATAAGTGGGTCCTTATGAACTGCCAAATGACAGGAGAGGTGGGAAATGGCTTGGTGCCTGGCTCTGGTGAAGGAAGGTGGCACTAAGGCAGGTGAATAAACATACGATACACTGCCAGCAGGGCAGTTACTACGAGTTACTACTTTATGTTCAGTTTGGCACAGCAGTAGAGAGAGGCTCTGTACAGTGCCAGGAAGTCTCTCTTGTTCACAGAATATTCCACAATGATCACATGGGCTCAGGCAACATCAAATCTACAAGTACAATACAAAGCAACAAAGGAGATGGGTATCTCATCTAAGACTGCCTAACCAGTTTGTCCCTAAAAAATACTGGTGCTGGAAACTACAAAGGTACAGGAGCTCCAGTCAACAATGTGGCTTAGTCAGAGTATGCTCTGGTTTTATAGCTGCAGCTCAAGATGGCTTCAAGCAACAGCGACTGAAATTTGAGCTCCTAATCCAAGATCCTTCAAGGGTAGAAATGGAAGACAGGTATTAGAGAACCAAAAGGGAACTTTGGCAAAGGCATTTGAAGTTGGGACAAATCCAGAAATATCAACTTAATTTGCAGCAGGAAAAAATTAGGTTAGGCAGTAGAAAAGCAGATAGCATGGACAGCTAATCAGAAGAGGAGACAGGCTGCATTAGACCAAAGATCCACCTAGTCCAATCTTCTGTTCCTGACTATTGCCAGCAGCTGGTACCTAAGGAAAAATGCAAGGGCACAGAAAGCATATGATCACACATGCCAGAATATTTTCTGGGGATATAGCAAGCAGGGACACAAAACAAAGCCAAAGACGGCATTTAAGATTTTTTGTCTCCAAGTTCATCAGAACTTTTCTGAACCATGAAAACTTTACCACCCGTAACACTCTACTGTAAGCAAACTGTAACCTAATTCCATGCTGTGGGAAGCACATCTTTGTTTCCATTTCTCTTCTGCTAGTTACATTTGAGGTTCATTAACCCCTGTACAGGAAGGCGGTGTACAGTTGCTCCCTGTTCACCTTTCAGTCCTACACAGGGAATAGACCACTACCATGTGCCCTCTCATTTAGCTCTTCAACTATTTGATCTTTGCTGATTTTGATCACCACATGTGTGCTTTTTCCAGTTCTACAACATCCCCTCTGAGATGTGGAGGCTAGCATTGTTAGCAAGCACTAATCTGCTATTTTCACAGAACCTGCAAGACCACATTCAAAAGAAGTAAGTTCTGTAAATTTTTTAATTATTTATCCTATGTGAACTGCTTTATGATAATTTTCATTCATTATTACCTCAGAGTAGCAAGGTCTTTCTCCAGTTCTTCCATCTTCATATTTGCTAATTGTAATACCCTTGTATCACCAGACTGTGTAATTTCAGTATTTGCATCTTGTCTAGATCATCTGTAAATATACAGTACAGCACAGAGAGCTACCCTTCTTAGGCTGATGAGCTATCATTTATTAAGATCAATATTTTCACTCAGGTTCCATTAAAAAAATATTTTTGCACTAAGTGTTCACATATAGAAAACCTGACTCATGATCGTCCATCTGGATCATTAACAGCTCTGCTTTCAAATTTGGAATGGATTCCTTGGGTATGTAAACACAATGCTCCTTTAAAAGAAGGAGTCAGACTGGATGGGACCTTGAACAACCTGGCAACCATGGCAGGGGATGGATCTAGATGATCTTTAAAGTCCCAATCTAAACCATTAAAGGGACAACTGAGAGGAACTGCTGGGTGACTTCATGGTACTGTATAACCAGGAGATAAAATGGTAAATGAGGTTCTATGTATGTACATGTAAAATAATGTTTATCAGAAAAATAATCCTAACTGATCATTAAACATATGAGAAACTATTAGAAATCAAGAATAGGATCTTGTTATTATGACATACATGAAAAAAAAAAGATGGCAACTCAATGCTAAATAGCAGTCAAAAAAAAAAGTTAGGAATTCAGACAAAGCAGATGACAACATGAAGATCATGTATATATCCATGGTTCACTAATACCTTGAGTATTGTATACAATTCTAGCCCTTCCTACCTCAAAAAAAAATGTTCAGAAAATAAGAAAATAGAACAAGATAGTCAGGGATACAGACTAATTTCCACATTAAGTAATGACTTACAATTTTTTCAAGGGATGATGGGAAGTAGAGAGGGGTACTTGACAGCAGTCTACAAAACCATTAGGAGATAGAAAGGTTGGCTAGGAATCAGCTATTTATGATGTCATTTAATAAAGGAACCAAAAAAAAAAATCAAAATAGGTCAGCAGGAGCCAGACTCAGAAGAAACTAATCTGTGCAACTTCTTGCCAAAGGATACTGTGAATGCTAAAAGTTTACAATGGTTGAAGTGGGCAACAGTCAACTACATGAAAAAGAAAATTTCTGTGGGTTACTGAAAATACATTTTAAGTATATTCAGTGCAGAAAGTCCCTTACTAAAAAATGGAAAAGAACTAGAGGAAAATATAATTTATATTACCTGTGGTTTTGTACTTATCCTTAGACATCTTTCCAAAAATAACTTGTTAGTGGTTATTGAAAAAAAGGACAAGAATTCCCATAATTTTGTTGACACTAGATAAAATGTTCACAATTCTTAACATTCTTTTCACTTTTCTAAATAGTTTTGGTTGGATATTCCTCAACATAATTTCATAAGGAATCTCTGAATTTTAACTAAATTCTAATATTTTCTACCTTTCCCACAGAAAACACATTAGAGGCAAATCCTGACTACATCCAATACCATGGAGGCTTTCTTTGTTCTGGATTAAAGCATTTTTTCCCCTAATTACGTTCAGCATATATACACCTATTTTTGATATGGCACTACTTACATACAAGAAAGAATTATATAAAGATTTCTACATTGTTTGCTAGAGAAGTGATCACACACTTTTAGCGACACAGAACTTCCTTCCCCAAGGGGAAGGGCTTTTACCACATCATTAAATATTTAAAACCATACAAGACCCTACAGCATGCAGAAAAACGCAGAGCAAAAGTATGCTTTTTAATCCATTTGTTGGTCACTATCAGTTGTCAAGGCTGACAAAAGGACAATCTGTTCCTGGAAATTTTGTTGAGCTGGTAGCTGGTGATGGGAACAAAAGAAGAGATTCAAGTTTCAGGTGCATTTTCAGAAGTTTTAAGTGTTGATGCTCCAGTATTGAATTGGAAAAAGTGTTTTTAATTTGCTTCCATCCAATAGCTTTGCTTCACTCTGGCACCTAGTAAGTAAGATTTCAATAACCACTAACAATTGTTCAGTAATAATTTTAAAGCTGAAAAATCAAAAAAAGTATGTGAGAGGCTTACATCTTACTTTTAAGAGAAAAAAGCACTCATGGATAGAGCAATAGTCATGCTCTCAAAATATTAAAATAGTTCAATCAACTAGTTAGAGTTTTCTTTTTTGTTTGTGTGTGAACTAAAATTGCCATGCATATGGTGATGCATAAGAAATGAAGCAAGCTTATCAAAACATGCCAAAGATTTAAAAAAACACAATTCATGGAAATTACTTCCTGTCACCATGTTTAGCCTAAAACATACAATTCACACACATGAAGCCTAAATAAATAAACTAATCCTCTATTTTTGCCTTTAATATATCTACAGCTGCCTCCTTCAGGTTCCATTACTTACTAGTTCCGACTCTCTGCTCTAGCCTTTTGACTTCACGCTACACGGAATAGAAACCATGTCAAGAAATTCCAGCTCTTGCCTGAGAGTCATGGAGGCTGCACAGCAGAAGGGCATCCAAAGCTCACCAGAAAGGGCCTGAGGAAAAGGAATTAAATGGGAAAAGGGGAGAAGGAGGAAGGTGCGAGTATTCAAGGAGCTTTGTGCTTCTCTCACGTTTCTTGTTTCTACTTCCTCATAATTGCTGAGGTGACCATCAACGAGCTTCTGCTCTGTTCAAGATTCCCAGGTATAACTGCATCAAAGCAAAAATTAGCTCAGGGAATCAGAAACATAGTATTTTTTATAATACTGCTATGGTAACATACTTTGTTAAAAAGAATATGACAACACACTTTTTAATACATAGCTATACTTATACATTACATGTATATGTGTTTTTACTATATACACATATGTTTACATTATTTACATATCTATTCCATGTACATTACATATACATATACTTTTTATAGAAATGCAGAACTTTGTATCAATGAGGATTCATGTCTTCAACCATAACTACTTACAAAAAATGGCAGCAAATTTGGCAACGTAGCTACATAGAGATTCAAATGAATACAGCCTAACACTAAATGGGCATGATATTTTTAAAAGTGAATTACTAAAGTAATGGGAGAGAGGTATGCTTAATAATAATTTAAATCAGTGCTATCACTAATCATCTTTAAAGTATATAAAAAAATAAATGAGTGGTGTGGACAAATAGGACACAGGAATTTGTGGGTCATAGAGGAAAAAAGGAAACCAATACCTGCAATAAGCTGGAAGTTGTTTATAGACGTTAAGTGTTACTCCCTAGATTCATCTTCGGAGGCTGTTTATTGGATTCTCTTGAGGTGTTCTGTAAAAATTGTTAAGCTGCAGGTAGAATAATGTTTTAGCCTTTTATACACTGTCTGAAAGTTCACCATAATGCACAGTGATTGCTTATAGAAGTGCACTGGAAAAGGCTTATATCCCTTGCTCACGGATGGTATAGCTGCATTTGGTATAATTTTGACAGCAAACAATTTGGTCCTGATGACGAGTTTAGCATGACTGGAGATGTCAAAAAGCCAGAAGCTGTGGCTCTGGGAAAACTTAAACAGCAGAGGTTTTTCTCTGGTATAAGTAGCAAAGGCATATAGATTATCCGTGCATGTCCCAGGATACAGCGACATGGGAAGACGAGACGCTCCTGTCAGTGGCAGCCCTCTCCAAGTGCCGAAGCAGTTAAGCGCTTGCCTGCTGCCTGGGCGGCTGCCGGCAGCACGGGCACCCCAGGCCCGGGCGCTCAGCACCCTGGCCAGCTCCGGCCGGGCAGCGCCCCGGGCCCCGCCGCCACGACGCTGCGTCTTCCAGTCCATCATAAATATTAGTGAGATGCTACCAGGTCAGGCAGGTTGAGACGGATGCATTTGAATAACTTGTATCTTAATAGGAATTTTCAAGGAGATCTCTGATTTAAAGATTCCTGAAACATAGAACACTCCAGCAGATAACTGATGTTAACGTTTGGAAAGGATAAATGAAACTACTTTGGTAACTATGGGCCATCAGCTCGATACCAATTCCAGTCCAACAAGGGAACCTGACTATTAAAGAATTAAAGGAAGACACTATAACTACAGCCATTCAACTAAGTTTCCCTTCCTATCAAACTAACTTTTTACTATGGCATTACAAGTTTGGCCTATAAGGATAATAGTTATGATGGCACACTTCTGTAAGACATCTAAGTTTATATCACATAGTACAGTCTCTTTTTAAGAAACTAAAAATGCCAGAAAATAAATAGATCCTATACTAAATAATAGGTCCCAAAATGTAACTGTCAGTTGACTGAACAAGTATCTAATTACTCCCATAGGAATCCATTTCTGACTTAATACTGAAACATTTTTTACTCAGGAAAGAATTATGAAGTTTGTAGAGAGATCAGGAAGTGGTAAAGGACAAATGGCATCAACTGGTTAAACAGACAGCAATCAAACTACACATGAGTCAGCTTAGATAAAAGAAGACATTATCCATCAAGGAGCAAAGAATAAATGGAAACATCACCTACCATGATGTAGCAATCAGTTACTTCTGATATATGCATTTGCTGGAGTATTAAAGTTATGACAACTATGGATGAAGAGGCAAATAAATACTAAGAGAGACCATAATACCTCTATTTCCTCAATGGAGGATTGATGCTAGAACATTATATTCAGTTCTGGTGTTCGTATTTCATGAAAAGACCTTTTTTAAAAACAAACAAAAAAAAATACAGAAAACCAAAATATTAGAACACTGGATAGTATGTATGTGAAAATTATGAAGCTCAGTTCCTTCACATTATCTAATAAAAATTGCTTTAGTCTAGGAAATTGCAAAAGATCTTCATTCTGACACACAAATCATACAACTAAAAGGTTGAATCTTTAGATTCCTTAAACCACAAAAATATCTCCAAGATCTTTAATTTGCATTAACAAAGATACTCTACTAACAGAATACTTCATTAACTCTTTCAGTGGATTCCTTATCACTGACAATTCTTAAAAGACCAAACAATGATTTTCTACACTATATGCTCTTACTTGACTACAGCTAGCACACGTAATTCAGGGAAGTCCTAGGGAAGCTGGTTTTACACACAAAGTTAGCCTCAATAATCACAATTCCCTTGGTCTTCACACAGTTAGACTGAGATAAGTGATGAGGGTTTTGTCTTTGAAAGTCAATTATACAAGGGTATTTCATTATGAAAATACAATTATCCTAGGCACATTTAGTTTGCTGGGACTGTCTTAAGTTCACAAAAAACATTACTGGGATCAGTTGAAAATATAAAACATGGCAGAATGATGAGGCATAAAAATCAGTAAGTTTATGTATTACAAACACTGGGGTCAAGAGACTCTCAAAAATTGTAAGAATTTCCTACATATTAGAAGAGCAAAGAGTGCAAGATCAGATTGTAACTATCTTCCAAATAAATGTACAATTATCCCTAAAAACAAAAGAGTAAAGTTTCTCAGAAACCCTTACAGGCTTTCATTTTATCCCTTACTTAAATAATACAAAGCATTGCATAACAGTGTTAGATGTTTTAAGAAATACTGGCTGTACGTAAATAAAGACATTCAATTCCAAATCTCTCCAAACTAAAGTCCAGGCTACAAAAATAATCCTGATTTTATTGTTGACCTATAACCTCATATATTTGTATATTTTGAATGTTTGAACACTTGATCTATACGAATAGTTTGTCTAAAACCAGAAGTTTTACTTCAGACTGACTGAGAGCAGATTTAATTTTGTAGATATGGAAACAGTTACACATGACACCATAATAGCAAAATGTAAAAACTCTACACTGGTAACAGTATTCTCTGTAAGTTCTTGAATTTACATGAAAGAAATACAGTTCTATCAACACAAATGGTTAAGTATTTTCTTTTTTTTTTTTTAATACACCAACGGTCATTAAATTTGCTTCGAGCATATTCAGTTTTAAACTGTGGTGAGATACTTCTGCATTTTGAAATTATTATTTAAATGACTAATTTCTACTCTATAAGAGCATAATGTAAATACACAATCATATGGCAAGCAGGATTATGAGATTTCTACTGAGAAACAGGAAACATTCAATGATATGGGTGAAATATGTGTACATAGTGTACATTTTTTAGTAATACCAGAAGCTAGAACAGAAATAATACAGTTAAGAGTAGTAATAACTACATTATTATTTATTAAGACCAAGATTCAGCTTTTACATGTTTCAGAGCAAGGAATATAAGAGCACATTATAATATGTCAACACCAAATATGAGCAACATCCACTGCACAGCTACTCATATGTTAGCCACAGTCCTGATTTAGACCATAAATCAGTTCTGTTCAAACTTTTACTTCAGGAAAAAGATATACTTCAGTGAGCTATTACATGTTGATGCAGGGCTTCACAACAGAATTGAAGTATTAACTGCCAGTTCCAACAAGCCAGACAAAGTACAGCTGCTCCCTGATTAGGAGGGGAAAACTGACTGATCAAGGAAAGATACGTAGAGAAGCACTGCCACATGACTGAGGTATCCTAGGCTCAAAACTAATGAAATATATCAGACCAACAGGAAGAAATGTCCTCCTTGAAATTAGCATCCTGTCCAAATTTCCTTCAAATCAACAGAGAAGAAAGTGCACCATCACCTCAAAGCAGCTTCTCATGTAAAATGTTCCTCTTTCTCTTGTGTCCTCCCTGAACTGACAATAGGCAGGAAGACCTGCCAGCTGAGCACCCAGGCTACAGTAAAAGAAAGGATCTGGTTATGACTATCTGAGCTACACATTCAGGGTGAAGTTGCACATAACAGCATGACCTAGCAAGAGTTATAAACCTGTATCAGCCAAAAAGCAATACAAACAACTCCCTTTTTACAATCATTCTCTGCCAAGTTAACAAGTTGACTCAGTGTAGCTCAGAGATCAATGGGCACTAGAAAAGGCCCAGGCAGAGAACATCATTTTCCACTTAAAAACAGCAGCCAACTGTTAGACTGGTTTAACAATAATGTGCAATTTCATCTGCAGGAGCTAACATGTGAAAAACATTCTTATACCTATGTACATCTACAAATAAATAACAACTATCACCAGACAGTCAATAACGGAGCTTCTTTCCTTCACACATCTGCTTTACTGTGGGAGGGTCATGGTTTGCTCCCCAGCTTCAGCATCAATTTCTTAGTTCTTGACAGGTCAAGACAAGAACTGACTGGGTTAGCTAGCATGTAGCTCCCACAAGACCAAACAATACTTTCCTCATACTAATCTATCCTGTGATTCTTTCAAGATTTTCTCTAACCAGATGAACTGTTCAACAGGTTTCCTCACTGGATACGCTGTCTTGCTCAAAATTGTAAAACTGTAATTTCACCCAAAATCATCATGATTACTACAACAATCAATAGAGCTTAACAAAACAGCACTTAAACTTCACACAGAAAAAGAATAGTGATCCAATGTGAATTCCTCTCCTTCAACTCTCAGAGTACCACATGACAATTTGTTCCAGGATGACTTGACTTAGGGAATTATACTTTGATTTTATTTATAGACAACTGGAAATGGAAAATCAAAGCATCACGTATGAACAGGGCATTCAATTCAATCCAACTGGAGAAACAGCACAGTCATTCTTCATCTGATACATTTTCTATCAGTTGATAATGCCCATTCTAGATCTATTTAACTCAAGATGCTGACAAATGGAAAGATGAGAAAATAATTATTTCAAGGCAACATATAACTCAAGAATACAAATACATTCTAAAAAGTCACCAGTTTGATGCTGAAAAGTATATTCTATTTACAGATCACTGCCTCCCTTTTTTTTAATTCTTCAACACTGCAAAGCTAGAGTCATACTTCATTTTCTCAGAAGTCACACTGCTTGCCACAAGTGGAATTTGAAGCATTACTATGGCAACAAGTAAACTTGACAGCTACAAGACATATCCTGCTGACACACCATGTAACAAAGCAATCTAATTTTTACTATGTTGAACAACATTATATCAAAAAAGTGTTGCTAAAACCCCCACAAAACATTAGTATCCTGAGACAGAGCATGACAGAAGCAACAAATACTATCTACGAATTATCTGGGAAGTGACAGAGAGCAGAACGAACCCCCTTTCAGAATCAATAAGCAGGTGTTGACTGGAGACAATTCCAAATTACTGAAAAGACACAAGCTCTGAAAGGCAAGATCTCTCCTAACTGCAGATGAGTCTACTGGAACAATTTTTGTGTCATTTCAGGTGTGAGAGAAGTGTATCAAAAACATAATAGAATTATTTCTATATAAACAGACCAGGATGACACAAAACCTGACCGTTTACGTTTTTCCGCATGTGAGCTCCACACAGTAACCTATCCCTGCAACAAGTAACAAATCTCTTTGCAACACCTAGATAGAAAAATATGGCTAGGTATTAAAGAGGCTTGATATCCTTGACCAGCTCTCAAAGCAAGTTCAGCATATTTTACCCTTCCTTCATACATCAGACAGCTTTGTACTGGAAAGAAAATTACTCTCCTCACCAATGCCATCAGTGATCTGGCAAACTTCATCCATGAAAGAGGCCTTGAATTCTTCCAACTACTACTTGCCCTGAAATGCAAGGCTAAGCAACACACACACATTTCTCCAAAAGGAAGAATTAGTGGATAGAGTTCCTCATCAGTGTAATTCTCAATAATTGACTAATCTCTTCAGACAAAAAGCAACAGCATGAAATAACATTTGAGTGATGTAATTCTGTGATGACAAGTTCTCAAACACAGGACAAGAACCACAGAAAAACATGCCTGAACATAACAATGAAAATATTTTAAAATTTTTAACAAAACAGTTTTGTTAAAAACACTCAAGACTTCTTCAGTTTCTCAATTTGCCCTCCTTTCCTCACTCCTCTCCAATTAAACTTTCCCTTCTCCCCAAAAAACTTCTCAAGTTTTCAATGATTCATCTCCATTAATTGAAAAATAATTTTGAAAAACAACTGATCAAATGTTACGACTTGTACAACATCTCAAAAATGGGAAGAGAATTCTCAAGCAGATCAAGAGGTGAAGTGCCAGAAAGCCAGATTTTATTGCTTGAATTTTCCACTACTTGGGTTTCAAGACTAGTGACCTATAAGCTAATACAGAGAAAGACTATGAATTTAAACTGCTAAGAATGGCACCTCGATTTCATGAGCAGCTTAAAAAAAAAACTCCGAGTTACTAGATTCCCTCAAAAGCACACTACTAAATGTCTAGCACTGAAGCAAGGAGAGGGAAGTATTCCAACTCCAAAATTTTAATAAATAAAGTTGTAAAGAATAAGTAAAAAACTACATTATATTTTCAAAGAAGTTATTTTGAAAGAACATACAAGATATAGTTACTAAAAGCCACATTATAAAGTACTCAATATTTCTAATGAAAAGAGGGAAGTCAACTTTTATTCTGCCACTGCATGACAGAGAATACAATACGAGCATTAAAGCACTCTACTAGTGCGTGGAAAGCAGAAAAATGAAACTGCTCCATTTAGTTGTTCTCTCTTATCCAACTGAAATAGTTTTTATTTCCTCTTCTAAAAATTAACATGTTCAATTCCCACTTAAGTACCCTAGATACTATAAACAGGGAAAAAAAAAAAAAAGACAAGTAAAAGATTTGAACAAGTTTCTCTCACACCGATCATGAACAAGAAGTCGAGTTCATGACAAGCAGTTTTTAAACACATGTGACCTGTAGCTCTTGAATTCCTTAGGATACCCCTTGTATTTAGGCAATTTTGCATGTTTTAATTCTCACCCACCAATACCAATACTTTAACAATTGGCCCATCAGGCTGATTTACTAGATCCACAGCACAACATGCTGCTCTGTGAGATTACTCAAAGGAAGCTCACGTTTCTTGAGGTGAGAGTGTTTTCACGGAACAAGGGAGGAAGGACAGTGGCTGGTCCATGCACAACAACGCATCCCTGTAAAACCACAATGAATCCTGGTGTCTTGTACTGAAAAGGCAGCTGTTTCTCCTCCCCTCTAGCCTAACACAAAGGCTTTGTGTAGTGCTTCCCCAGAGAAAAAGGAAGAGACAAGGCAAGACATAGGAATACACAGAAACTGTCAATCTCCTTTGTAAAGTACCAATTCATTCCCAATAGATAAACAAGCCCTCACTGAAACAGAAAACACGGCAGTATATTAATATACCATACACTGCAACTTCACACACTGAGCAGATGCTTAACCTTCTGTACACAAATATCTAGCACTGCTAGAAACTGATCGTTTAGAAGCCAGTTTTGAACAAGGAAAAGCCCACTCATATCTCTCTTCTGTCATACTCAAAAATCTTCTTGATATAATCAGCCACATTGAGAAAAGCCTCTCTGGAATTTGTGATGTTAGAAGTACCAGAGCCTGCAGTATGCAGCAGCAGTAAAGTGACTACTCTAAACATAAGCAACGTCACAATATTCCAGTCGCCCAATTTGTTCTTCTCATTCTAACCTCATCCTTCCCAAACAGGAAGCTTAAAAAGATGCTGAGCTTCAAGTAAATAATGGTACATCAGGAATATATTAGAGACGAACAAAGTATTTGTTAGGGATAATTGGTTCCATCTTCACATTTTTTAAACTATATCTTGATGCACTGTTTTCAAAATAACTTTTGACAAATGACTACACATACTATTGCAGTATAATTTTTCTATATATCATTTCATTGACAGGCCAAACAAATGTTAACAAATATACCTCTGGTTTAACAAGTTAAGAAAGTTTTACTACTTTGTTAAACATAATTCACACTGTAAAGCAAATGAATCATCATCAAGAAAGTGTACTGGACAATATTAACACAAAATAAAAATGTTGGGTATCTTTGTACCATGAATTCATATAACTAAGACTTCAAAAGACATTACCAAAATCAAACAAGAGCAGCAAAATAAGCCCTAACCTTTTATTTTCTCAGATACAACAGCTAAAATGAACTAACATACCTACAAGCATAGCTAGCATGTGTTCAACAGAGGCATGGCATTTACTACACAGAATGCATTCTAAAAATCTACTCATTTTTTCCAGAACCACAACACGGAAACTAACCACATGCTTTGAGGCTAACAAGATACTTAAATAAATAGAGTACAATTTATTTTAATGCTCTCAACATTCCTGCAATATAGTTTACTAATTTAGAATGTTTAAGCTGAAATTAAACTGGTTCTGCACATAGTGTCTAACTAAGAATGCCACTACAACCTACTTTATAACTCATTTTCTATAGCCCTTTCCAGCGTAATTATAAATATGGTCGAAGGTTCTCAAAAGGCTGTGGTATCCTCCAGGGTCATTCCTTTGTGTCCATTCCCCCCCGCCCCCACGATCATACATCAATATTATTATTTGCACTCCCATCCCCACACACTAGCAGTTGTTTCCAACTGCTCTGGCTCACACCAGAGGTTACAAACCTCGTAGCGATCTTTGTCCTCTCATTGCATTTGCTCTAGAGTGACAACAGAAGCCTAAGGATGCTGCTGCAGCTCCAGACATCATCAGTTGACTTGGGAACAAGGTGCTGCCCCACTTCCTCTTTGTAAAGCTAAAAGTACGTACAATAACGTATTTTTAACGCCGTTCCACACGCAGCTCGTACGGTCCCCCTGACCGCCGTGGTGTGCGCACCCGCGGCCTAGCCAGGCATATCTGTATGCAAGGATCGATGCAAGTGCCGCTAATGGCTCCAGCACTTAGAGCGCCAGGCGACAGACAGCCCGCTTCCCATCCAGCCGTGCCCACACAGCAGCCGTCACACGCATGCCACAACCCAGAGCTGGAAATACAGACGCAGCTATTTTAAAACGGAGATCTTTCGCCGTCAGAACACGTAAATTTCTGTACCATTTGCCTTCTTGCAGCAAGTGGGAGGGACAAAAAAAAAAATCTCGTGCCTATCAATTTGAGTTCTCCGTGGAGGCCGGGGCAGCGGTGACTGCTGCTGGAGCCCGCCAGACCTACCGACCTTAACTCCACGGACGGGATCGCCCCGTCCTGCCCCACTGGAATAAGCCCTTCTCGGGGCAGGCAGCGGCCCCTGGAGCTTCCGCGCCCGGCAAACTCCCTCTCCCGCGGGGACAGAAACCACGACGCGGCTTCCATGCAGCAGCCGCTGGGGCCGGGCCGGCAGCCGCCAGAGCCCGCGGGCCGCACCCCGCCGAGGCGGCCGGAGCGCCCCCGGGGACGGGGCGCGGGGTAACGGCGGCGGCCGCGGCGCAGCACCACGAATCCTCACCTGGAACGGGGCCGAGGCGGCGGCTCCTCGGGGCGGCGCGGCGAGTCCCTGCGGCGCCCCCGGCCCCACAGGGGATGGTGTGCGCGGCGCGGGGCGGGGGCTACAGCGGCGCCCCCCGGCCCAGCCTCCGCCCCATGGCGTGCGCCGCGGTCTCTATGGCGACTGCAGAGCCGGGCCGGCCCGCGGGGAGGGGTAACGGCAGCGCGTAGGCGGAGGGCGCTCAGCGGGTCACGGGGCGGCTCGCAGCGCTCCCCACGGGGGTTGAACCCCTCGCCGCGGCCGCCGCCATCCCTGCGGCAGTGCCGGCCGGAGCCCGGCCGCGCTCACCCGCGCCGCCGCCCCCGCGCTCGCCCCTCCTCGGCCGCGGCGCCACCAAGCCCGCTGTCCGCCGGGGCACCACCCACATCCCATTTCCGGAGCGGTGATTGGGCAGCTGCGGAGATTTCCCACGAACGATTGGCTCTCAATGCGGTCAATCCGGGCACCGGGGGCGGGCGCACTTGGACGCGGCGCTGTGCAGTGCGGGGTTGGTTGAGCCGGCGAGCGCCGGTACAGCCGCGGCCACCCCCGCGCAGCCTCGGGGCAGAGGCGCGGGATGGGCGCCGGAGTTCCCGTTTCCGAGGAGCTTCCGAGGGGCAGCGTCCGTGCGGGAGGCCGGCGCTGGCCCTGGGCGCTCACCGCCGCAGGGCCGCCCCCGGGGGGGAAGCTGGGTCCTCGCTGCGGTGCCACCTCCGCATCAGCAGTCGGAGCTCGGCCGCGCTGTCCGTACCTGGGCGGACTGCCCAGGGCCTGATGGGTGCAGTCTGCTGCCCGGCCGCGGGCGGGGCGAGAGGGCTGAGGAAGGAGAGGCCGGGTTGGGGGAGGCGGGTGACCGGGCGTCGCCTCGGGGACCTCTGTCCCCTGCGGGAGCGCAGCAGGGCTGTCACCCCTGGGCTCCGCTCAGTGACAGTAGGAAACAGTGGATGTGTCCCGTGCCTAGGTGAGTACGGCATTCGAAGGGAAGCCTTCCCGCTCTCACTGGTTATTCCTTACTGCAGGCAGGACTCTCGAGCCTCGTGAGGCCACGGAGCGGGCGCTCCTCGGTGGGTGCCATCATCGCACAACAGCCCACAGGACGCGTTTGTAGGCCACAGTGTCAGCCCAGAGCCCGGATCCATCTGGCAGACCAACAGCTAGGAGAGACCTGTTCTGTGGGAAGGAGGAAGGACAGATTTGCTGTGCTCACAGTAGCTTGTATGAAGTGAGTAAAAAAACCATAGTGTTTCCCTCGTGTGAAGTTTCCTTAAGCGGGAAAAAAAAAAAAGTGCCTTTATTTCCCTACTGCCAGCCAGATAAGAAGATAGCGTGAATAATTTAAGCCCTTTCTTCATTCATAACAAGGAGATCATAGTTAAAGAGTAGGGTTAGGAAACAGTATCTCCTATTGCTACTTTATGAAAAGGAAGATTTTAGCGCTGATAGTTTATAGTTGAGTTACCCAGAAGTGGGAGCTGTGAACCAAACCTAGCAATGAACCCAAACAGTTGCGAGTTGCTCAGTGTCAGCTTCAGGAAGATGCTTCTTCCCTCGCAAAGGGAACTGCCTCAAGCAGCGGGCCACCAGTCATAGCGGTGTGGATAAACACTGGTGATAAGCATATGCTTCTCTATATGTAGTGAATGCATATGCGTATTATGTGTCCTAACAATTGAAGCAGTTAATAACAAAGCTGATAGACTGAAGAAATGTTCATTTTGTGAATAGAAATGAACCAATGTTGATGGTAATAGGTGGAAAGAGTTGCGCCTTTTTTCCACAATATATCTTTACCTGGGTTACAAAATGGAGTTACAAGTTTTGCTTACCTTTAAAAGGCACTTACAATTTCTCAGATGGAAAATATTCTACTGAAACTACATATTCTTTCAAATCTGTCTTAAAGGCAAATTGCAAAGGTGACAGTTATTCTAGGATAAACAGCTCTTCTTATGCAGCAAACAAATAATTTTTTTTCACGTTCACTCTAAAGTAGACAGTGTTTTTCCTCCGAGATTATAACTGAAGGTAGATAAATATCCTAACCACCTCTTATTTTAAGTAAATAAGTTTTGCCAACAAAACTTGCTGTACGCTAAATGTAATGAGGAGCTTGTGAATATGAATCTGTCTGTGAAGTGTTTTATTGTTCCCCAAATAATTGACATGTTGCCTGAGGTGTACAATTCTCAGGAGAATTTTCTGATTCAGTTAAAGAGAACAGAAAGGCCTTAACAAACTTGTTTATCTGGTTTGTCTGTTTACCTGTTCATTGCAGATCCACAGGGCATAGTTTATCTCATCACTTTGGAACTTCACAAGTTAATTCATTATCTAATACAATAGACATGCATATTATCATGGGAATCACACCAGGTGTACACGTCTTCTTAGCTCACTGAAAGCTTTAGAAGACCAAAGAGCCTTTCCTTCATCATCAGTCAAAGTACAGTGATCTGTAAGTTTCCAAATTACCATGTGATCTTCATAAGCAGACAAAACCCGAATAGTTCAAATAGAAGTCAAGCAGGGAATAAAATAAACTAAAACTGAGACTTTTCAAAGGGAAAATCTGTTTCCACTTATGTGAAGGAAGTCCTTACAGAAAAGATCTAATCTTTTTTAGCTCACTGCTCCAGAAATACACCAAGAAGTTCTTCAATGCTTTCTGTTCTACTATTTTAGGTTCAGAGATGTTGGTAAGTATAACGGATACCAGCACTTCCTCTGTCAGTGCAAACTTGCAGAATATCTTTACCACACACCAAAGTACCCCAAACAACCAAACCCAAAAAACCACCAGCACATTAAAATCTCTATGTAAATATGAATATGAAATTGAGCTACTCTAGTTTCTTCTATTTTTTCTTTCTCTCCCCCATTTTTTTTGATAGTACACGTAGTTTAGCGTAGATGCAATGTGTTTATTTCCCTTGGGGGAAGTTACCCTGAGCCAAAAACTGTCCTATGCCCTTTCGTCAGCTCTTACATTGTTAGCTGTAGTTGGCTATCTCAATGTAAAAATGTGTCTCTTTTTGTAGCTGTTAGTCAGCAGCTGTAAACCACAGCAGATGGGCACCTCTGTGTTTGTTCTGGAGATTTTTAAGTATCTCACGTGGTGCAAAATAAATCAGTAAAGCAAACTGTCCGGATTTCAGATGGGATAGAAGTAATTTTCTTTGTAGTAACTGGTACAGAGCTGGATTTAGTATGAGAATAATGTTGACAGCAGGCAGATGTTTTAGTTGGTTTTGAGTTGTTCTTACTATAAATCAAGGATGTTTCAGCTTCCTGTGCTCTGCTAGTGAGGAGGTGCCCAAGAATGGAGGGGAACACGGCCAGGACAGCTGGCCCAAACTGTCCAAAGGGATATTTCATACCACAGAACATCATGCCCAGTATATTAATAGGGAAGGAGTTGGCCATGAGGAACCAATGGCTGCTGGGGGACAGGCTGGGCATTGGTCAGTAGGTGGTAAACAATTGTATTGTGCATCACTTATTTCTCTTGGGTTTTATTTCTCTCTCCTTTTCATTGCAATTAGTAGTAGTAGTAGCGACTAATGATTATTATCTTTTATATTTTGTTTCAATTATTAAAATTGTTTGTATCTCAGCCCATGAAGTTTGCCTTTTCTATCCACTTTTTTTCTCACTGGTGCAGGGGTGGGGGAATGAGCAAGCAGCTGCTGGGACTCAGTTGCTACCTGGGATTAAACCACAACAGAGCGTGTTGTCTTAATTCAATCCTAAATGTCTCACTTGGCTATAGACTGCAAGAAGAAAAGTACTGCACACCAAGACTCTGAAGCTAGAGAGCAGGAGGATTACTGTCAGAAATTACTCTGAATTCCAAAGGCTTGCCAGGCCAAACTTTATTATAACCACATAGTTGCTAGGGAAAGATGTGAACCAAAAATTTAGTTGGGCTGGTATGTGCATGGCAATGAATACAATTTTCTAATAAGTTTGACGGTATGAAAAACAATCCCCAGTCATGTAAAGATATTCTTACATCTTAATATAGATATTTTTTCTATTTAATAATTATAAATATGATGCATAATTTATTAAGACTGAATATAATAAGTATTTAATCATGTAATGAGGCAATAAATAGAACTGGTCTAAGTTTAAAAAAAATAAATAAACAAGCCTGTAAAGACCAAAGTGACAGCAAACTGTTTCTGGGCCCAACTAGACACAGCTCTATCTTTTATTATTTTTATATTTAAAAAAGAACAGAGAATGAGAAAATACCCACATATAAACTTCTAATATCTTTTTTGTTTGAAGAAATAGATCAGACCATCCAGAGACGTCTATAGATGGAACACAACTTTCTAGTGCTTCCAACTTCTGCTTCCATAGGCTGCATGAGGTATAGCAATGAAAAAATAAGTTTGCTTTCCTGGAAGTCTTCTTTTTTGTGGGGTAAGGGAGATGTGAGAATTTTCATCAATAGTTTTTGTCTGAAAGGAATGATCTAATTTTTTTTCAAGGAATGTTTAAAAATTTAAACCTGCACCTATACACAAACATATGCATATGTCTGTGATGGAGAAGGGCAGCATGATTATCAATGTGCAAGAACTTCTGAACTCTGCTGTTACTTTCTTCAAATAAGCATGTATGGGAGTAGATGACTCATCCTGCAAAGTCCAGACTCATTGGTTTCAAGCACTTCCATTGGAACTTCCTTGCCTGGACTTTGGGGTCTTGGAGTTATTTATTTATTTCTGTTTGAGTCAGAAGTTCTGAATAATGTTTCTACTTAGCTGATTACAGAAGTAGAAGAAAAAGCTCCAGAAAAATTTTTGGGCAGTCAGATGTCAGGAAAAAAAGAGAGAGAAAGAAAGAAAAAATAAAAGGAGGATATAGATAGCAGGATGACCAGACTTAATAGAGATGGAAAATTCACAGGTTTGTTTAGTCAGTAAGTTAACATACACCTACTCCTAGAATTGAAAAATTGCTGAAAATTGTAACTAAAATTCATATATAAATGGAGGTGGAAACAATGTTTTCACTGAAGAGTAGAAAGGCAAACACATTTGATACGTTCACATTTCTGGCAAAAGTCAAGTAGCAAAGGAAGTATCAGCCAAAGATGAGAAAGCTCCTACCTAGTTTTGTAGATGTTTAAACAGGTATCTAGTTAATAGCAAATGAAAAGTCGCAGACCTTGAGACATTTAGTTCAACCCTTTTTCCAGGGATGGACCAACTGTCCTCCTACAACACTCCTGGACAGTGTTTGTCAACCTGTTCCAAAAGTACTTCGTTGGAAAATAAGGGGTTTCTTATGGGCTATTTTGCTATTCTCACTAAAATAATTATTTCACCCATTATTCTCCTCATATCCTATCACCAAAGGAATTTATTCCTTTCCTCTGTGCAACTACCTATAAAATTATTTGAACGCTGTTTTCACCTCTCACCATCAGTCTTCTCTACACTAAAGCATCTGAGTTCCTTCAGTCTTTTTTCACAAATCATGATTTCTCAACACTGTCAACAAGCATGAAGTCACCAGTCAAGGGACAGATGGATCTTGGAAAAGCTCTAAGAGCACTGTGTCTGTCTTCTGGCTTTTGTCTATTTGACAGCTTCAGAAACTCCCTTGAGTTTATTCTTTTTTCTTTCTTATTAACTGTCTTTTCTTTCCAAAAGGATCTCTAATTCCCTATAAGATGTCCTGAGTAATATTGTTCAGTTTACATGATGTCTAGAGAAAAATAGCATCAACATCAGGTTTATAGTAAGCTGAGAATAGGTACTGATTAGTTTAGGAGGTCTCTTCAAGGAGAAATGTGACAGCGTATGTCTGACTACTTTGCTAGGGGAGGAAGGGTCAGTTGATAGTGTAGCACACCAAAGTATTGATGCTATGAGATGTGGAATTAAAAAAGGAAAATTTTACTTCATTATGTAAAGAGAATTCTGTTGCCAGGCCTCATAATAGGTGTGTAATTCCATTCTGTAAAAGGCTTCCTGATACCTGGCTTGTGAGGATAAGATCCATAGTCAATAAGGTACAAAAGTGAAAAGCAAGATTGCTGCATGGTCTAATTATGATTAAGGTGGTAAAAATGGATTCTAGTCTTCAGAAAGAAGTTACAGCCAAGATGAAAGTTTTAGGTTACCAACCAATTTAAAATACATGTTCACTTCCAGCTGTGCTATAGACTGCTCGTCTGATTTTAAGGTGAATACACTATTTCTTGTGCCTTAGTTTTCCATTTGTAATGACTCACCATGAGTCATGAGTGGATGACTCAGAGACTGTGGACAGTACAGCTCCTATGGATTGAAATCAGAGCCAGCCTGGCAGGTACTTCCATGGATTTTCCTGCAATACACAGGACCCTGAATGACAAGCTGTATATGTGCAGTGCAGTTCATGTAGGTCTGCTATAATTTCCTTTTTGCCTGAGACTGATTTCAGCATCCATATTGTTATAACCTTTACACATCTGAAAAATGTAGTACTTCTTTTTCTGATGTGTTTAATCTGTGATGTTCTTCAGGCAATTAGATGAGCTACAGTTATAGTATTCATATTTTTCATGGAACATAGTACAGTGGGTCTTCTGGTACAACTGTAGTACAGTGTAGAGCTGTAGTTGTAAAAAAATATAACTGACTTAGTTTTCAATAAGCTTTGTGTCATTTTAATGTACAAACTCTGTCCTTTTAAATTACTGCATATTGCCATTACTCCATGCCTTTGTGTTTTGACATTCCCTCTGCCAACTCTGCAATTCCATAAGACTTTCAGATGTTATGACTTAACTTAGGTATCTTTATCTGCTAAAACAACCATAATCATCTAAATACCACTATATTTCCTCCCTAAAAGTTAAAAAATGTAATTGAGAAATGAATGTTCTTCAAAGACTCGGTTGCTTCTATTTGCTTAATAACTTAGGTCTCTCAGTATCTACCATGTGGTTCACAATTTTACAAAAGCCAAAAAAAGCAGATGGTTGCTCATGCCCTCTCCCCATTACAACATATCAGTGAGAATATCTTCCTGAATATGGACTTGCCCCAGATCAGAAGGAAAAGTTGTACAGTACTTGCTTCCATCAGATTCACCAAGTGTTTCCAGTTTCAGTCCAGTACTCAAAAATCTTGGATCATTAGTTGTCATTTACATTAAATACAAGGTGAAATGAAAAGCCATCCAAATATAAAAATAAAACATTAATTTTTGGAAACTAGATGTAAAATTAAACTTTGCATCATCCCAACTAGTTATTTCATTACACTGATTCATAACACATCTGTCCTTGCCTGTGGACTTATATATGAATGGTACTAAATAGATAAGTAATTAGGCGAACACTTTAAATTTACCTTAAATTTAGAGGCTAAATTTACCTCTTTCGGATCCAAAACAATAGCACAGCAATCTCCACTGTTAGCAGGAAAATGTATGACCTCTTTCTATACCGCTGGGTGATAGATGCAATCCCCCATGTGCAACCACTCCTGCAAGTTACAAAATGCTACTCCATGGTCGTGATGTCCAGGTTTCCCAAAGGTCTGCAAGAAAAGTGCATCATGGTTAATTATAGACTGCTATAACACAGAACTAATTTCTGAATAATTCAACTTTTGATACTACATTTGCAGCTGAAGCCATTTCCAAAAATGAGATGGAACAAAAAATACAGCACTGACCTCTAATTGCATTAAGATTGGATTTAAGTAATTTCTTACAATGAGGCATTCTTGAGCTTCCATTAGCTGTGAGAATGACCTCTAATCTCTCTAATTAAAAAAAAAAAAAAAGCTTCTTGCGCTGTACTGTAGAAAAAGCCTTCCTACAGCAGCACTGCCATCTCCTGCTTGCTTGCTTCCATGCATGTGAGTACGAGGTTTGTGTTGGAAAGCTGCCACGGGGAAGGTGCAGTTTTCTGCTACTAGGTAACTGAGGCAGTAACACTTTCTAATACTCAGGGATAGCACGTTTGGAGTTCTGCAGATGGGGAGAGTTTTCACAAGTGGTCTTTAAGCATAGAAAAGGACTTCAGCCATTTGTCCAGGATTTCTGATATATCACATCCCAGCCAGAACAAAATGTGTACATTTGTGTACTTGTGCTGTAGCCAAGGAATACATTATACCTGTTGAATATGCTTCTGTAGAGTTGATCTGTACACAAATAGATGTTTGAACAGATCTAACATATTCCCTGTGGTCTGCACCACTGCTGCAAGTCCAAAGCATGAACGACTCATGTGCACAGGATTAATTCAGTGCAGTTGGGGTGTATTTGATCATATGCAAGCATTTGTGTGGTCCATATGCAGTAGGTCCAACAGGTCCCAGATGTATCACATATGCTCTGAATCACTAGGACACCGGCGAGATAGAGCCAGTGTACTGCCAGAATACAGAGTTAGAATCACATTCATATCAGGGTTTATTGCTCATCGTAAGTTTGGAGAGGACAGTTTACACTTCTGAGCATTTTAATACACATTTACAATGCCTGGTGCAGGGTCCCTTGCAGTCAGTCATGTGCCCACTGAACTCTCTGCTGTGCCAAGGTGTTACAGGTACAGACGCTATTGCTCAAACCTGCTCCTGCTTAGGGATTTAGTTCTGGTACCAACATCACTTCTAACTTGACCAAGCATTGCTGCAGAGTCAGTGTGTTGCCACCACTGTTTCCATTTCAAACCAGCCATGTCTGGCCCACAAATTGCTACATGCTAGGCTCAGAAATGCCAAGGACATGATACTTTTGCTTCTGGCTTGGAAGAGAGCTAGATAAGAGACTAGGACAGAGGTTTCTACTAGATTGTTCTTCAATCTGGAAAGCTTCCCAAACCAGAACCTACCGTGAATCATGCAGGATGATTCAATTGCTCTTGGTTACTTGAATTCTTTTCTTGGACAGTCACATTCAATACACAGAGAACAGAAAATTCTATCCAAAGCAAAAAAAACCGGAGCGATGGGTAAGGAACATAATAGTGGATATAAACGATAGTTGCGTAAGATAGATTTTCCCTTCCCACAGAATCACAAAGTTTCATTATTCTCATTCTTCTCTCCTTTGGAGGCATATTTATTGTTAAGTACAAATTAAGAGATATTGAAGACATTAGCAGGCACTGAAAAACAGTCTATGTTGCTTACTAGCCCAAATCTCCAGCAGGGTAAAAAGGTAGAAGAAAGTCATATAAACCATTTTGTTGGTGAGATCTCAGTTCACACTCTAAGTGGCCTGTTTTGCAGGCTTTAATCTGGTGGCATAAGACCCTTGAAATAAATCTCTTAGCTACGATTAGAGATGAAAGAGAGATTAGCACAGGCAGGAGAGTTGAAGTGGTTTTCGCCATCTCCACTGGTGAGTCAGTGTCAAGACAGAGCCACGACCGAGACATCGAGAAATCAGTATTTCAGTCATCCTCAAAATGTCCAGTTCACATACTGTCTCCCTTGTATTCAGCAAGTTACCAGTTTCAAGACCCTGTTCAGTCCTCTGAAGCAGGTTAGTGGTTTCTTTTACAATATCACAAATAGCAATGTGTGTTTAGCTAAAATGGCACATTTTAGCAAAATCAGTAAGATAAGATGTGGTTTGTTTATGACTAAATCGCCAAATTTCTTTGAACAATTCGTATCTAATATGTAAATGTTATAAATAAATAGCTGTGCCATGCCTTGTTCAATGTAGTCAGGAGAATTTGATAGCAAAGGACCATCTAGGTGACATCTTGAAAGCATCGTATGGTGATGGAAGCTGTGTTTAAAGTTAGGTAAGTTTGCATTAGACAAGGAAAGCTTGAGAACAGTATTGATATTATGGGAGAGATTTCCACATTTATTTGGCTTCTTTTGTTGAAAGAAGTATTTCTCCCTTTATAGAATAAAATCCAGTTTACTCTCCCACAGCCAGGGAAAATATGTCTGTGTGTATAAGATTCATAACTCTGGAGTGGCTCATGTGAAAAGCATCCTAAGAACTTTGACAGAGGTGTTATTTCCACTGAAGTGCTGGGAGCAATTGTGGCTTTACAGTAGCCTGCTGCCAAACACGACTTGGAGAAGAACAGACTAACACTTACAGCTCATAACTGCACTTCTGTTCTTTCAGCTGGAAAAACTTTCTCCATGGGGCTCAAAAAATTATACTATGCAGCTCTGTGTGTGTGTGTGTTGCAATACATCTCATGCTAATAAATGTATTCAATACTTTATTAAACAGAGAAAGAATAATGTTATGGTGTATTTACAAAATTCATTATTATGTGAAGAGAGTCTTCTTATCTGAAATAAATTCAGTAAACTGTTAGCATAGGTGAAAATAATCTTAAGTATCCATGTAGAATGTAGGAACAAGGAACAGAACAGATAACTTGTTCTTCTGCCCCAGACTCAATGCATTCAAGGTTTCATGAGAAGCACAGTGTCTCCAAAGATCAATCCCAAGCATATCAGTGACAGCCAGGGTCAGTCAACAAGTGGTTATTGAACTACAACAACCAGTCATTCCATCCCTTTCCTCTGGCACTAGGAAATCACAGAGCTTATGCTGCTGGAGGGCTGTGGCGCAGGTAGCACTGTTAGATAAATGTCAATATTCCATGAAATCTGATCTTACAACAACACTAAAACTTCACAAAGGAAGCTGAAAATACCTCATGAGAATTTCTGGAGACAAGGAATTACTAGGAGAATTTTTCTTTCAGAGAAATTTTTTACTTTTTTTTAACTTCAGGCACCTGAAAATTGGGATTGAGCTATATCAGAATACCTATATGAGATTGAATGTATCCCTGCTTATGGAACTCAGCTTGAAATTTCTTTATGGTTAGAATATGAGAGTCTCAAATCTACATCTTCCAAAATCAACAATGCCTCTGGAGTAGATTAATTTTACATAGAGTAGAACTGTTTACAACTTTTGTCCAAATGTTAAAACAAAGTGTGTTTAGCAAGTAGGGTGTTTTCAGTGACACTGTAACTAAATGTGTGCTGAACAATTTAGAGACATTGTTCAAACATGTACATGTGTTTCACAGAAACAAGCAGTGAGTGATGAATTCATATTTGCCTACCATTGAACATGAACTGTGTATCAGCAATCAGGAGATTTCACAACAGATTGTCTCTGTTGTGAGCTCTGAGACCTGAGAATCAGGGGCAAATAAATCTATTAGCAGCCATCATTTACAGCTATTTAAGGTCAAGTCACAAACTGCTTAACTGGTGAAGCAATCAAAGATACTATCTCCAGGCTTAGCAGGCAGGCTGTCAGCTGAATTCATAGGGAGGCTTAATTCTGTACCAGCAGAGCATGATCTCTTCAAATGAGGTTTGAACAATACTGGAGAAGAATAGTGTGAAGCAAGTGTTGTAATTTTATAAATGACTATTCTCTGGACATCTCTGTAAGGTGTCTATCATCTATATGATTATCACAATATGATCACAGTCAATATTCAGCCACAATTGATAACCAGCCTTAATCATTAAAATTAGGACCCTGTTTTTAAACTCAGAAAGCTGCTGGCCTCCACACCTTTGGAGACAGACTGGTAAAGAAAAATATTGCACATTTTGCACACTACTCTCTGTATTGTACAAAAGAACCCACAGAGCTGAATAGCTTTGAGGGGGATTAGTTTTCTCTGTAAATGCAGGAGAAAATAAATGCAACTTGAATTAATTAGATCTCACAGGCCTTAAAATCATAATGCATCAAGATATTTAACCATATCCTAATGTGAATCACACAACCTATTCCTTGCCTGTACAAATAGAATTGATTCCTTCAGATGTAAACACATGAAGACACTGGGATTCCATTACCTTTTTAAACTGCACTCTGCAACAATCTGCTTACCCAATGTTAAGCTTCACTGCAGCTGGGGATCCTTTAGCAGGTCAGTGTAACCCTACTTCTGTCCAGCTTGTCTGTCTGCAGGTGTTCTTCATGCTGTTTCAGCTGATACAAGTTTTATTTAGTAATACCATCCACTGACTTAGAAAATTATTATGCCGCTTATACATGTCTATTTCCCGAGACTTACAGAATTACACTTTACTGTTTATAAATGCCATTGTCTTAGTGGAATAAAATGACTAAAATTATATAACACAGAGTTGTATAGTATAAAATCACTCTGATGAGAGTTGCTAAATTAGGAACAAGACAAGCAAGATTTCTGGAGAGGAAAGAAAAAAAAGAAGGCTGTATATATGTATGCTTGTTTTATTTAATCAACTTTTGAACACAAACCTGACCATAACACAGGAATCTAAGAATAATAAATACCTATGATTGTCAAAAACCAGGCAACAAGTAGAAGGGAAAGACATTGGGAGTCGTCTGAAGGGAAAGACAGCAGACCACATTTTGGATATCAGAAGGTCTGCATAGAAAATTGGTCTTGACAAAACTTCATAGGAATCCAGAGTCACTGTTTGTACAATTTACTTATTTTTAAGCAAATTGTTCTAGTTGGTCCTTAGAATTTTTAAGTGATTCACCATGTTATGAAATTTAAGCAATAAATTTCATTGGGGCACTCGCTTGGCAGGACTCAGAGTGCGTGAGGCTGTACAGGAAGTTCTTTTGTAGGCTCTATAAATACCTGGTCAAACAGACAGTAATCTCTCTCTCTCTCTTCTTCAGATTTCTACTGCGTGCCTTGGATCCATGCTCCTAATCAGCTTACAAGCTTCTCTTGACCTGTGCTTCTTTTCCTAATGCGCATCTGACTATGGCTGTCCTCAAAGTCAAATTCACCAAAACCAAGAGGGATAAATTGGCTCAGGTCTTATGGATCCTCAACTGGGTTTCTGTAGTGAGTGGGATCATTCTCTTCAGTCTTGGCCTCTTTCTGAAAATAGAGATCAAGAAGCGCAATGAAGTGATGGCAAAAGGGGACATTAACTCTGTCCCCAACATGCTGATCTCTGTAGGGGTCATAGCATGTATCATCAACTTTCTGGGTGGCAAAATCTGCTACGACTGCTCAGATGCAAACAAGTTCTCTCGATGGAAACTAGCAATGCTGCCATACATTGTATGTACCTTCTGTTTTACCTTCTGCATCCTGGTGGGTGCTCTTATGTGCTATACCATGAGGAATGAGCTGGAAGAGTCTCTCTATCTGGGACTGAGGGATGCCATTAAGTTCTATAAAGACACAGACATACCTGGACGATGTTTCTTAAAGAAAACAGTGGATTTGTTACAAATTGGATTCCGTTGCTGTGGAAACAATGGCTTTAGAGACTGGTTTGAAATTCAGTGGGTATCTCCTCGTTATCTGAATATGGCTTCCAAGGAGGTTCTGGAGTAAGTATTTATCAGTCATAACAAAAAATTCTAGGAGAAAAACTCTTTTGAGATGGAAAGCCCTTTTTTCTGGACCTTTGTATCTTAATTTTAAAAATATTGAATGACCAGGTTACTCACAAAATATGCTAAATACATGCACAATCAAAAGCTACCTTTTTCTAAGCCTTTAGGGATGCTAAGCAAAGCTAAGATGTATCTCCTTTTTCAGCGTGGTGAATTAGCTACCCCAAAATTTTAATTTCAGTTATAGTGAGCTGATAACTGTAAGAAAAAAAGGATTGTACTAGCAGTACATTGCACAGTCAATTCTAAGCACTGGAAGACCCTTCTTCAAGGTATTAGACTTTGCAATCCCAGGTTCAAATCTGTATGTTCACATGTGAGAAACCGCCAAACACCATGTAAACTGCATAAAACAGCAGAAATCCCCCTTTCTTTTTGGTGGTGGTGCTTCACATGATGTAGCAACTATGAAATTACACGCTCAAAAAGAAGAGTGGTAATACTTACAGACAAGGTAAAAATTAAAAACTTTCAAAAGTAGACAATCCAGTCTGTAATAATTCTTCTAAAGCTGAAAAAGGTCTTCACTGACAAGAGAGTAGTAGCTTTGTATTCCTAGGAAAGACAAATGCAAAGAGCTTGACTGGCATTTGTCAAATGCTGTGTTTTTGATCTAAAAAATCAGTGACAATAAAGCCAGGGGAAGGGAGGCTAAAGACCTTAATTTTACAGAATTCGCAACTTGAAACTGCCATCATAGCAAAGCGTATATAGAGAGCTACAAATACCAGAAGGCAGGACCTAGGAGAATACAAACAAGAGGGCATCAGCATACAGAAGATACTTGTCTGTGGAAATAAAGCTATACAAGCCTTCTCAAGAGAGAAGTTAGAAAGTGCCACACGGAACAGTGTGGTCCAGAGCTGTTTTAAATCTTGGTTCTATGCTGAAAAGTGACATGACAACAAAGATGATCCCCAGGAATTTAAGCTTAGTGTGAAGTCAAAAGTAAAATATACTGCCTTTTATTTCTGTGAGACAGGCAGAAACAGTAATGTTTTACCCAGGGTCTTAATTAAGTCCTCTTTTCTTCTGCAGAGTCCCCTGTGCTCTGCCATTATTGTGAGAATACACTGTCAGTTAACCTTTGCCCCATTCAGGCAGAAGGTGACAGTGAAATGTGTGTGAGGAAAGTAATTTCTGAATTTCTTTTGCTGTGGATGGATTGGTTAGTTTCATCTTGATTGCCAGAATCCAAGGCAGTACTGTATAACCAAATTATACCATGACTTCCAAAAATATGACAGTGAAACATTTGATATGAAATCATTGGAAGAAAAGCCCAGCCAGTAATGTTCTGAAAGATGGAAAAGGAATCAAATCTTTCTTGGTTTCAGCTTTTACTGTATATCATTTAGTAGTTTGTAGATCAAGAGGCAAAGCAGGTGAGATCTGACATACCGTGAACTCAGATGTAACCTTTGCAAAACTGAACTTTTCACCTTCCTGCACAACCCTCTTCCCTCCCCTCTCTTCTACAGCTCTATTGCCAACACCACAATGTGACAAGGCATGGAAACGGTCAGTGGGATTGGTAGGAACATGAGGCAGGTTACAGCAGTACAATCCTACCATTGCTTCAGCTGGGTAAAAATCATCTTTGCCCAAAAGCAAATTTTTGCTTTACAATACCGTAAAAACAACTTTGGATTGCAACAGCAAATAGCAGTGAATGTCTTGCTCCACAAGGTCTTTTACTGAGGTCCTCCCTTCTAACAGTACCAACATGCTATTAAGTACCAAGATACAAATTAAATAATTTTAAAATTTGCCACTAGCAGAGGAAACATAGTGGCAGGAGGACATAACCTATGTCTGGAAACTGCTACTGTTGGCAGTAGAAAGAGAATTCCTCTTTATAACGTCAGGAAGAAAAAAAGTATTTAAACTGATGCTTGGGATCAAAAGAAAAGCTTAAGACCCAGTTTAAGAGATTGTATTTCAACCATCTTAGATGCTGTACTATATTGGGGTTATTAAATGTATACCATACCCTGAAATATTGAGGGCATTTTGCCAGCCCAGGTAAAAATCTTCCCTTTCACAATGTGCCAGTCTTCCTCTCCTCTGCAAGCTTTTTTTTCTCCTACCACATTGTAGCCTTCTAGTTTGTGCCTCTCTGGCTCCCTTCCCTTCCAGTGCCTGGTTCTGCCTATGCCCATAGCACGGCTCACACACTTCAGTCTACTTTCAGTGGATTATTTGGACTCTTTTGCATTGATTCCATTCTGTTGCCATCACCAGGGACATGATGGCCACAAAATGAAGAGCTAGACTTGAAAACGGAGAGGAATTCATGCCTATCCCGCTCCTAAGTGGGAAATGGCAGATGAACTTCCTGGCTTACTTAGAAAGATCATCGAGGAAGATGTTTTTGAGAGAATTTTAAATAAACAAAACACACTACAACCCAAATTAAAAGGAGAAAAAAAAAAAGAGAAGGGGGCAAGGGGGAAGAAGAGGGGAAAAAAAAAAAAAAGGAGGTTGTTTTTACTAGGCTCACAGCAATAAAATAAAAGCAATTATTCTGCCATCACAGCACTGACACAAATACTGAGCTTCCTAGCAGCTTATGTTTCATTTGAAGGTTAGATTTAGTCCCAAATTCCAGAACAAGACTGGACTGGATTTCCTTCCCTCTAATTTAGATCAGCTGCAGTGGAACAGAAAATCATTAGTTTGCAAAGAGTATTTGCAAAAATTATTGCAAATTTATCTGCAAACATTAATAAATTAATAAGTTTTGGAAAGTATTAATCTTGGCAATTGGTGAAAGCTGGATATCTAAGTGAAAATTTTCTTTTATGTATTCTGACCCCTTTACAAAGGGTAAAGGGCCTTGGACTTGATAAACCAGGGCATGGTTCTCACCCATGGGGCTGTCTCAGGAAATCAGCCTTTTGCAGTGAGCATGAAAATAGATGCATGCTTAGCGGCTGCTTCCCCAAGGGGTGACAGTGGCTCTCAACAGCTTAGATACTCTCCAGTTTCTGGAAAATCTCTTTCTCTGAAGCAAATGGATGTCAAGGATTCATTTAACTTCCAGAAAATCTTGATTAATTTGAGACTGTGTTCTCATCCCATCCTATGATTTTTTTTCTTATTCCTCTTTATCTTTCTTCTTTCCCCACTTGTTTTCCTTCTGATCTTATAGAGGAGGGAAAGGAATAATTTTTAGCAATAAATACATTTTTTAAAGTTACAGAAAGTAAAGTTACAAGAAGTAGAAACCCCTTTGTGAACTGGACTCAAAACATGTGCTGAGCCAGCTCTTGCAACAGGTACAGTGATGAAAGGCCAGCAGACAATCACCAGTAGTTCCTGTGGCATGCAAAGTCATTCTTGTATTAGGATGTCTCTCATGGAATGATTGTATTGAAAAATCAATCCCAAAGTAGTGAAACACAGGATTTCCAGGGACACAACTTCCATTAGAATTCCACCAAGGTAAACAAGTTCAAAAATTGCCTTTAGTATTTTTAGCACAAAGATACCTAAAAAGGCAACATCTCCATGAACACTGAACTCACACGTCTTGTGGCACAGAACCAAGAACCACATGAGGTACTGTGCTATACCACACTTCAATACAGCAAATCCAATATGCCATTTTTTTGCAGTAAGCAACTTTTCCTGTTGAAAGTATACCCTCATTTTCCTTTTGTTATGTTGGAAAGGCACACATTGCAGCACAGTTATTTCCTTTTCTAAAATCACAGGCACTGCCTGCTGCTGACACCACATTTGTAATGCCCAAACTTTGTCCTGTTGCAGCCGCCTGAAGAGCAACGTTGATGGGAAGTTCTTGGTGGATGGAGTCCCCTTCAGCTGCTGCAACCCCAGCTCCCCACGGCCCTGCATCCAGTACCAGCTGACAAACAACAGTGCTCACTACAACTACGATTTCCTGACAGAGGAGCTCAATATCTGGATGAAGGGCTGCAGAGAGGCCCTGCTGGATTACTACACCGGTATCATGAGATCCATTGGCATTGCAGCATTGCTTATTTGGTTGTTTGAGGTGAGTCTCACAAAAACAGTCTCTATCAGATTAATCAGTCTTCTGTCTCTCTAGGATGGGAAACGATGACAGCGTAACATATGAGAAGTGCCTCAGCATCCAGTACAAAGTCCACGAGCACTTCAGGAGTGTTGCAGGGTTTCCGTTAGTAAAGGCAACTTTCCCAAAGTCCACAGAGCAGAAGTAAATCTTGTTGAGGATGAGAACTATCAGAAACCATATATATAATTCTGTATATTTATAGAGCTTTTTCAATAGAATATAGCATATTCCCCTCATGCATTTATGGGATCAGATACAGGGTGATACATGCAGTGATACAACTGCAAGGAAATCTGGTGAGAAGGTCTGAGTGTTGTTTTAAGTCAGTTTTAACAAAAATATGAGCAGGTCTTTGGCTCAATGCATTAATTTTGTTTATAGTTAAAATTGAGCATTTTATTAATATCTCAAAGCCCCCTTTTTACATTACATAGTTTCACCATATAGACAGTACACATACTGTGTGGACAATCATGGCATATTATCCTTTTAGAAGTAGATTAGGCTGCTGGTTATGCAAACAAAATAAGCGCATCACAGGCAAGCTATACACCTGCAAAGCTGCAGTCTTCCTGCTGACATCTTAAAGAAAGTTCTCTGGATGTTGTCATCTCAAAGTAAAGCACCCCCCAATGGCACGGGCTCCAATAGAGTTTTCTTACCTTTTTAATTTGTTTTGGTTTTCTTGCTATTGCTCTATTGCATAAATATTAGTGCTGTAATTAAAGTAGTTCACAACAGTCCTCAGGCAGTGCTAGCTGGTGTGGTGGTGCCACAAATAAAAGGGCTCTGAAACCATGTGAAAAGCTGCGAGCCAGCTCTCTGTGCTCCCTTAAATATTGACAGGCTGATCTTGATTCCAACAGAACTATGAAAGTGAGGCTTTTTCCTAAACTTAGACTTGAGCCTCTGCTATAGGCCATCCTTCTTAACTTTCATTCCTTGGCATGTAGGACACCTATGGCTTACTTAGGAATGATTAAACCTCCTTGGAGGAAATATTGATTTAATCAAGGTCAGTAGAAAAAAAATCCACTGACTACAATTTTTTCTTTCCCAGTGACTGATGGTTCCATTAATTGATCATCCATTCTACATCAATTAGTTGTAGTCTCTGAGGCTGCAAGGTTCCCGAGTCATTCTAGGTATTTATGTACTAATAACATGCAAGGGAGATTGTTACCTGAAGAATGAAGAGAGAATCAATCCATCTCTCCCTGCTATCTTTCTTTCTAAAAAAATGTAATTAATTGGAAGAATGGTTAGATACATTGCTAGGATAAAGAGTGTCTGCTTTACTCAGTTATGAAGCCTGTAAATACACAAGTCAGAAAACTGACTTAGTGACAGGACTTAGGTTGCAATTTCAACTGTTTAACCATTAACTGTTTCTTACAGCTCTCTGTACTTATTGGTGTCCGGTACCTACAAACAGCCATGAAGAATGTCCTTCTGCTAGGAGATCTGGAGGGTGAATCAGATGGTTGGTTACTAGAAAATAGTTTTGTGGAAACTGCCAAATACAACATTAACATCATTAAGAACCTCGGCAAAGCCAACCAGATCTCCACTGTCTCAAGCATGAACGACCCCAACATTGACGTTCAAAACACAGACTGTGGCAAAACCAATATTACAACAAAATCTATCCCTGCAGCTAGATAGGCAAATCTTCCAAGAAATGACATCACAAGTGTAGCTTTGCTCTATTACAGTCCTACAGTCACCAGATTTTATCTGGTGGGAGAAAAAAAAAGGTAGAAAAACTAGTAAAACCATTGAACAAACCACAGACTGGTGACAGCTCCAAAAATGCTAATACTTCTTTGGATGGATGTATTTTTACTTGTGAATTCCCTGATTCTCAACACTGCACAAAACTTAGGAATTTCTCCTGCTTTCTCTCCTTTACATACAGACTTCTATCATGGTCTGAATACACCAGAAAGATCATTATGCACAAGCATGTATTTCAGACAGGATGGGTCTACACATACTAACATACGGATTCAGTTGAATAGGTACCAAAGAAGTTTTCATTACTGTCATTACACCTATAAAAGTCCCAGGAGCAGGGAAATTCCAAAAGAAATTATTACACTGGAAAAAAAAGATTCTTTACAAAAAAGAAAAGACAAAAACTGAAATGAAGACTCTATTGGTCCAAGCTAGGAAAGGGGAAATTTAAACAAAAGTATACATGTATTACAGCCTACAAGAACCCACCAGGTACGTGAAATTCAGGTGAAGGCAATAAAAGTTACCATAAACTTTTTCACTTATTTTTCCCAAAATGTCTGAAGCATCTTTTCATTTTCACCCCTCCAATAGTTTAGAGAAAGCTAGTTGCCCCACTTCCCTGAAAATCAAAGGGTGATGCTGAAAGGAGTTCTCTGCCTAAGAAAACAAAATGCTAGCTTGTGCAGGGATATTTAAACTTCCAAGTAGCATGTGATAGCACAAGTTTAAAACCAAGTAGGTACTTTCTATAAAACAACTACTGACGATCCTAGATGCTTGAAAGCTCCTCGTTTCAAAAGAACTTACCACACTGATCCAGGGGTGGGAAGGTAAGGGTTTATTTGAAATCAGTGAAGGCAGACTGACTGACAGCTCTCCCATTACGCCCCTAGTACAACGCTCAGGAGCTTTGTCGATCCATGGAGTGAAAGCCTTCAATGCCCAAAACACCTGTAGTTACAGGATGCCCTGTGACTGTAATTGATCATTAATAGTAAGCAGGAAAGAAGTACCAATACAAAACAGAGGTGAAAAGACCAAATAAAATACTTTACTTGTTACTGCTGTGAGTGCATTCTTTGCAGATAATCAAGTAAAAGAAATTTTATCACTGAAATATTTGAAACAGAACCATTCCTACTTTTGAAGCTGTGCAGAGTAACAGTAAAAATTTCTTTACCTCAATACTGTTGTATTCTATAACACTAGAAAAAGCAAAAAATATACTATAAGGATATACCGTAAATAAATTGTGCAGTGTAATATCTGTAGTGTAATTCAAGCAGGCTATGTGCATGACCATAATTTCAACTGGAATTCCTTCACTGCCTAACATGTTAGGCCTACACTTAAGTATGTTAAAAACCTTTCAAGGAACTAGATTTGTAAGCTGAGACTTCCTTCTACAAGCACTGTTAACTCTTCCCTTTGCACTCCACTTACCTGCATGCCTATTTTTTGTCTTCATTGCAATCACTTTGCCCAGTGGGGGATTAAAACTTAACTGGTGAGTAATTCCTCCAGCCATTTCTGAGAGCCAGAAGTACTTACCCAGCAGCTCTATAGTTACCTGATACAGACTGGAAAAGAATGAATACAGAAAGTTGAAGTCCCTTGAGAGATCAAGGAGAAAGACAGTCATGTGTTGCAAACTACTCACATTTTTCAACAGTATATGTTTTTTCTTTAAATGCAGTGTATTTTTTTTTAGATGAGTATGCAAAGTGCCACATGTGTCAGTCAATAGCAGTCACTTCCTCAACCCAATTTTATTTTATCTACTTTTTGGTAAAACAGTCCTAGACCTCAATAACTAAAACTTGCAGAATTAGAAGAACTGTGAGTTTACTCTTTTGATAGCTTTCTAGTTAATGGATTTGTCAAGAATCTGCTCTGAAAAAACAGATTTGGAAGGAAGAGTGAACTGATCATCCAGCCTCAGCATCTCTGTCAAGACACAGAAATGTCATCCAGCAGTTGCTGGAACACATTACCAGGAAGAGCAGAGGTGTAAGTATCCAGCTACACAATTTTCTCTGGCCCCCACACAGCTCATTTACTCGCATATGAAGAAAACACATTTTACCATAAAAGACTAATTAGCATTTAGCACGTTAACCTTTGTCTCTCAGCCAACCGTCCCAAACTGCAAGAGCGGAATGTGATTGGTTTTGAAATTAACTTAGTTTCAGCATACATCTCACAGGGAACAGTCCTTGTCTGGCCTATTACCAGTAATTACTCAGTCATTAGATTGTTAATTTCTATCCTGTCTAGGCATTCAGAGTCTCCACCAATACAGATGCATTACAAAAAGATGATAGCTCGTTTCACAGTATCAGGATAAAATGTACTTTTGTTAATAAATGCTTTCTTCTTTGCTTTGTATTTATTGATTTCCTCACAACATGGAAGTGCTACACCCTACATATCCAGCTTCCTTTACAGCACCTGTCAGAATAGTTTTGGTTTCCTGCAGTATTTAACACCAGAGGCACTGGATCAAGGAAACAAACTCAGGCAGCAGCACAGACTGCATCTTTAATTCTCCATAATTTATAAAGACAGAGACAGCATTAGTGAGCCAGGCCTTTAAGCCAGGGCATCTGCTCAGATACAGAAATAAATACGATTTGAGGGACACTTATCCTGTTTGTTATTAATGCCTAATCCAGTCACAATTCATAACAATACAGCAAATTCCAGAGTAAGGAACTCACCTATGCACAAAACTATCTTCTTTATCAAGGTCTTAATTTAAAAAATAAAACAAGCACTGTAACGTTGAGTTTCTGGTGAAGGCACTATGAGAGTTTCTTTAGAAATTGCACATACAATGCTCTCCTTTAAAGCTTTCTGAGTGCCACTGAAAACACTTGCTCTACGTTGATCACAGAGAAAACGCAGTAAGAAATTTAAACATGCAGCACATTCAGGATTTTGTTAAAATGAACATAGCTCAAGCAGGAACTCTGGTACCTTGGGATGAGCATCTCAATACTTGTACCCAACGAGGCCAGTGTTACATTTCAAGCACAATTAAGGAGGAGAAGTAAGATTCTGCATCTGCTGAAAAGACTAACCACACATCTTCACAAACATAGCAAGGACTTCAAATGATCATGAAATCCACAGCCCCCACTTTGTGCTTCAAAACATTTCGCTGTAGCTCATTCACTCAAGCATGAAGCCTGAAAACCTCCTAAAACTGTCTGATGGACTGTGAGTTGTTTGACAACCTGCACGTATACAGCACAAACCATACGCCTTTTTTTGACACTGATCTCATGAACAATAGTTACACAGAAATAAGAAGTCAGGTCCCATTTTAATGTCTATCGTTTAACTCTGTACCTGGTCTCTTACTCACCATTACACAAAATCACATATATAATCTCTCAGAATTTCAGCTTGCTCTCCTTCAATGCAAATTTCCTTTACATAACTTCATTTTCATGTATGCTTTCGACTGTACTGAATGTAACTTCAGAGAAATGTAGCTAGGATTAGAAATAACTAGATTTGAGACACATGTAAGGAAGTGGATTTTCATCATTAGCCATTTTTTTTCTGTATCAACCTTCAAATTTAGCCTACCTGCAAAATACTGATAAAAACAAAGAAATGAGATTGTGCCACAGAAATGAAACAACTTCTATTTTTGATAAAGTATCTTTGAACACCTTGTCAATAGGTTAGAAGAATCTAAGTAACAACTTAAATGTTGTATTATGAATCTCAGTAGTTTACATTGGAGATTATTTAAGGTTGTTGTCTAGAAAATAAAGTGGATTTCAACCATAACGCAAGTATATAATGGCCAAAATTCTCCTCTAAATAACTTTGGACATTGAGATTTTTACTATGCAAGAAATAGTGATGCGGCTTTTTTCTTTTCTGCCTTAATTAACAGGATCCTTATTGTAATTTTCTTCAGAACAATTTTGCTAGTAGACTTCAATCTATCTACCTCTACCTTTTACCTTTTCAGGAATTGGTTCTTAAAAACCATTTACTAAGAACAAACAAAGAGCAACACCATTAACACCCAAATGGTGCCCAAAGCTACAGCAAAGCAGTGAGGACATGATGACAAGCTGCAACATAAAAATGTGCAAGAAGTACTGGCCATTTCTATGTAGATGTCTTGACTGTTTGATTAGCTGTATAACAGAACACTTTTTTTAAAGTATGTATCACACAGCACATTAGACCAACACCACAGTTTCCCTTTCCAGAGGTTAAGTATCTGCCAAACAGCACAACCAGTACTTTGAGAAGATACAAAACCAGAATCACTCAACTAGATCAGTTTTAGGGCATGTAAAAATTAAACTCTGTACTTAAGATTTCTCTTAGAAATGTAGGTAGACACTGCAGGAATTTGCATCTGTAAAATACTAGGATAAGTTTCGAGTGGAGTGTATCTTTACAGAAGAAAAAGCATGCTACCATTCCTTACAGTATAATGATGATACAGCCTACAGGGATAACTGGTAGTTTACCAACCATTTACCAGCTCTTCTCCTTTCCCATACTGACAGACACCATTATAGCGCTCTTGTAAAATGAACTGTGAGGTGTCAAAATGCCTTCAAATAAAAACTGAATAATCTACGAGAAGTTACTTTATTTCCTTTTTTTAAATATACATATACAAGATATTTTATTTCAAAAGCACAAGAACATTATACAAGTTTCAAATTTACATTTTTGCAATTTAAGATACCAGTATGTGCATTATCAAATAACTTCTGTCAGCTTGGATGGAACAGAAATAAGTGGCATAAGCATCTTGCAGTCACTAAATACAGATTATACTCACAGTGAACAAAACTGCATAGTAATTTATGAAATGAAAGATGACCACGCTAGTCAGTGAATGATATGGGAGCCCATTTGCTAAATTAGTATGTGCAAACGTACAGAAAGATGCAACTTTCCCCTCCCACTTCTTCAGCTACAAAGAGATTTCCAGAGCTTTAAACAAGCTCATCTGCTCTTACTCCTGTCCTTACATACTACAGTTCAGACAGAAAACAAAATGAAATGATCTCACTGCATATTGGATAATGGAAATTTTGTATCAGTGAAGTGCAAGATAACTGAAAGTTTTTGATAACTGAATAGGTAAATATCAGAGGGAAACAGTAAGAAAATACAGGTTTGGTATCAATTTGCCAGTCTTAATTCAATATTCTTGTTGGCAAGCAGTGTTTTGATGACATAAAAATCACCAGTGCATGCAAGTTTTCATGACAGCTGTTCTAAATTCAGTATGTGTTTCAAACATGTTTTAGAGAAGACTAACAGAATTAATGCTTGTCTTCAAAGAGTTTAATATGCAGGTTTAAAATCTGACAGAATCAAAATAAGGAGAATGGTCTTAATTGCAAGAAACAGAATACCTGGAAAATAGACCAAAGCCAACTTTTTATATCACTGGGGAAGGATTACAGCAGAAGTTTTTAAAAACTATTTGAAACCAGAACAGTATTTAACGTCATTGGTATTCCATCTTTAAATTAGTTATGGTGCTGTTAAATGCACTCATACATACAAACTCAAAAAACATTAAAAAACCCCAGAAGAATGGTATTTAAATCTAAACCATTAATTGTGATTCTACTGTCTCTCATATAATTGTGACAAAACAAAAAAAATACATCATACAAAAACACACTCAGACATTTATTTGAAAACCTCTCCTTGAAAGCCTTATTAAAATGGCACGAAAGAATCCAAATAGCAAAGGGGCAGGGAAATTGAGGGTAGTGACGACTTCAAACTTTCACATGGAAATGGTAATTTCCTGGGAAAGAGTTTTTACCTGTCACATTACAAATTCTCTCATGTGTATTATGACTGAAATTCAGAAAACAGAAGAACAAACATTTAGAACTGAACCACAATCACATATCATTGAGAGAGAGTTTAATCACAATGTGCTATTAACTACTGAAGGGCAAAGAGACAGACTGAGCCACCTTTTTTCCCTTTTCTGCTCTACCTGGCATTGAACCACTGAACACGCCTCCCAAAACACACCATTTCATTTATGCAGACTCCAAAACATGCTCCAAACAATAGTGGTAGAGGACGATGAGTGGAAAATCCCTCAAATATGGGCAAATTTATTTCTGATTCCAAAACTTGCTGCTTTTGGGCCTTGATTTTAGTCCAGTGATAGCTTTGAAGGCTGCTTACTTTACTGCAGTCTCTGGCTCTCATACAGCTTGCAGAGCTACACTACAACTACTTACCTGCAGAATTTTCACTTTTGATTCTTGGGGAAAATCTCAGAAGACAAACTGTAAAGGATGTAAAACTAACCACAACCTAGCCAAGTGGTGAAGCCCTAGACGTCTTATGATATACATGAATGGAGGATAAATTCATTAGATAAAGTGCAGTTCTGGCAACACAAAAAGCACAGACTTAGGTTTTTGACAACAAGCAGGATGGTAATTCTCCCCATGCACTTTCTATACCACACCTCTCATTTAAAGAATTCATTAATGAAAACTCTTCATTAAATCCCAAAGTATAGCTGAATGTAAGCTTTATCAGTAAAACATATTCTTTATTATAACTGTTTCTGCAGATGACTAAAGACCTGGCACCACTTCCACTCCAATATTATCTCAACATATTTAAAGCTTCACTAAGCTTGGGAAAAGAACCCAGGAAGAAAGTAAAGGAGGCTTTTCCTTGGCAACATCATTTAGATATGTTCTCAAGGCATGGAAGAGACAAATGTTGTGTGTGCTCTGAAGCTGTCCTCATGAAAACATGTGAAACAATTCAAACTTCTGAAAAAAATGGAAATATTTCTGGACCTGGATGTTCAGTAATAATTACAGAATGTGGTTTTCTTTTTTTTTTTTTTTTGAAAGAAAAAAGAGGAAAATATATTATATGAGTTTCTGTTTCAATGTATCAGTTATACATCCAACCTAGAGAATCCATCAATTAATTGTCTGAACTACAGAAACCACTTGAGTAGATTTTTTACTGCCACCCTCCTTTTCTTTTCCAAAGCACTGCCAAAGGTAAAAGTTTTCACTAAAATCAAGAGACTCAGAGCAGCTGCCAGTTGAATCCAAAGAAGATCTGATTCGTTTCTTGGCTCCTCGCAATCTCCTCTATGATGCAGTGCTGCTGCCATAGCAGATGGAGCTTCCGGTAACGCTCCCAACATAAGTGCAGGGGATTGCCTCTTCTTCAGAGAAGAAAAGAAGAGAATTAGCATTATCAGAACAGCAACTGATAAACTGTCCAATTAATAGTCTAACATTAACACTAGACTAATTAGATACTTGTAGGAACACCAATCCCAACAAGTCTATTTGAAACATAAAAAAATTTCTACTTGTGACAAGCAATGACTGCCATTTCTATTATGATATTTCAGCAATGGCAGTTGTCACATGTTTCTGACGAAATGCATACAAAACATTCTTGAGAAAAATAAGGCAGTTTAACAGTACCAAAAAACTGTATTTCCTCATAAACTACCCATTCCTGACTGGAAACTGCCATCAGTTCCCCAGGCCAAGACACGCATTACCTACAGTGCTGTACACACTGGACAGAAGAACGTGTTGTCCAGTAAGTGTAAGAAAGAAAGAGATACAAAAATGAAAATGTAGGAAGTCAAACATATACTTACTTTAGACCTGGATCTGTTTCTCCATATTCATCCAAGTAGGGCGCAGGGTATAAGCAGCCCCTGGTTTTACCTTCAATGAGGACAACTTTGCACTCCCTGATTCTTAAAGAAAAGAATAGCTGCATTTAAAATACAACTCCAAGGAGGCTCTTCCCTTTTTGGTGAGCTTAACTTATGTCGAAGTAATGTTTCTTTATCTCAGACAAAAAGAATCAAATGCTTTGACAATGTTGTGAATTCTGTCCTTCTAATATTTCCCTTTATTCTTTAACACATTAAATTCTGGCTACTTACTTGAGAAACACGCAGACTCCAGCTCCACATTGAAGAGCATGAGAAGTACAGGCTCCCAACTCCTCCCCATTCACCAGCTCCTGACAGCAAGTATTCTGGGAACACAACATTGCCCCACAGAATAAACACAATACTGGGTGTTTTTGTTCATCATCAGAAGACCGTGGGCATCTAAAAGAAGTGTAACCAGCATGTCACAGTAGGAATGAAAACTTTAAAAGAAATGTTAACTGAAGTTAATGTTCCTTAAAAAACCCCAAAAAGATCATCCAATCAACTAAAAACCCCAAATCACAATCAAACAAAAACCTAAGAAATATTAAAACAGTGCCATCATCTGGGCTTGTTGTGTCCAGTGCAAAAATAATTTTCAGACTTACAGCCAAACTGAATGCACATTGCACTGGAGAAAAATGACCAGCAGATTAAGCTATAAAAATTTTACATATTGTCTTATAAAAAAAAAAATTACTTCAGTTAGCAAGTTGTGTTTCACATTTAAAAATGAACATGTGCTAGCATTGGCCAGTATAAACATAACAATGCCTTCACTTCTACAAAATAATTTTTGTTTGGTTTCAACACCAGTTACAGTAACTGCAAGAATATAAAATTCACTAGAAGTGACAAAACATCCAAGAAGACAACTAAATATGCCACATCTTACTTAAACTGAGAGGCTTGGTTCAGAAGGCAACTATAGTCTTCAGGAAGATCTATTAAACGATTTCTTTTCCTAGGATACCTGGGTAAGTGGAAAAGAACTATTATGAGAATAATAAAGATCAAAGCAATTAACAGAATAAATAACTATGAATCCCTGCTAAACTTTTGGTCACTTCTGCAAGTGTCTACAATTCTAGAGCAATTCTTCAGTCCTGGAATCCCAAGTGAGACGCTTCACATGGGAGCTTGAATATTTTCTATATTCCAGCAAAGTGTTGAACTTAAATTTCATATATAACCTACATGTATGAAGACATTTCATATTTCAGTTAGCTTTTTTTCTTTCCTAGAGCAGGACAGATTACTTGTCTAACAATGTTGTACAATCTCAATGAAGAGTCACTCCATGAGGAATAATAAACAAGACATTTAAAGACAAATGTACTTCTAGTAGTAGAGCACAAGGAATAAAACACGCAGTCTCTAACTTGCCCACAACAAGCACTTCATTCTCTCAAGTATTTTAAATCAAAACCAGAAGAAAACAGTAACAGTAAGCTTACCTTATTGCAATGCTTTTCCCTTTCAAACAACTTAACACCACTGGGTCAGAACACCACCTATTTCAAACAAACATTTGCAGATGACAGCATTTTGGTAAAAATACACATTTAGGTTCATTAAACTAAACTAGTAAATGATAAGCAAACACAACACTGATAAAAGCATTGATATTTCTACCTAAAACTTTGCAAGGAAAAAAAGGGATGTTTTTTTATACTTTTCTTAAGGAGAACATTTTAAGTTTGCATACAGGAGGAAAACCTATGTGAAAAAATGCTTAAAATTATCATCATGCACATGAAAACACAAGATTAACACAGTTAAAAAATGCATGCAATCTTCAGACATACTCAGTTTCTCAAAGTGGGGTACAATACACAGCACCTTTTGGAATACATGCACTAAAAGACACAGCATAAATAAAAAAATATTGTACAGTCTAATAGAAAAACATTTGCTGTTTTTATTAAATAATCATCACCTAGTGGTTATTTTACAATTGTTTATTGCATGATGTGTGCTTGCTTAGAATGGCCAAATGTGCCTATTGAAACAATGGCAGGTATTGGCCAGTTATTGAACAGAGGAACTGGTATGTTTAAGACGTTTTTTAAGTTATTTCTACAAAAAGGAGGAGAAGGGAGAAAGAACTACACCAGATGGTCAATCTAGCATGCTTCATTTAACGCATTTCTCAACAATCATCAAATTTAGTCTTCTGAAATAAGATTCTGTGAAAAAACATATGGGAACCTGCATGATGATTTGGCAACTGTTACTATTACGTTAAACATGCAGCCTCCTGCTTGAAACCTCTTTTTCTGACTGGGAGCACTGTAACTATTTGTTAATCCTGCTTCTAGTGATCTTTCCCAATGTTCACAAGCATCATCTTCTGTGTTCTCTTAGAAGCACTGTTATGTCTTTGAGCCAATATCAAGGAACAAGTAAGACAAACTTATTTTATAATTTACTTGTAAAAATTAATGTATTAATTTATAAGTAATAATATATACTACACATGGAATTGATCATAATAAAACTGTATGTAGAGAACTGTCTAGGTCAGCTATATGGACTATAAGTTGGAAATCAACAGTTCAAAACATCCCTACATGGAAGAAGTCTGGACAATAAAGATTAAAACAACGAGAGGTTAGAAAACCCAACTAAACAACAATGCAGTAAAAGTTAATGTGAGTCAGAGAATTCTGCCAAGAACCAGGAATAATCATTAATGCAACCAGGTGCTCAAATGGTCACATTAAATACACATTCTCCAACACAATATAGCTGGATTATTCTTAATTGGGGTGGGGGTGGTATGTCCGTTTATTCAATTTGAGGTTTTGAATGCAGAATTTAACCAATTCTTTATTTACCGCTACTTTCACAAACTAAAAGAGGGGAAATTTAGGTCAAAAACTAGGAAGGAAATTCTTTCTTTTGAGGATGGTAAGATACTGGAACAGGCTGCCCAGAGAAGGTGTGGATGCCCCAACCATGGCAGTGTTCAAGGCCAGGTTGAATAAGGCTTGGAGCAACCTGGTTTAGTAGAAGGTGTCCCTGCTCATGGCAGTGGGGTTGGAACCAGATGATCTTTAAGGTCCCTCCCAACCCTCTAACATTTTATGATTTCATGACTGCAGATGGTAATGCTCAAACTGTACCTTTTAAACATTAAGCCACTTTACACATCCAGCAGTCTATTTTCCAAATGCTGAGAAGAAATAATACAAAGCCTCACCCTGTCAGCTACGGGATTTTCTACAATCTCATTTTATAGCTCATGTAATCAGCATTTTTTCTGTAGACAGATTAAAAATAGGCAAATGAACATTAAGTGGCATATCAAGCAAGCAAAGGTTTAAAATAACTTCTGCCTGTATGGTTTCATATAGGTCTGCAAGCACTAGTCCCATAAACTATAATTACTTAATATTGGAATTACCATAAAATAGAGAATGCTTTATGTTTTTGAAGTGCTTTAAGAGATTCATTGTACCTGTGCAAAATGTTTAGAACTTCAGTATGAATTTGAGCTCAATCATTTATTACCAAACTTGATCTAGAATTCCCACAGGGCCACCACAACAGAAAAACATGGCCTGTCCAGTCCCAGTTAGTACCTTTGAAGCAGTGGATTTACTGTGTCCCAATATTCATGAAAGAGCAGGAACAAATTTGTAGGTAGAGAGAGGTAACTACAAAGTGCCTTGAATTGCCCTTCTTCAGAAACTGCAAAAGAAAACAAGAACAACTGCTTAATCGTTTCACCACTGCTGAATAATTCACTCAAAACTAGAAATCTCCTGATCCCTTTTCCATTGAACAGTCTGTATCCTACATCTTCAGCATAGCTCCTACATAGTACAATTGGATATTATTCCACCAACTTAATCAGAGCTATAGTAACTTGGATTAGCTGAGGATCTGTTTAAACAAATTTGATTAATTACTATTAAGTATTTTTTAATGTGTAAGTTACTGCAATAACAGAATTCCTTGCTTAAATTACTGCATAATATGTAACACAGTGCAGTAGGTTTCTGTACTCGCATTTTTGTTTTTCACTATCCTTATGACAGTCCTCAATATTAAATTTTGCTGTAATAAAGTCAGTGCTAACAGATTACATAAAGTTGGGCTAATTTAATATAATAAATAATTTAATAGTTTGCTGGGTGGTCATTTATTGTCTCTGCTACAGAAAATGACATTTTTGGTTCACCAGTAAGACTCTTCCCTACAGCATCAAAGATCCAGACTCCTGGTAAGGATAAGCATATCCTGAAGTGCAGAGATTTTGACTTGTATATTCTAATAAAAACTCAAACTTAGTTCACAGTTTATATAAATCAATTTTATATTTTTGTTGTTATATGTTACACATGTTATATTTTGTTTCAGTTATTCATAGAAATTATGGTCCTTCTTTCCAAATAGTTGATGATTCTGTGTTTCACTGCATTTTGACAGATGTCAAACTTTGTTTTTGGGGTTAGTATCTGCAATGCATTAGGTTTCTTCAAGGAAGAGGCTTAATTTTTATAATGTGCTTTATATCTATTTGACTTTGTTTTGCTCAATCCCTGTACCTTTAGCATTTACCAACATTAGCACTACACAAAAAGATTGTTTTTTTAAAATATACTCCAGGCAATTTCTCAGGTGTTGTAATCTAAATTCCTGAAATTATGCTTAAACCACTGAATCTTTATCAACAACTACTTACTATCAATAAATCATTGATAATTCACATATTTGCATATACTCAGAACCTCAAAAGTAATGCTCTTCTATGCAAAGAAACCCAAGACAATGCAGCTTCTCATGCCTGTCCCTTCCTTTACAAATTAGTAAGTCCTTTACTTCCCAAGTCTTACTTTAATGTATTGAGTATTGTTAAGTTATTGGGAACATTTAAAAATTCTTTCAAGATGAAAAAGGTCATACATTTGTTTTCTCACAATTACCTTGTAGTAGTTCCTCAGGTGGAGAAACTCCCAGCAAATAATGAAAAAATAAAGCAGCACAACGAAGGTAAGGCATGATGCCTGTTTTAACACAATCCCACACAAGCCAGCCTGGAATATCCTGACTAAAGCAACTGTAAAACACAAATGAGAAATAGCTGCAGTAGTTCACAGTGCAAATCCTTCTAGCACTTTCACATTTTGGCTAGCCTTGGTAGAATGGTAGCTGTGTAGAAGCAACACTCACGTACCCCAAAATCTGTGAAACACAGCCACCAACACTTAACTTCCAGCTTCCCTTCTTCCTAAGGAATGAGTACTGAATTTATGCTCCATACCTGTACTAAATCTTCAAATTAGGTCAACTTCTATTTTTCTCAGAATTACAAAAAATAAACAGCCAATACACAGCTCTAGGTTATTCAAAATAATCTGATATAAATAGTGCAACACATCACACAGAGCAATTGATTCTTACACTGGTTGTATTTTATTACTAAAAGCCAGTCAATTTTTGAAATGGTGAAAATTTTTGATTCAGTTGGTGTTTTGAATGTAGTTTATGAAAGAGAAAAATCCACTTAGACCAGCGTAAGTACTCTTCAGAAACAATAAAATGAATAGAATAAAAAAATTACTAATTCATACTTCATTATGGAAGCCACAACACTAACACTCATCATTTACACTTTATCCCACTTTTGTAGTAGGGCCATTTCCTTCTTTCTGGATTCCATTCATAACACAAGAGATCTAAACCAAAATAATCAAAGCAAACAAAAAATAAATACTGTAAATGGATGTATTTCTCTCCAGAATGGATACAGGTATTTTTTTATTCTCAGACAAATGATTTACTCTGCTGTCCACAAAATGCAGCACTTTAACTAAAAGCATTCCTTTCACCAGTTTCAGTGTTCAGGAGCATGGGAAGAAAGCACAAGGCACTTTGCTAACTCCCCATACAAAATGGGTAATTTTTTTCCTGTTTTCTGTGTTGTGCTGGTCAATCCTGTGGAATGCTATCTTTCCAGGAAAATGTAATGCTGCATCTGAATTGCACTTACCCACTGGTGTACTGGCAAACCTCTCTACAGAAGGACTGTGCAGACTGTGCCTCCTCACTGTTGTCAGATGAGTGAGCAGTGGGGGATTCTGCACACAAAAAGATGAATCCACTGTAAATGCACTCCATCCTGACATACTTCTCTTTTACAAATACTAAAACCTTTTTTTTTTTATTATTTAATTGCAGTACAGAATTATTTCCACTTTACTTTGCTTAATTCTTTTCTATTTGCTATTTTCTGCCTTAAAAATGTTCTCCTAAGACTGAATGCTGTAAGGAACAATCAGCATTACTCCCTCATTGCTTATCCTCATGTAAAGAACTGCTTCCTTCCCTTGAACTTTTGAAGTTGTCCTACATAGCTTAAGCTACAGAAATTTTTAAAAATGTTTAGGTTTTTTTTAATTCCTATCATACTGAAGAAAAAGAAAACTAGTAGCTAGTAAGCCTATAGGCTACTGGTAATTTTTAACAATGTTATGAAATAGAGAGGAAAGTGAAAGTCTCTTCTATCAGTTTACAGGATTCTGTATTTCGGATCTGGGTATTTCCTAAGTTGAAGGGTGCAGAAAATTTTATTTCTCAAATCCATAATGATTGTCACTGTACAGCTCAGTGACACTGCTTGGCAGAACTTTGATTCTCCTACAAGGAGTGAAAAAGGGAAAGTTACCCCTCTGAAATGACTGACTGGAGCAAGTACTGGTATATCAATAACTACTTTGTTTTCTTAAAGCTTAAGTACACAGAAGTGATATAATAAAATGCTCTGAACTTGATGTAGCGCTATTTCATTTTTACCAGAAAACAGTTATTACTACCTAGCCCTAAGTGTCACTTTATTATGAGAAAGTTTATACCTGGAAGACACTAATGGTGTCAATACATTATTTTTAAGAAATTGTGCAAAAATGTCCAAAAATTGCGACATAAATACACATCTACCTGTTGCTGAAGAGATGACAATTTGCACTATGTGTGCCAGTGTTGTCAGATGGAAGAGGTAGAGGTGGTTATAGGCTGAACTAACTGAGGAAGGTTGCAAGTCTACAGCATCTTCCCAGTATAAAGATGGAAAGGATAACACAGCTCCCACCTACAGTGAAAAGGAATAGGCAAATATTAAAGTGACAAAAATTTGGTAATAGATACAAGGGTAACAATTATATTCTCACCATACATTTGTATTTTATTTCTGCAGTCTGTTAATCTATCTTGCTGGTTTTAATTCAAAGTGTAGGAAAAACCCACTGGAAAATATTAACCATTTGTGCAGCATGGTACATAGGAAACTCTGAGTTGCGTGGTAATTGCCAGTTTAGAGATACACCAGGACAGGTTGTCCAGTTCTAAAAAGCTTAATTTCTGTTCTTTGACATAAGACAAAACACACTGCAATAAGTGAGAAGTGAGACCGAGCATTAGATAGAAAAGCAGCCACGGTAAAACAGATTTTATTTGGTGAGTTTGGTTTTGTTGGCTGTTTTATACTTGCTTGGGGTTTTTTTAACAGCAGAAAAACCAATAATACAGATTTGTATTAAGAACAGAAAGAAGAGGCTAAGAAAAATACCAGAAGGTAATGAGAGTGAATGTCAAGGAATCAGAACGTATGAGATACTGACTGAGACAAAGGGAAAGTGAGGGAAAGAAACTGAGTATATTTCTTAAGTTTATTTTTTTATGCTTAATAACAATGGAAGTGTTAAAAAGAAGATTGAGATTGCAAGCATGAAATTTAATAAGAACAGGACAGCAAAGACTTGAAAGTTAGCAGAACTAAAAGTAAACATACATAGCAGTCATATGTAATCATTTGATTGTTGTTCTTGTATAATCATTTGACTGATGCAAGTGAACAGATAGTGCAGGACTATTTACAGAGTACAGAACACAAAAATTGATGCTCAAAAAAAAGTATTAAAATGAAGAATAAAATGAACCTGCTTACCAAAATGTGGAACATATCTACTTCTAAGAGTGATGGAGTGTCCTCCCCTTTAAAGTTTGGCAGGAGAACTACAAAATAAAGTATCAGTTATACATTTAACACATATTTTCTTCTTTTGGATTGAATTGTAGTACTGTAGTATCAGAATCTGAGTTTAGAGCCTCTATCATTTCAGTGTTTTCATCAAAGGTCTCTAAACTGAGGATCTATTTAATTAACTGTTTACGCCTGATTTAATTGATTGTGCATGTTTAGCTATTTCCACATGCCCAAACAGCTGACAATTTTAATTAATATATCTTCAAAATTCTGGTCTTTATTTCTCTGGCTCTAATAAATCCCACACACTGTTAAGGGTGTTGAGGTCCTTAGGCACCTCAACACTAGATGCCTCACAACCTCACCAATCCAAAAGCCTAAGAACTACACCTAAGAGTCTTATCAAGTAGAAAGCAAATGAGAGTGTGGGATTCACAAAGGCCACCATACTAACCTAATCAATAAGAAACATGAGGGAAGTTACATGCCCCAAACTAGCTCTCCCTGAGACCGAAATATCTTAAGCTAGGCTTCAAGCAGCCTTTTGAAAGTACTGCAAATCACAGAATCATAGAATGGTTTGCATCAGAAGGGAGCTTAAAGATCACCCAGTTTCAATCCCCCTGCCATGGGCAGGGATGACACTCACTTCATCAGGTTGCTCAGAGCTCCATCCAGTCGGGCCTTTAACACTTCCAGGGATGGATCATCCACAGCTTCTCTGAGCAGCCTGTTTCAGTGCCTCATCACTCTCACAATAAAGAATTTCTGTCTAATAATTAATCTAAACCTTGTCTTTTTCAGTTTAAAACCATTCCCCTTTGTCCTGTCCCTATCTACCTCGATAAAAAGTCCCTCTCCTTCCTTTTTATAAGCCCTCTTAACATACTGGAAGGCTGCAATGAAGCCTCCCCAGAGCCTTCTCTTCTCCATGCTGAGAAGATGAGGTCTCACAATTAAGACAGAAATACCTATTTTGTGGCTTTATTCACCTGTTTAGAAGAGAATTTGAGCAATTTCGAACACTGCCAGAAATATGTGGTACCCATCTGTTCCAGACTTGAGTACCTGTAAGTCTGGGTAATCTGGGGTGAGTTCAATCCACACCCCGTAATTTCAGGCAACTGAAGTGAGCACTGTTGACAAGTACTCCGACCCTTGTTTCCATGCTGTATTAACCTGTGAGCCATTTTGGAACAGAAACTTCTGTGACACAAAAGGTAGCACAGAAAAGAAATACAGTACCTCCTAGAAGACGAATCAGGTGTTTCTGAATCAGGACCTGGGGGGATGTTGTTCTCTGAGCAGCTGCAAACTGCACTAATGCTTTAAGGCCACTGTGCTAGAGCGCAAGAGAAAATGGTTGAACAGGAAAAAAGGCTAAATATAATAGTGATACAGAATTGTAAAAACATATTTACGTCTACAAACATAAACCACATTTATTAATTAATTTAATATGAACATCCATATATAAGCAGACATATTATTCTTTCAAAGTGCTCTTTATACTATGGATCCACACATTGAGAGATATCCCTTGACAGAGAATGATCTTGATGTTAGCAGTTTCAACAGGTTTATAGATGCATGTATATCATAAATAAATTTTTTTGTTTAAAATATATTGCATATCTTACTCATCCATACCTGTCTATTTTGTAGAGATCCAAATAAAGGCTTGCCCTCTGTTTCCAAGAGGTTTTCTTAAAATTAAACAGAGAAAAAATTAAGTTGCTTTGTTCTACACAACCTAATACAAATTTATTCTTAGTATAGACACTCATTTTTAAAGCTCAACTTCATTCTTATAAAGAGAATTCTCTTGGAAAAAAAAAAATTGGTCTTAAATAGCACTGAACATTTCCCAGATAAATTATTTTAGTAAGCTTCATAAAAATTTTCAGCTTTCAGACCTTGCTAACTAAGGATTTAAAGGAACATTGTTTCATATGAATGATGATAACACATTCATTCTATGGATTCAGATTTATTTTCAGGTACCCTTATGCAATGCTCCAGACCACCAAGTTTCATTTACAGAGATGCTATACAGCCATCTTACCCTCATGTTTATCATAGAATCACAGAATGTTAAGGGGTTGAAACGGACCCTAAAGATCATCTAATTCCCACCCCCCAGCCATGGGCAGGGACACCCCTCACTAGACCTGGTTGCTCAAGGCCTCATCCAACCTGGCCTTGAACACTGTCAGGGTTCGGGCAACCACAACTTCTCTGGGCAACCTGGCAAAATTTGCACTACTGCATTTGACTGCAGTTTAACAGAAATATTTTGAAAACAAAATTCCCAAGCTGGAATACAATTTAGCTTTCCTCCCTGAGTGCACTGGTTCTGAAGGAATAATAAAAAACAAGCCAATAAAAATAAGAAACCAAATTCACTCAGTTGAGTAAAAAGGTATGGTGAGAATATAATTTTTTTGCACTTTAGTCGCTTTTTGGATATGAAACAGTACACTTGGAATTTTTAAAATTTGATCTAATTGGGAGATTTTGGTTTGGAGGTTTTTTGTTTTAATTTTTTTTTTTTTTTTTTTTTTTTTTTTTTTTTGATTTTGTTTTTTTTTTCAAGGATCTGGCTTTTGGCAATAATACTAATTCAGATCCCTTGGGTCAACGATGCTTTGAACCTCCTCTAGGTTTCTCTAAAGTTCCTTGTCTAGGCAGCTTGGCTACATGCCCACTGAATGGTTTTAATAACGCACTATGAGTAGACTCCAGACCAGCATACTGAAGCTATGCAAGCCGTTTTGCTTTACAGTTTCACAAAAGTCTGCTCTATTTGCAAACAAAAATGAATCCAAGGAAGTGGTGAATGAATCCAATCAAACTGTCACAGTAGTCCCTCTGGCTTTATACTCTTGTCCTCCAGAGTACTTGGATTTTCTATGACTAACACAGGCCTTCAATATCACACCTGTGGTAACACTTGCATTTATATACTTGCTGGCAAGCTCCTCCCTGACAGCCACCAGTATCTTTTTTCATATACCAAACAAAACCAACCTGCACATCATTAAGTATAGTAATGTTAATAAGGTGGGTGGTTTCCAGTCTTTTCTCAACCCTTTTGAAAACTCTTAATAGAATCCATCGAAAGATGCAATCAGTTTTGTGACTATTTCTGCCTTATCAGAATATTCCCAATCCGCCTAAAAACCTTCTAAACTCGTGATACTTCAGTTCAGTCTTGTCCATTAGAGATTTAAGGTAGACTAAACTTGTACTTCAACAGTTTCATCAAGAAACAGTTGGTATAACTGGCAAATCACATTTATGGACATACACAATTACATTCTCAATTCCTTCATCTTGCATGTCAGACTTAGCTCTTGCCTTTCTCCCTGCCTGGAAGCCTCTACAGATTTATCTACAGCTTCATGTTTATTACACAAACTTATTTGTGTATGTAATCCAGAAATGAAATTGGATAAACAGGTACATTATCCTAAAAAATGAGATCACTTTTCTGGTAATTTTTTTGCCTTCAGAGATTCACGGTAGAGAATGTTTGGGTTAGGTTTTTTGGCGGGTTTTTGGTTTGTTTCTTTTTCTATCAGGTACCTACTTAGCAATCTCAGAGTACAAGAGACTTTCCTCTACAAATTCCACAAAGATTCTTTAAGGATACAGACAAAAACAAATAATGAGACAGGGAGTACTATCTCACAGCTATTAGATATTTAGCATAGGAGATCCCTGCAGGTCAGTGATCTTTGGCAGCCTGAAGATATTAATTGAACACGCTTGAGGTTACAATCAATAACGTGGAACATGATCACTAACTGCTGTCTCAAATTAAACTCAATGTTGGCATTCCATATCTCATTTCATGATCTAAGAAAAACATCCTACTATTTATATTGGTTTATAGATAATAATTCTATTCTTATATATGCAATTACATATAATTTACTTTGCTATACTATTACATATGGCTTGTACTTATGTAAAAGTATTATTTACACAATCATATTGTATGAAATTATACAATCAAGCAACTGTAACATTTTCAATTACGAGACAGACTAAACTGAAATTATGCTTTACCTATACACTGGATGGTAAAAGCACATGTGCTCCAGGTCATCATAGGAATCCGGGAATCAGCTTCATTTGGAGCCACTTTTAGCCCAACTCTGTAAATGGTGGTGGCAAAGAGAATAAGCATCTCCTTGATACTGCTTGAGTACTTGGCTCTGCAAAACCAAGACAAGATAATTTCAGTCTCAATTATTAATAGTATTTATTACTTACTGGTTAATCAATCACTAACAAAGTAAGTTCAATCCAGGACAGTTATTTATGAAAGAAATACTGAATACTGAATACAAAAAACTTTTTGTCTGGACAGAGGTGAAAAAAATCCCTAGCTTTCAGTAGTAAACAAATACCTTGACATAAAAGGACTCTACAAATTGAGAGATTAAGAGCTGCCAGGATGGAAAATATTATTCCTGTGTACTACACTATAATTCAGACTAGAAAAATGCAAATATTTTGAAGTAAAATACAATGAAAGTAACATTGTAAGAAATTGTAATTATAAATCCTAAAGTGAAAACAATAAGATGCTAAAAATGGAAGACATTTCAAGTGTGTTTTTAAACATATGTTTTAGCATTTAAGCTCTTTTCAAATGACACTAGGCTGGTTTATGTAAATGTAGTTATATGTAAAAAAGCATTTAGCAGTTTTAATGGCTTGTGGGTTTTTTTCTAAGTCACACACAGAACTTTCTAACAGAAATACATGACATTTGTATTAAATCTCCATATCTCTATGGACAAAACAATTGTACCACAAAGTCTGGGGTTAGCCAGGCTCACACTTAAACACCACTTTAACTATAGAATTTTTCCTATGAAGATCAGTTATCAAGAAAAATTTTGATTCAGCTGACAACAGAACATTTTTTATTATTTTACAAATAAAACATACATGTGGGTATTTTGCATAACTATGATGTCAGTCTGAAGTAGCAGAAGTAGAGTACTTACAGCATGATCTAAAAAGAAAGAAAAGTATTTACCCATTCATTGTGTTTTAGTGGGCAAGGGCTTTTGGCCACTGGAATTAACACGCTTAATGTTACAACTGGCAATGTGGAACATGACCACTAACTTCTGTCTCAAATTAAGCTCAGTGTTGTTATTGAGTTTAATTCAGAATAGAACAGAAATAGAAACAGACAACACAGCCCTATTCCCCTAAGTGATCCACATTCCACCCTCGTGTCCAAACCCACCTGAAATCTATGCCTGAAACAGATGTGTGGCAGGAAAATTAAGGCAGACAGACAATAAATAACTTGCCTAGAGGCACAGCAAGTAACCCAAATCACGGGAATTGTGGATTGGAAGATTCCAGACTTCTAGCTTTGTACAAAGAACATAAAAAGTACCAGACTGGATTTGACCAAAAGGTCTACCTAACTCCTCACAGATCCAATATTCAGTGAATGCTCATGGAAAACAATAAGTAAGCCCCCAGTCAGATCAAACAAATCATATGTCTTTCCTTCAATACAAATTCTGAAGTATACCTAGGATACTGAATGGAAAATTAATATAATGGAGGGAAAACAGGCAGTAACACTTACGAGGACTGAACTCCGAAACTAAGGATGGAATGGAATTCCAAAGCTGAGTTCCCTGTTCCCTTGTTGCTGAAAGCTGGAAGATTTTGTTTCTCTCCTTCCAGGAAAAAAAAAAATATATCCACATTAAAAACCAAAGAAGCTGTTACAGTTTTTACAGCAGTTTAACAAGAGGGAGTCTTCTTTTTATTTGAAACTGATTTGAAAATAATTGCTAACACACCTCACCAGCCAGACTATATTCCATGATTCCTCTTTTAAGTAACATTTGCCTCTATTCCCCAAAATAGTAGATTCTCTGTGTCTTCCATTTTCTAAACACTCATGCCTGTTTTCATTTTGTCCTCTTTAATTTAGTTTTTCCTCTTTTTTACTACCTCTCAGTCAATACAGAAGTTTAATTGACCATGAGAATTAGTCTGTTGACATCCTCTCCAAGTGCACATAATTTTTTTTCTACAAGAAAGATGGAAATAATTTAACAGAAGCCAGAAATTTGGTGAGGACACTGAAATCAAGATATCAGCTCAGAAAGAGCAATGCCTTTATCCCCAGCTTTATTTGCTACTGTCTTGATTGACAGCAAAATGTATTCTTTATTTGAAGCTTTCTGCTGGTACTAGTTAAAACATGTACTGACATATATCCCACAGAATAGCTTAAAAATTAAGATAACAAACCTTTAGCATTTTTCACACTGTAGCCTGATATCCTGACTGTGACAATCTCCAGCCACCTAGCTAGGGACAGAATTTGAGCTACTGCCTCTGCATCCTCGCTGAAAACAAAAATAGAAAGCAGGTTTTACTCAAAGAACCACCTTAACTTAAAACAGCAGACACAGCTAGATCCAAACACATTAACTCAGTATTTGCTCAGTTTTACCGGCTTCAGAAAATTTGAGCGAACAGTACAAAATGAAGTGTAAGGCTAAATACTAGTTCTAGGTACTTTCTCATTTGATTTCAGCTCTAAAGAACAGACAATCCAAAAATGTTTTATAAAAAGTAAAAAATTTACTGCTACAAGACGTATATTTGGTTAAATAATGAGATATGCAGTATTTTAGACAGATGAGGAAGCTCAAACCCAAGTTCTCCTTCCAAAAATTTGAAAAGCTGACCAGCCTCAAAGTAATTTTTCCTTTTTATTTTTAATTAGAAGTTATGCAATCTGATATTTCACCTGTTTATTTTTTGAGCCTGCAATGGGATGATAGGAATCACAGTATTGCACAGAGATTTGCAAAGTGGACAAAGATACTCTCCATTCTCCAAGTCAAATATCTGTTCAACATGCAGACGTTGTCGGAAGTTCAGCTGCATTGCTTCGAAGTATCTACAACATTAAAAAGGAAATTACTGGAAAGTGGAACGGCTCAAATGCAACATGAGCACAAAGGTTCAAAGCATAATTATACAGCAAACACTTATCCAAGACAACAAGTATTTTCCTTTGACTTATAACTCTTTTACATGCTTGGATGTGAAAATACAAAACCTTTGAGCACACAGATGAAGTCATGCAAAAATGCATGGTATATCACTTACGGGAAAATGATGGCAAGTTTTCCTTGCTGATAATATCCTTATAAATTTCACTAAGATTTTGCAGACAAGCAGTCCTTATATTTTCTACTTTTCCATCTTCAACATAATGAAACACTGTATCTAATAACTCTCCTACGCAACTCACTATAGTGAATTTGAAACAGGTATTGAACATATTGTTATTTAATTTTAGGAAACACTACTGGTAACATTTCACAAATGGTTAATCACCTATTGATTGCAATTACTGAGCCTCATGACTAGACAGTGGAACTGTAGCCTTCTTTTAACAGGAAGCGAGAATAATATATATTAGAATATCACACTTCAACTACTTAACTGGAAAGGAAATAAGAAACAATTATGATCTTTTTACATGTTTCATTATAATTTTTGCCCCCTTCTTAGTGGATGCAGTAAGCCTTCAAATTTCATTAATGTCTCATTGGTATTTATAGGAATTAAAAAGATCAAACATTTAAATCCTCTTCTCTGGATACAAATTCAGTCCTAATGTTCAGACCGAGTATGTAGAATCTTAGAGAGAGAGATGAAATTAATCTAACTTCCACACCAAGGTTAATAACTAGATTTTTTTTTTTTTTGCTTTAAATCATACATCTTAAAAAAATAAAATAAAATCCCATTTCTGTAAGAAGAGAAAGTGGATGTGCAGAGGCAAGTGCAGAAGTTCTAATGAATACAGAATATTGAGGAAAGTATTTTGTTATGAACTAAAACCCATACATTTATTTTCCCCACATTCACACAACTGTGTTTTTGCAAGCAACTCCTCTTCCTTATACATGGCAACTACAAGGATACTCCACTCATTTCAACTTGCTCTGTTTTAGAGGATTTGAAGTACTTTGAGGCTGTACATAGAAAGGTATGGCAGGCATCGTTTGGAGGAATATTAGTAAGTTAGAATGTCTGTTATGTAATAAATAAAAGACTATACTCAAACCTTCTGTGCCATCCCGTATGAGAAGAGCCTGTTGTCCACTTTAATCCCATTAACCCATACAGCAAGTCATCTTTTCTTAAAAAGAGCAAGGGAACTGAGCTCCAATGTTGCACTACTTAGATCTACGCAGATGTAGAGGGATCTGCCAAGAGCAGATGTATTATACTCAAGGAACAGACTTCTGTATCATTTTAAGTGTGTGCACCTATTTATTTTGTACTGACGTTTTATTGTAAAAAACAACGTATATATACACATGTAGAAAAGTGAAAGATAAGCACTAGAAGTTTAGTAAGACTCTTTAAAGTAAAATGGCACAAGTACAAACAACAAACCTCAAGAGATTTTTTATAACATATGTCATATAAATAGTCGCTTGTAATTGCATGACCAAACTCTATCCAGTGGTGGAATTATTTCTTTATTATTTCACACTGTTCATATAGTTTAGACTTGCCAGACCTACATGGAGTGAAATGTAGGACGATTCTATTCTGCAAGCTAGAAAACTTGGGCCTTTTAATGTTCAGGTTGCATTCAAATCCAGAACACTTGGTCTCAGTTGTGGGTCCCCCAAACAATAGAAATCCAGTAAAATTTATAGCAACTGCATCAATTCTTCACCCTTAATTTTCATTAAGGGTACCTTCAATGATATGGGAGGGGTCACAAATAAATATTCGTTGATTTAACCACTTCTATTCTAAATGCAAGAATCTCTTCTAAAGACTCACTGGAATAAACCAGTTTCACCCTTTAAGTACTGACCTGGTGACAGACTTTCAGAGTATTGTTGCTACTGAATGCTCACTACTGGTTCTCACTGGACTGCTAAAAGTAAACCTACTCAATACAGTTTCTTATTCTTGACCAGTTTTACTCCATTGTTTATATTTGCATAAATTAGTAACTCCTTAGAGATTCTTATCTGGGTCATAGAAGGCCCTAGAAACTTTTGATCATCATCATCAAGTCAAAACATCTTTTGGGCCATTTCTAGATAAGTAGAAATAGTTTTCATCCCTTAATTAAATATCCACTTACTGTACTGTGTTTTCAGCGTACTCTTAGATGATTTAGAAAATAGATTAATTAAAAATCATTAAAAGGCAGCAAAGACACATCCTTACTTCTGCCAGCAGGCTGCATGCATCACATGACCACAGCTCCCTGTGTGGGTCCCACAAGGTAAGTCAGGGTGCATGAAGAGAGGATCTAGTGTATCTAGAAACACACAGAAAAATTATTGAATGAACAGTAACGGAACTTCCCATCAGTATGAACAGAAATGAGCAGCAATATAAGCAGAACATGAGCCTTCAGACCTTATTTTCCTACAGTTTGCACAATCACATTACAACTTCATTTGGCTAATTTTTCCAGACCAATCATCCAGCAGAGTAATGACAAGCAGAACCCATTTAAACTACTGAAGGTTTTCCACTAATTATAAAGAAAAAGATGCCAAAATTCAAAAGCAAATTGGTTAAAAAGAGAAAAACGTGCTTCTGTACTGGAACAGATCTGTTGTTGGATTCATTATCACTGAAGCTTTTAATGTCTTTCTTACTTTATTTTTACATGAAAATGAAACTACTAAGGACAAGTAGGATGAATAATTTCTCCAACTAATCCCATATAATTTTCAAACCACTGACACCAAAAGCACTGCTGAATAACAAAAATCAAGTCTGTCTTTTACTAATCTTGCACAATTCTAAACAACAGAAACATTATGAGAATGTACTCATGTCTTTGTGTTGTACATGCAGCCAAAGTGAGATCCCACTTTCACTTTAAAGATATCTAAATAATACTGAACAGCAGCAGTCCTCCATGCCTCATCTGGGGGACTGTTCGTGATTTTGAACAAATACACTTGAATCTGACAAAATGAAAGAAAAAAATAGAACCTAAATTGCACTGAAAATAATTCTGTTTGACTGCAGCTGAAGCTGCCTAAAGTCAAATGGAGAATGAAATAGAAAGTAAACTTGGTACAACACTGAATTGCTACTATCTGCACTTCTGCTGGGGGAACAAGCATTTTTCCATTTTTTTAGATTTTGAAAGAAAAAAGTTCTTACAGGCCTCCTGTAAGAGCAGCAGGGGACCATGCAGCAGGATATAAGTACTATAAATAATGCCCAGAAATAGCTTTAGAGAAAGAAACTCCATTCTCTTCTCTTTAAAATTATTTCAACAGCCCAGCATCTCACTGCAGAAAATTTACAGGTGTATCTGACTACAAGAGCACAGGACTTGATCTGTACTTCAGGGTACCACAGAAAAAAGGGAAAAAAAATGCTATTAGTATATGACCTAGACAAAAATTCTATAAAACTGGCTTTAAAATGCCATTACCAGTAGTTTGCTGATAAAAAGAAAAATGGATCAAGCAGGATTCTGTAGGAGTTTGTCCTAGCCCTAGGACTATTCAGTACTTAAAATTATTCAGAAGAGAAAACATGCAATATCTTATTAGTGAAACAACCTGGTAAAGGTTTGTAAGCATGATAAAAAGTAGTGTAATACCATGGGGAAATATGAAAAAACTATGAACTTTCCTCTGATAACAATCAAGAGTTTACTTCTAAACTAAAGCAGGAATAATGAACCACACAAACAGAATTTAAAGCTATTTTCTACATAGTACTGTTAATAAAAAAATAGGACATAGCATCCATTTTGCTCTATGAGCTGACCACAAACCACAAAAGAACACCCCCACATCTGAAAATAAGAAGGAATTTAAACTACAAGTTGTAACAGCATCTATCTTGAAACATTACTAACTTCCTTTTTCAAAAAGGAGAAAAATGTAAGTACTTAAGTCCTCCCTTACGATTGTATTCATTTTCTTCTTTCCCTTAAGTAACAGACCAAAATTTCCATCATGTTTAGTCAACTGCTACTTACAAAAGAACTTCTGCTGGGTTTTGTGTTCCCTGCTACCAACATGCAATTACACAAATGTAACTATTGTGACCATGTAACTTTCTTGTATTCAATGTTTTGTTCACTCATCAGATGCTACCATACGATCCTCGCTTAGAATTTTTAATTTTTTATATTGTTGTTTTTATTACTTCCTGGACATGTAAGGGGGAAAAAAAACCCAAACCAAAATGAACACCCTAACCATTTTCAGGTTGCCATATTGGTCTCTGATAATGTTCATTTATTTCCTCCATATTGGGAAAATTTGCAGCTGTACCTGAATAAACAGGAACTGTGAACAGTCTTGTTTTTATCCAAAGCAACTACTGCCACCAAATCTACGTATTTTATTAAGTCTTGTGAGATTAAACCATTTTCTAATTTCCCCCAGCAACAAATCTAAATCTTCATATACTTCTCCTTTAAGTTTTAAAGCATGGATTTTAAAACAGTTTAAAAGTTTTCACCGTTTTTTTCTTAAGTAAAGTAAGCCATTTAGCAACCGGACCAAACAAAAGAGTTTAGTTGGTTCAAAGAGTTTCATCTCCAGGTACAGAACTGCTTGTAGTCTTAGAGAAGAAAAATCACGTACCTCCTGAGAGTTCAAGAATTCTGCTCCTATCCTGAGTTAAGGCAGTCGACTTCTGCACACAGGCAGATAATACCATGGCAGCACTTTCCAACTTTACTTCCTGCTCCTCCTGACAAAGAATACAGGTCAAAACTTCTTTCTCAATGACAGATGGACCTCGTTTGGGACCCAAAACAATTCTGGAGTAATCAACTGCTGAAGAGATGCTGTAAGACCAGAAGTGACACAGATATAAAATAACCATCTGGATTCTTCCAGACATCTAACAAGGTCATACACTGCTAGTATTTCTGGATTTATACCAAATTACTTTACAAAACCAAATAATAAAGAAATTGCTCAATCCTCACTAAAATGCAGCATTCTTTAAAAATAGAAAGAGGAAGCGAGCTAGCATAGAATAACAGTAAAGTAGATTCAGACAGCAAGAAATTCAAGAAACTGTATTCAATGTAGATTAAACATATTTTAAACATTAAAAATGTTTCCCATTCTTGAAGCAAACAAATGAATGCCACTACCAAAAATAAATGCCACTACCTTAATCCAATGCTTCATGATACAACAAGCTTCCGCATATTTTTTAAATATTCACTATTTCAGAGTTCAACAATGATTTACAGAACATGCTTTATTAAAGACCAAAGCATAAGGAAGTGATCTGTACTTTTCTTCCAGCAGGTAGCTCTGTTTTCCAGATTAGTTTTGTACAGTCCCAATTAAACAGAAATTGTGAGCTGTATTAGGTGTACTATACTGCTGAAGTATCTCTAGACCAGGAGCAATGCATACCAACAAAATTATAACCAATATAAATCAAACACCTTCAGTATGAACTAAGATGCTAAAAACCTAACAAAAAATCTCAAGTGATTTGAGCTACAAGAAGCATACTTTCTTCATTGCAACCTAAACTTAAGGCACATTGGCTTTCAGATTCTTTCCAAATAAAACACTTAAATTTTCATACAAGATAGACAGTCACCTCCAAAATTACAGTGTGGTCAACTCGACAGCTTTCTAATGACATTTTCTCAAACATTAAACAATATAAGTATTCACCATCTGAAGAAATTTTCTTTTTATAGTTTATTTTATGCTGCTCTACAAAGTGATCCACTGTTTTTACATCAGCACACACATGCTATTTTACATATAATTCTATAACAGAAGATGACTTAAAAGGAAATAGAGATACAAGTTTGTTGACTGGAATGACACAATCTATCCCTTGAACCTACTTATGTACTTTAGGTTGCATAATGAACTCACATAGCAGGTAACGAACTCTTCCCACCAGAACTCTGAATGTCTGTTTTTTCTTACCTTTCTTCTTCCATAATAGCATCTTCTTTCCCCTGGGCCTCCAGTGTGTTTTCATACAGAAGCTTGTGGGTTTCAATGAAATTCCTCTGCAGGGCAGACATCTGGGCCATTATCTTCTGACGGTGCAACCTTGCTGCTTCCGCCTTTCTCTTCCGCTCAGCTTTCTCTTTATCCTGAGTGCTCTGTGTCTTACAGTAAGAGAATAAAGAAATCTCAGGCAGCTGAGAACATCAAGAAATGAGGAGACTCTCTCCTCATTATAGGCATTCTAAGCACTGACATAAAATTCCTTAACTGACGACACCTTAATGAGGAAAAAAGCTAACTGCTATCTAAAATAAAAATAAATAAAACTCAAATCTTTACATGTTGACTAGGTTCATTAACTAACACTGGACTTTTGTGGTCTACAAAAGGTGCCTAGTACAATTCCTAGCCCAAAGACATGATCAATAATACTTGAGTCATTTTAATTAGGTACTTGTCTGTTCTTAAGAAATTTTAGCGAGGTGAACGTCAAAGCTTTCTCCAGTGTTCTGTTATTCTCCCCATAAGCAAAACCCTACTGAGTATTCAGTATCTCCCTTACGGAAATTGAAGAAAATTTTATCTTGAAGTGCCTATCCATGACACAACAAATGTGTCAGCATTTTATGCATCTGTGTATTGTATTTTCATTATGGTACACTGGAAAACCATTATTCCTCCAACATTTACTCTTGTATCATGTTTTCAAAAACCATAAACGAAGTATTTCTATGCTTTAGAAACACAGAATTCAAAAAACACAGATAGACTTTATTAAAATATATAGACCCTAACTCTTCCCACTCAATTATTTAAGGGACAAATACAACATTATACACAAGGTTTCCATTCACAGTACCATCACTTTTCCAGGAAATCAAACAACAAATTGCTCCACAAGTAGAACTGTAAGAGACTAATTTCTTACTGACTTCTGTATTTTGTTTGATCCCTTAGCAGATCTCATACGACATCTACCTCAAAAAAGAAACATGGCATATGCTGTGTGGTAAGTTTAGAACTAGGCATGCAATGACCAGCCAAGAGATTGCTCAGCAGCAAGCAGTTGCCAAACCAAACGTGTAAGAGCAAACTGGTCTGCCTTTGCTTACTGGATAAGGGTAATTAGATTCTTCTTTTCTGTTCAAATGCCAATTGAAAACACAACCACTCCACAGGACTGAAGTCACCTTTGAAATCTCCATTTCACTGTGTCATTTGACCACAGATTTAGAAGTTATTTTAAGGGAAGGGCAAAGAGACTGACAATAAGAAAAATTACTTAAGGCTCATGTCTTTATACAACCAGGGCAAAGCAGATTAATCTCTTGATAGATATCGTAAATTATAAGACGTGATTTAAAGTGGACTTGTATTTCTAATTACTGTACAATGACAGTATAATAGAAAAGGTGGTCAAATCACAAAGACAAGAAATGGAAAGATGAGCACAAATTACTTCCTTCAGCCCCCTCAGTTGCTTCACTTGAGAGTATGACCAAAGCTCACATTAGCTGCTGATAATTCCATGAAACATGTTTAGCACAAATTTCACTTACTAAAAATATTATTCTTGGAACCTAAATCCTAGTTGTAGACAAGATACCAGAAATTAGTTTTGAAAAATCATCGTTTTAGGCAACAATAAATTTCGGCAAATTATTGAAAATAGCCACTCAAAACATTAAATACAGAGCTTCCCTGGACTTTTATTTTATCATTACCTCATCACCTCTTACAGCTTCTGAGCCTGACGTAGCTCCTACTGTTGGCAAACTAGATTTTTCTCTCAATCTCTTCACCGTGTCAAACATCTGAAAATAGAGACTTAGATGTTAAAAAGAAAATGCAACTTGGAACAATATAGATTAATACATTTCCAATACTACAATATATAAGCATTGAACAGGCTGCCCAGAGAATTTGTGAACGCTGTAAGTGTTCAAGTCCAGGCTGGATGAGGCTGTAGGCAATCTGGTCTATTGGAAGGTGTCCCTACCCATGGCAGGGGCTTGGAGCTAGATAATTTTTAAGGTCCCTTCCAACCCAATCTGTTCTATGATAGACAGGATTAAAACTCTTGGTATTTCATTTCATGTTATTTTCAGATTTTCAAATGGATTAAACCACTCAATACTCCTAAATAACAGAAACACCCAAGACTGTATGTGCACTCCCAGAACACTACTTTACTCATTATTTGCTGTTCTTTTGGAACAGATATGAGGATATGCATACAAATGTCATTACTGGAATGAGTTACCCAAGCAAAAATTGACCCAATACTTGAAAGTACAAGTAGCAAGTACAGTGCTGCAACAGATTAAACTTCTGAAGCAATCACTGCAGATGTAAACACTGGACTATATGTAGGAATCATAACATCTTCCAGAAAAGGTTTCTACATTACTGAAATCAGATCATACTTATCTCTCCTTTGTGTACCTGCAGTATCCAATTGACTGTGTCCTTTTGCGCCTCTAACTGGGGAACTCTCTTCAATTTCTCCAGAAGCATTAACACATTCACAGCATTCAAGGCTGAGCTTCCCATTCCTTTACAAAGTGAAAAATAGAAAAGGGCCTTCAGGGAAAAAAAAACCCTAACATTTTAATGTATTTACAACCATGGAGAAGCCTTAAAATATTGCTGATTATGTAACACACATGCATGAACACAAACTGTGTAGTTACATTTCTGGTATCATTTCATCTGCTTATTCCAGTTCTATAGAGTATAACTTACCCTTTGTAGATCAACTATTTCTTAATTTTTGCTTAATAATGTCTGCTTAGAAAACAATGGCCTTTCCTTTCGGGGGAAGCAGTAAAGCTCTTTAGAGCTTTACCTATGTTTGCTAACAGCTTATTGTGTACTTGTTTATTTCTAATCACAAAAGCTACTGTAATTACAATAATTATTTCCTTCCTCACAACTTGGTGAGAGTTCATAGCATTCTAGGCCCTTCTCTAACACAAAAATGCTTTAAAATGGAGACCATTCTCTTCAATTATATTTGTTTTGCAGCACTTTCCACACAGAATTCATTTTACTTTTTTAGTAGGAAGACAAATACATTGCAAAAAGAACTTTCTTTTAATAAATTGCTTCTCAATAAGAGCTTTCTTACAAAAATACTGATTATTTTTGCATCCCTTACATGTAAGCGGGGCTTTGGTTTTTCTGGTTATGCAAAACTAAAGCTAGCAAGGCATTCTCTAGCATCTCAGTTATAATTGCTACTTTTATTGTATTCCTATAGTTGACAAGAAACTTCTTAAATGGAACTACTTTCAGTGTGATGATGATGCTTCTTCCTCAACAATAAGAAAAAATTTTAAAATAAAGTGCATTTGGAAGTGCTTTTCAAACACAGCATTTTTTAAAAACTGAATAAAGGGACTTCAGTAGTTTTATATATTTATTCTTGTAGAAGGTATTTGAAAGACACATAGATATGATGTTTAGGAACACGATTTAGTCGTGCGCTTGGCAGTGCTGAGTTAAAATTCGGACTTAATGATCTCAGAGGTCTTTTCTAATACGAACAATTCTATGATTCTATGATTTTACTTCACAATTCTTATCTCTGTTGCATCTCACAAGTGACAGTGATGTTTAGCTTGATAATAGAATTTTTTGTTTACTCTTACACAGTGAAGCAGAAACTCTAGATAAGACAGAAGATTATTTAGAAAACGCAGATTCCAACTCCCACACAATAGTCCTGAATGTAATATTAGGAAATGCTCAATAAAGATTTGAAAAAGAAAAAAGTACAAGCCACAGCCATTAAGTTCTCTTTCGGTTTTCACTACCATAGTGAAAGACTAACTTGCAGGTAAATCAATAATTGTACAGCTCAAGAGAACCAAAGATGGACACAGTTCACTTAAATCCACTGACATTTTTCAAAGAGTTCTTAGTTCCCATTTCAATGCTGTTCTTGTGAAGGAAAAACCATTTTCAGTTATGTAACACTAGTACTACTTTTCATTTCTGTCCCAGGAAGAGAAGCACATATCCTCTTCAACCTACCTGGAAACTGGGAACAAAGGAAGCTAGTCCAAAACTGATTTCTTAATTATTTTTAAAAATTTTAAATTATCAGGTTTTAATTATATAGCATAAAGTAAAGCCTTTCTGACTAAAACCACTGAATAATTTCTTCTAGCTTATTTTAGTCCTTACAAAATCAAGTTAGCCTAGTTTATTCTGTGCTTTTAAGGAAAATGAAACATACGTGTTGCTTTGTGATAAAAATCAAAGACCACTTCTTCCTCAGGAGACTTCTGTAACTGCTGCTTCTCTTCTAGTAACCCTAAAGAAAGAAGATGAAGCACCTGAAAAAAAAGAGAAAAATAATAAGTCTCATTCAGTGTTTAAGATATGGAAAACTGGCACATAAAATAAGGATTTTTAATACAGTTCTGTATTATGTTGATTATATGAATGATAAAACACATGATAGTGCAGAGATCATACATGGAAGGTGAAATAAAAAAAGCACAATATAAATTTTTTGCATATTAATTGCACTAAAATTCATCAACTTGCACATGCTTTATATTACTAATATATGAAATCTTGTCATTTTGCTGATATAAAATCTGTATTTGGCAATTCCATAATCCAAAGATTAGCAGGATTGGCAAGGCAATCTATACCCTCTAACAAAACTGATTAATTCAAGTAGTCTTTAATTTCAGGTTCTAATTCTGTAAGTATTAAAATAACAACCCTGCAAAAACAAACAAACAAAAAAACACATCCTAAAAACATTTCAACAATGTTTTAAAAGACTAAAGTCACTGCAGTAAAATTAAATGTTTAAATACTTACAAAAATTATATTATTTCAGGACTGAGGCCCCAAAGACATTATGTATTTGGAGACTGTGCAGCTCAAAAAATTCCAATTATCAAAGGGTTACTTATTTGTGAAGTTTCAAGAAAAAGATGAGGTAAGGAGAATTACATATTGAAACAACTTGAATGATGAGTCAACACAGGGAGGAAAGCAAAATAGAGAACTTCAGTACTATTGTGTATCATGTTTCTATTTTACAACAGAGATAGATAATTAGATGATTAAAAATACTTTTTGTCAGTAAGATTCATAAAAATAGGTTTGGGGACAAAAGCATTCCAAGTTAAAGTTTATCATTACATATTTTGACCTTATACTATGCAGTCAACACCATGTATCATAAGATCAAAATATGATCTCATTCCATTCTGATGGAATGGCCATCAGAAGATGACCAAGGCTAACCATACCATTTGGATCATAGCCTCAGTCCACAAGTGGGTTTCCAGCTCCACTGCCCTCTGCAGAAGGGTCCGCAGGATGTGCATCATAACATCACAGTTCAGAATCCTCACCACGTTGCTGAATGCAGGACTGAAGTCTGGAGGAGGAGGTGGTGGCAATGCTAGAAAACAGATGTGCAAAGATATCAATGAACTGACATCCCACCCAAGATTACAGGCAAAAGTAGAGAGCACAAACATACTAATTTCAGTGAAAGAAAAACTGGACATATAAATAAATAAAACCATGTTCAAACACAATTGTTTGCCTAAGTCAACTTTCATCTTTGGCAAACCTAAGTACTTTTAGTAAGTTCTTATATAAAACACATGCAAGCTAAGTTAAACAATCAATCACAAGTATTAGTTGTATCTGTAAATGCAAATTTTTAACACTTCATACTGCCTTATCATTTATGTATCACTACAAAACACACAGTTTGTGCTTTGCAGCAAATACAAAGTTTTCAAGTAGTTAAACAAAAATGAGGAGTGGAGCTTCCAGACTGTAGTGTCCTACACTACAGTGTCACATGTCTGGATAGACACATCACACGTCTAAATTTTTTTTGCTACTGGCATTCCAGTAATTTCTAGTTATGTACATTTTCTGAGTTAATACTGGAACTCTGATGTGGAATCTTGGAATCAACTAACAGCACCTCATTTAACACCACAGCTTCCAGCTTCTCCCTACCAGGAACCACTGACTTCAGTCCTCTTTTGGTACCTGGATGCCTATTTTCAGATTGCCTCTTTTCAGAGGACCTCTATGAATGAAGCGTTTCTGAAACCATCATTCCTTGGACAATTTAGGCTGAATGAAGTTACTGACAAAGACAATACAGCCACATAAAAGAATATGCAGGAAGTACCTGCAACAAAACATATAGTTTCAGGGGAACACACATCAGTGTCAACATACCTTCATATTTTGGAACCCTATTTTGGTCCAATTATATGAATGGGAGTCTTTGAAAATTACATCTAAATAAGCGCATTTTTAAAAATTTCTACAAAATTAATTCCTCTGACATCATTTTAAATTGCCAGAGTGAAAGGGGAAGGGGCAAAGTTGAGTTTACTAAATTGTTCATTTTACTTATTTGTTCAGCTTACCAAGTTACCTCAAATCAACTCGATTAAATGCTTTTGACTTGAATGGGTAAAAGTAAACCCAAAACGGAAATAACATTTGTGTTACAATAGATACATGGGGGTTTATTGTTTTATGTGTTCATACCTTATAAAAAGTTATTTCTAAAACTTAAGTCTCATTCTTGTATTACTGAATGGATATGAGCATTAGTTCCTGTGGCAACCTTCTCTACATGGCATTATGATGTTTCAACACTGTGCTAAAGAAACTGCTCAAAAAAAACCCCAAATCTTGGTTACTCCACCATAAAATCTCTGAGTCGTTCATGGGTTTGTCAACAGGTACTGTGTCATGTTTATTTCCCTACCTGTAAATTAAACTAAAAGTTCCAGAATTCCTATCCGTGATAAAGAAAAAAGACAAAACAAATGCTAGGTGTCAATTACAGACAATTACTACAAATCAAAACAAATTTAATATAAACTCAACTACCCACTATTAAGTCACAAGACATCTCCCAAAGCTCATATATATACACAACTGCATATACTACCAAATTATCCCATTTGTTGAATCATTAACTTTAGAATTTACCTTCATCTCTGTTTTCTTGTTTTCTTCTTTTCTTTTGTGTATGTTCAGCCTACAGAAAAAGGAGTATTGTTGTATCAGCACCTCTACAGAAGTACACAATAATGAGATTAATGAAATAATGAGAAATCCTACACTAGAAATACGGCAAGATACATAGTGAATGCCTGGTTGTATACTAGAATTTTGTCTGAAACATGTTTAACAACATTACATTTTGCATTCAAATTTGTAGTAAAGATAAATAATTGGACATATTTGCTTCCTCAGTAAGAGTTACAAAAGCAAAGTTTGGGGTTTCCCAATGCAAAAATAATTCATATCACATTTTGTTCTCAGCATCAAGAGTTAGAGTTAATACACAAGTTGTCACACAGGAAACACTAATGCAAACCCTACCATGGTCAATTTGTATTGACAATCTTCATGGAACATTTAGTTTTGAAGGCAGCTGCATATACCCTTTACTGGATCAATTTCTTTAGATTGCATTTATTCAGCAAAACTCTTTAAACATTGATAAGTATGTACTATTTTTTTAACCTTTGAGAGTGAATCTTACACTGCTTACCTTGCTGTGCTGGGTCTTAGTGTAGTGATAAAAGAACATATTGAATTCCTTCAAGCATTCATCTTTCAGTTCATAAACTCCATGGCCAGAGACACCCGGTTTCCTTACAGAGAAATATTTCACAACACACAGATTAGTAATGTACATTCAGCACATCTTCGAATGTAAACAAACACAATTTGTTTTCTAAGGAAGGAGGAATTGTAACAGTTACTCACTAACTTATTAAAAGCAGAGAGTGAGTATAGTTATGAGTCTTAAATTTTCAAGAAAGGATGTACAGGAGTAAACAATCCAACAGTAAAATATTTCTAGTCTATACCACCTAGAGCATGCCATACAGCCTCTGAAAATTCTTTTTAACTGTATGGCTTAGAATTTTAGACATTGGATGTTATCGTATAAAATTCAATCCTTTCTTTAACCAAAGTATAAAACAAGTAATACTTGCTACTTCTAGCCAGTGAGATTTTTTTTAACTGTTCATATAATTTCCAAAATAAAATTCCTAGGTACACCTACAGTTGCTCTTAATTAAAGCAAGCCACATGAAATTTAAAGTAAGGTATACTAAAATAACTAAGACTTTTTTTTTCACAAAAATAGCAGACATTTGAACTAGTTTTTTTTCAACTACAATTTATTGTTCTATATTTGCATACACACACACACATATATATTTATACATAAAATTAACTCCCAGAAAAAAAGAGGGAAAGTTCCAGAAAATCAGCAACTACGCAACATTTACACCAGCTACTAGATGGTGACTGCCAAAGGTACAATGACTTGTTAACTTTCCTAACCATCTTTGAAAAAAAATGAACTTTTGAAGATTCTCCCACTAGGACTTGAGATTACTAAACTCCTGAGACTCCTCAAACTGAATTTGAGGAAAGAGCGTGGCAAAGGGAGAGGAGCAGCAGCAGCATAGGATATTCCACACACTTTTTCTTTCCTATGCATATTTGCAAACATAATTATTTCAAGACAGCAAAATACTAGCTAACAGAGACCATGCAGTTCAGCTTGTTTAAGCCAAATAATCTAAGAAATCTTATTTTACATTCAAGCTACTTATTAAACAACATTAAAAACTTACTTAAATGTAGCCACTTTATCAATTACATTCTCCAAGCCAGTTTCATTGTTCTCCTGGTAAAAAATTTAGTTTGAGATAAACATATAATGATTCAAATATCTTCAGTATTATGCTATGAGTAACAAAAATAGACAAACAGATTTAGATAATGCCCTAACTCACGAACTATTATATTTTGCCCACTGTTAAACAGAAAGCAGATATTCATAATTGGCAAGTTTCAAGGAAGCATCAAAGATACATAATACTCTCACTTAATACTGTAGAACTTCATTAATAACAGAGCTGATCTCTAGAAATAGGTCAATGCTTACCCAAGCTTAATGGAGGGAAAAAAAAGAGGTTTACATGTTTTAAAACAGTGAATGTGGATACTATGATAATATTTCAGGCTATTTCATTTACAATGAACATTTAGGGGTTTTTGCATTGATTGGTGGCCCTGAACACTTGCACAGACTATAAAATCTAATCCACATCCCTCGCCTTTGCTTGAATCTTCAACAACTGTAATGGAATGACAAGGAATTCTCTGTTTTCGAATAGACCTGTACAACACGACTCCAAATGGATCTGTCCAGGTTTAAGTGATCAAAATTACAGGCTCAAATTTATTAATGGTACACAGGGCAGAATGGAATCCAGTTGCATCATCCTACAGGGCCAAACCAGAAAATGTCACAACTTTTCTTTTCCAATCTAAGAGAACTACAGCTGAATATTCTAAAAAAAAAAATGCACCTCTTAATCAAAAAGCATAATTTCCATACAAGTCTTTTCAGATCAGTCCATACTTGAATCTATGACATTTACCTTTACATCAGTAAGGTGTGTTAGCCCCTTTGTCACACCATTTTGTAATTCTCACACCAACAGTTAAGCTTTGTATTAGGAATGCTTCCAATATAAAGATATGAAAGCTAAAGAAGAAAGACATAAAACAAGAAAAAGTAAATGAAGGAAAGAGGTAAATAAATCAGGACTCACGTTTTCAGGTAAGGACTTGGTAATTGCACTGTGAGCCATTGGTTCAATACATAACAGATGGATGATTTCTCTCATTATAACATCTTCTTTTGTCACATTACTGATTCCAGGCACATATCTTTCCCCTGTCAGAGAGAACCAAAAGAAGAAGAATGGCAAATATGATGAGTATAAAGCATATTTGAACTTTGCACCATGATAATGGTACTGTTGGGATGTTTCATTGTATAAGCTTGCATTTGTCAGAAGCCTGTCCCAAGTATCTGAGTAAAAATGTTTCTTAGCCTAGCTTCCTAACAAAATGGGTCAAGATGGACTCTCTTTATATTCTATTTTAATGTCAATTATGAAATTATCTAACAGCTCTTTTCACTGTGCAACTCCTATTGCTTCCAGCGGAGAAATACTTGTGTTACTGAATCATCTATTTAAAAGATGCACTCTCCAGTATCCTCTCTATACTATCTGTATTAAAGAAAATCATCAAGCCTGCTCTAAGCAATAATGCAGTACTACAACAACAGAGAGAAATGAATCTTACCCACAACATAGATGAGAATCTGTAGCATCTCTTCTATTAAAACATTATATTGCTTAATCAAATCCTGCAAGAATGACCAAAATAAGGTTAAAAATACCAAAAACAAAGGTGTACAAAAATTCATCCTTTAAATGACACTGAGCTCAGCCCTCTTATCTACTACTTTGCTGAAGCACAGGACTCTAAGAAGAAATTCCATTCTAACAAGCTGGAAAAAGTGCCTGCTCCTGTAGAGGAGATATTATAGAACAACTAAAGTTCAAGATTCATATGCAAGAAAAGAAACATCAGCTAAAAAAAGTATCCCAAATGAAGGGTTTTATCAAAGGTCAAGCCACAAAAAGTAGCATAACAACCCAAGAAACTTCCAACCAAAATAAAAGCATGTAACATGGCCTAAAAGACATGTGAAGTGCTGTAGTGAATTGACTTACATGGATTTTGGCAGATGCCCTATGAAATAAAGATCAAAAGGGGCAAAACTTGCTTGCTATTTTTGAGGAAGCCTCTACAAATTCCAAATACAAAATACTTACCTAACCACCAGCTCCTGTGTTTACTGACTTATAGTGCAGCCTTGAAAATGCAGTTATCAACAGTAGCGAGTTTTTCTTACTGCTGTTTCATATACTCAAAGCTGACAAATTAAACAGCAGAAAGATTTGCTACTTACCTGATCTTTGGTGGGTTTGATCTTTTTGAAAGCATCGGCAAGCTCGTATCTCTGCAGTATCAGCAGGAGGAACTGGTTTGGATCCATAAGAGATGCACCTATCTATCAAAAAACCCAAATTAATATGAACATCACTTACTATTTCAAAATCATGCAAATTTAACTGAATTTTTTTTAAATGACAAGTACACAATGACTCAGAACATTATACCTGGAGCATGATGATGTCTTTATCGTACATCTCCTCTCTGCATTTAACGTCTTGATAATAGAATACCTAGGAAACAGGAAAATAAAATAGAGATATAAAGTAATATACTACCAAATGTGCATCAGTTAATCTCTGAGGCTTTTTTAAACTGTACCACACCTTTACTGAGTAAAGGAAAGTCCAGATTTCTTTCAAAAAAAAAAAAAAAGTACTTTGATGGAAATGAAAAATGGTTTTTTACCTATCCAGAAAAAGTCTATGCCATACTTCAGACCCCCTTCCAAGAGGGCTTAATTCCCATGTCTGCTACTGAATTAAGTCCAAACGTCCTGCTTCTCCTACCCTAGTTTTCAGAAAGACAATTCTACAGGGGTTTACCAATATTTACTTTGATTTCACCAAAGGGTCCTGTGCAAGGTTAGAAGAGAATTTCTGCCATTAAAAGAAGAAAAAAGAAAACCAAACAAAAAAACACCCCAAAGTGAAGCCAAAGCAGGCAAATGCAAGGGTAGACTCTTCCCTTTACCTTTACTCTTGCAACAGAAGTCACAAGTGTTAGAAAATGTTTGTATGCCTAGCTATAGGGTTCTCAAAAGTTTAGTATGAGACAAATATAGTTTAAACTTTTGCCTATAATAATTTCCATACAACAAGAAGAACTTCTAACATTTTATGTTATAAGCAGGAATACTAACAAGTACTTATGCAGTGATTATGAGATCTGAAAGCAGCTTACAAGTAGACATCAGTAACATTATTACTATTTCACAGAGTAAGAAACAGTCATAATGGAGATGAAAACACTCACCTAAGACAGGGAGGTAAGCCATTGCTGAAGTTAGAAATAAAACCAAGTAACATAAATTTCCACCTAGAAACCTTTCTATTTACTGTGGGAGTGACCCCATGACCTCTCTCCACACTGGATGAACCCCTGGCAGCATTACTGAAAAACCCTGGCAAACATTATTAGGATCAGCTCACCACTGAACACTGTAAGGGAATACCTGGCTTATCAGGGAGAGCCCATTTCTTCTCCACATCTCTGCAGCAACCTGCGCAACCAGGACAAGACATCGCAAAGGATATTCTACAAGCAGCTCCACTTGAAATTCTTCCTAGAATTTAAAAAAGGGAAAAAACAAAAAACAAAAAACCCACATAAGAATAAATCTGCCAGTGGTTTTAAAAGTGTAAGTCCTAACGAACAAAAATATATTGACAGCTGAAAAATAGCTTGTATGTGTGCCATGAAGGTTCGAGGATATAGCTTCAGGCTTTTTTCTTCCCAGAGTATAAATCACAAGAAGCATTTGGGAAAAAAATAAAAGTCTCTTACAGGCGAAACAAACTCATGCAATCTTGAGATGGCTCCAGTCTTGCTTAATCGCACATGAAGACCTACAAAACCAAGGAAGAAAAATCAGAAAATAAATCAAAATCAGTAAAGGCTCTCCAACCCCTTCTAAATGTCACCTAAACAATCCACAATTCATACAATTACAGAAGAAAAGGCTAGGTTTGTTTAGGAAAGACTTCATACTTTCCTTTTTTTAAGGCAGAAGATCTATTACATTATCACAACAGTTCTTACCAGTCTTACAATCCATTATTTTATGAATAAATTTACAAAGAATGAATTAATTAACACCATCTAAATTGAGATGCTATATAATATTAGCAAAATTTTTATTTCACATTTAAATCATATATCAGTAGTAAATTAATTTCAAGACTACAAGGCTTAACAGATGGTATCCTGGTATCAAATGATGTGATAAAGAATCTACAGTTTAATAATAGCATATGATTTCATTTGTGTTCTACAGAAAGTAGCAATCCCCCACTGCTGTGGTCCTTTGTATTCTGACTAGAAACCTGTCCTGGCATAGTGCAAACATGTCTTTTAGGAGGTGCATTTTAACAGTACTAAGATACTGTGGCTGGAAAATAAATTCAAGATACAGTAATAATTGACATTTGTTTAAACAAAGCAGATAGAAACAGAACCAGAAATACTTCAGAGAAAACTGAGGACCTCATTAAAAAGGAAATTTTTTCCTTCTTGACTGACTTCTCTCTCTCCCATTTAAAAAGACATCCTCCAACCTGGATGGAAAACGTTTTGTGAAAAACTTTCCCTTAGTGGAACATATGGGGAGCATATCTTCCTGACCATGAGAATGTCAGAAAGGCAGAGAGCAACTGATCTGTGAAGCACTTAATCCAAATGTTTTCTGGAGTAAAGAAATAGAGATGGATGATAACCATGGTTTAAACAGCAATCAAAACACATCACTTACCAGCAAGAGTCCTAGACAGTGGCAAATGTATGCTGACAGGATCTGCAGACACTCTGTAAGGTCTGCTCTCCAGGGTATGGCCACATAAGTGAAATACTGTCTTCTCCCGAGAGCGGCCATTTGTGCTGCACCTCATCACAGCTTTATGGCATTCTCTGTAGGACCTGAGCAGCAGCTCTTCCTAGGATTTAAAATACATGCATAGGTTATATTTAAAAATCATGCAGTCCATCCTTTCTCTCTTCGTCATGCTGCAGAATAATTATTTCAGACAATTTTTTTGTGGAGAACTATACTGAACAATAGTGAGCTTTTATAGAATCTGCTATTTCAAAAGCCTTCAGGAAGATTCACAAAAGGCATGCATGCAAGAATCCCAAACAACTGATATACTTACATCACAGGCACACCACTCTTGGAACATTAAAAGAATGTTCTTGAGCTGCATCTGTATGGCAATAGCTGCTTCCCAGTCAGGGTCCACCTCAATGTGCTGACCAATCTGTCTTTTTATCTCCTCCATTCCCTGAAATGGAAATCCCACAAAATACTCTGTCTAAATCAGTGATCACAGGCTTAACACAACACAAAATTCCACAATCAAAATGTAAAATACATGCAGGTAAATCTGATGAGTATTACTTCTATAAACATGACTTTTTCACCCACCAAAACAGGGACTGAAGAATTTAACATTGTAATTGCATGTTTACATCCACAATATTATTACGGGGAAAAAAGAGGAGCTGTAATCTCTTTACAACAGAATATTAGAAAGAAATTATTTAAATGTATTGTACCTGCATGCAAGTTAGAATCCTTAGAAAAGAAACAAATCCTTCTAAAAAGCGCTCCCTCAGACGGTCTGTCCACACCGTAGGCTTGCTGACTAAGACATACCTGTCCCCAAAGAAAATATTATCACCCTTTGCTCAGACTTCTTTTGCACTTATATTTCAAGTGTTCTTGAAATACAATTGTTTCCAATTGTTTTAATATCATCAATTACATCATCAAATTACATCACCCTTCCCATCCCAAAGTACTCAAAATTTCCCCAAATACTAGAACTACTAGTAGCTTGGTGGGAATCCATCATTGGAAATTAACAGACTTTTTTCAAATTCCAAGGTATGTGGGATGGTTTGGTTTTACATTACTCAGTTTATCAGAGCAATTTGGTACCATTAACAGTGGAAAACCCTATGCAAGTGAGGATTATAGCTTTCCCAGAATGACAGCAAGTAGGAGACAAATTTCCCATACTGTCTTACAGCAGATATATTTATTAATTTAAATATTATATGCAATTAGATAATTTAAAATTGAAAAATGTTTTTATAGAATATAACTTTGATATTTTAAAATTTTACGTTTCCACTGAAAAAGAAAATATTAAGATTCCATGTGAGTTTTTTGAGGGGCTTGGGTTTGGTTTTAGCAATTTTATCATCCAACTCTGAATTGAAACACCTCATCGTACTACCAGTATTTTTAGAGCTGTTCTAGCTTCTCAGCCTTACACTTACCTGAGGTCATATATTACTGCATATACCCGGTTCAGCTTGTCCTGACTGTAGCCTTGGAAGTTGAACTTGTCATTTTTGTCTAGGTACTCTGGAAGCACTTCTAGGAGTGTCTCTGTAATGGTGGTGATTACATTTTGCTCCTCAATAAGATGTCGGGCCTGCAAGAACAAAGTGAAAATTTTTTCTTCCTATTTTTGTTAAATGTTTTGGTCAAAAGATTTTTTCCTTCGAATCCAATCTTTCTGATTAAAAATTATTTTAAGCATTTGCAAAGAGCCCAAGATAAAAAACCTCCCACAGTATTTATTGCATAGGAACACAACTGGTATCAACTTTGTATGTTTGTTCAATTCTGACAGCATCTATATAATAGATATGCTGGGGTTTTTCTAGAAAGACCACATAGAAAAGAATTTTTACATTAGTACTTCAGCCAAGAAACATATAACCTTTAAAATGTAGAGATATATTTCCCCCCCTTAAGATGTAACATATTTCACCCCCACAAAAATACATTTAACCATTTTTTAACCCCTTGCCCTGTTTTCAAAGTCACATAGGAAGGTAAATGTGAGCAGTAAATAAATACACAAAGTTAATGCAGAGTACAACGTGCCAAGAACTTAGACTTATTTGCATTCCCTCTACAGTCTGTAATGAATTTTCACATCAACTCAAGCTCCTGCTTTCATATCAGCCTTAAAAAATCTCAAAATCATTCCTATTCAACTCAGCAATGCATAAAGACTCCCTGCCAAATACAACAATCTGCAAAGGTGGCACTGCTAGCAATTCTCAAACTTATTTTACACCTCTAGCAGAGACAGGCTGTACGTACCAGAGTAGGTACAGTGAACATCTGAACTGAGAGTGCTGTCACAGAGAGAACTCTGTCATGATCATCACTGATGTATTCTTTTTGCAATGCCTTGTAATACTAGAAAAAGAGAATATTGGGGACATTAAACAAATGTTAATAAAAATGTTTACTTTTTTAGTTACAAGAATTACATCTCAATGTGTTTCTCCCACCTAATAGAGGCAGTTCCAAGAAAAACAGCACAATGTCCTCAATGTACCAAAGCAATTCAATACAGCCCCCACTGCCTGAACACTGAAGATAAGCACAAATTTAACTGACTTGCCAGGCTGGAACCAAAATTTTTTTCTCCTACAACCAATACTCCCTGAAAAATTTTAAGTATCTGAAAAAAAAATTTAATAAAATATATGGAAAAAAAAAAAAGACATTAACTTCTCTTAAAACAAGTCTTCCTTCTGCAGTGAACTGCATGGATAGTTATTCAAAACTGTCTGTAAAAGACATGTACAATGAGTAATGCAAGTCATTGCTTTGTTTGAGTCCACAGAAAATCATGAAGTATCAATTATCTTTATCAGAATTAAAAAGTCCCACCCTAAAACAAAAAGCACTTTGTCTTATGTTTTGTATATTTCTTAATTATTGTATTTAATTTTCAAAAAGAAAGGCCAATTTCAGTTGCAGTTCAACCAGCATTTCAAAAGATACACAGAATACTAATGATATGGCATTCAAATGAGCATATCCCTACATGATTCTAAGGAACAAACGAGTGACATGGCAATTAATTAACTGCACTATATAAAGGCTGAGCTAGTCATTGAAGCTCTGCTTGATTAAAATTTATTATTTATATTGAAACAATTTTCAGTTTCGGGGGAAATTTTATAAAGCCAGTACAAATTCATAGCATCAAAACGAAACCATTTACCTTCACAAATTCCACAGCAAAAAGCTTTTTGTATTCCATTTCCATGAAAAAACTACTGAAGATAAGTTCATGAAGAACCTTCCTTGCCCCTGCAAAGAGCCAATACCATGCATGTCACTTTGTTGTACTAAGATGCAGATTTTTGTGAAAAAAAGGAACCAATTACTAAACTATAAATAAAATTCATTAAAAGCCTTGAAATGGTTATGAAGCATATGAACTTAGTTAATAAATTTTTCTTTTGGTTTTGACATTTATTGGTATGTATTTAAAACACAGGGTAAGCATCAAGTCACTCACTGTCAGGTTGCATTTTATAAAAAGATTCTTCAAGATACATAAAGCAGGAGAAATTGAGGTGGCAGATTCATACCCCAAACATAAATTAGCTCACCTGTATAAAAACCATAATATAAAAACCACAAAGAAATGTAATTCTACCTACTTAGCACATACTTTTATCTATATGTTACACACATGAAAAATTAATTTGCCTCTTCAGTTTATAGCAACATGGATACACAAACCTTTATGAAGTTTTGCATCCCATAGCATCAACTTGCTTATAAAGCAGGGCTTTTCAGATCCAGCTTCTTCTTTGAGACATACTTGACAAAAGATCTGGCGAAAGTCACCTGTAGGGATGAAACTACTCATTTGTACAAGAATGCTTCAGTAATTAAATTATATTAAATTAAATATTAAATTAAATTATATGACACAAGAAAATTAGAATTACAGAATTCTGCTCCCTTTTAAAAGAAGAAAAAAAGGAGCCACTTAAGTAAGAATTACTTTTAACATTTTTTCCTCAATGACCATACTCCCACATACCCTTTGCCTTACTAATTTCTTCCTATTATTCTTGCCTACTTAATTTAATAAATCCCATGATGCAGAAGAGTATTTTAAAATTAAAATAATTTAGAGAGCTTTGCAAAGCAGATCCATAAGAAGGCTTTACCATATCAGCACAGAAATGCACAGGGCTAGGCAAGTCACTGCCTCAGGCCTTGAAAGTCAGCCTTTTGGAGAATTTCAGAAATTCTTTTATATTTTCTTGCACCTATCAGTAAACACAGTAATTGAAGCAGTTTTGGAGATCAACATATCGCAGTCACCCATGGCTTTTTAACATTCAAAAATGAGGCCTTACGTTACTAATTTGAAAACAAAAAGTGAAGAGTCATGAATCAAATTCCTGACAACCTGGAAATACACATTATTAAATGTTTCTTGATTCATGTTCTACCACTTGAAACAAAATCGTGAAAAGAACAGGAACCACTAGACCACACAAACGTTCCAGCTGAGTACAGAACATCAGGCTCATAAAGCCTCAATGTATATAATCCAGAAGAAGGATAGGAATGTTTGACTTCAATTTTTGAATTTGAAGGCTCTTCTAAAACATATAAAAATATCTGTTAACTTACCTGGACAAAAACCAAACTTTCACTAGAAACTTTGAAATAAACAACACTCAAAAATCTGTACCAATCAGAACTGTCTGAGGAATTCAGAACAGCAGGAAAATACCATTGGCAAAATAAATACAAACTTGAAAAGAAGTGAACACTAAAATTTGTAAAACACTGTAAAGAATTACAAAAAGGTACAATTCTGATCTATGTATTTCAAGTGAAAGATCAGCAAGTCTTTAGAAAAAATTAGAAGAAATACACTCTAGTAACAAAGCACACAAAGGGGCTAAAGCAGACCACCAGATTTACCTATAAAGAAGGATGATAAGGAGTGAGTAGAGCTTAATCTATGCATACTTTTACTGTGTGGAGAAATTTTATAATGCCTTTAGTGTGGCAAGACACAGGTATGGAAAAAAAAAACCAAATCAAAAGTACATTGATTCAGAAATCTTCTTTAAAACCATATGCATCATCAAACACCAGAACAATGTTTGAAAGCTTCAAACAGACTTTCCACCACTGGAATTCTTTTTAAATGAAGGTTTTAATTTGCTTGTTTTATTGACACTTTCTAATAAATCACAGCTATCAAATCTGAAGCAGGAATTAACAAAAGCAGAGAATGTATGTTTTCACTGATAGAGATGCTCTGTGGCCTTCCACCAGCACTGAGGAGGGCAGCTTTTAAGTAAAAGAGTCACACACCATGTGTGAGCGACGCTGAAAGTGAGAATAATAAAACTTTGAGACAGTGCTCAAACAGGGAAACAAATACATTTATTTCAACAAGAAGGAACAGAAAAGTACTGCTATTCATAACCTCACTAATGGAGATCAGCACCCATGCTACTGCATTATTTATTTTCTAATTAGGAAGAACATTAAAGTATTTTAATTAAGGGAATATCATATATAATGCTGCTAAATTCATTGAAAAACTGACATGGCATTATTGTAACAAAACCCAGCAATGCTTACTTGAATAGCTCATGAGTTTGTTCAGCCAAGAACCAAGGCGCAAGGCAAACTTCTGGTGTGCCATAACATCAGCATGCAGAACCTCCACGTGGAGGGGTCGTTGAGAAACATTTTCAGAATGCCTCTAGGAGTCAGGTAAATATTAGTACACATAAAATAAAATAACATTAATTTCATTATTTATTTTCACCACCCACCATCTCTCCCAAGCAAAACAAAGAAAACAGTTCGATGTTTTATTTCTAAAGGTGTGGATGCTGAAAAGCTTGAAGCAGAGAAATTTTCCAGCTTTCTGTCAGCATCCTGTGAAAGTTCTGCTTTCACACACAGGCTAGCTGAAAACAGTTTGAGGTTTTTGTAAACCAAGCCTTTATCTTGCAGGTGTTGCTTGTTTTGCACCTTGTTATGATACTGACTGGAGAAAATATTTTGAAATGGGTGTTGTAGAGTTTAACCAATCATTCTGGGAGGTGGATGGTCAAGGGACCAATAACCTTATGCCATTCAAGTGAACCCAGTTATATAAACGTGTCTGTAAATTATTAAATAATTCCATTCGCTCCTGGACCCGAGGTCTATGTCATTTTTCTTGCCATCCCTGGTACAACAGCAACATAAAGGTATCTATCTATCTCAAATGTGGTGGTGTAAATTCAATTTCAAAAAGTTCACAGGCAAGTTATAAAACCACGGAAGTACTAAGATAAAGACTGTACAGCAGACAAGTAAGTGCTCAGTAGTAATACTAATTAGGTTGGTATGGGGTGGTTTTTGTGAAAAATACTTTGGGAAGTTACCTTAATTTCTTCTTTTGCTTCCTGACAAGAGGCATAATGTCCTGCCTTAACAGCTCTACGACCCTGTTTAAGAAAATATTGAGCATGAGACCAACATAAAGCAAACCCAAAATGTCACAAGTCTGATCCTTGCTATATTTTTCATATGTAATAGAAAAACAGGGCCCAACACCACTCACAATAAACATCTAAAAGCAAATAAAAATTAACATAATTTTCTGTAGAATAAAAAGCTATCTAAATTAACAACAAACAACTAAGTAAAGTCTGGGTATCTTATTATTAAATAAGGAAAATTCATTCACACATTAAAATAGATGAAAGATTTCTGCAGAATACTTCAAATACAAACCATATCAACTTTTCTCCTAGCACACAGTACATGAAATAGCAGAGTATAACCAGAGGTATGTGCTTCCTAAACAAGTTCTCCACACCTGAGAAACAAGTGTTGACTAAGAGTTGCTCAGCAATATGCCTTTCTCTCCTCAAGCTCCAGCAAACAAAGATTCTATAACCAAGTGACTGTAGTAGTAACACTCAATGATTAAAAGGTGACTCTCTCAGATATCCCAAATGCACTAACCTCTTTATCTATGGCAGTCGTATGCAACTGGGCTTCACCAAGTTCACAGCCAAGTGCCCTTTGCAGGCTATAGATTACATGATCATAAGAATGGTGCTCATCATTGAAAAGGACACAGTAGTAGCTGTCTACCTTCTCTCTGCTGGGAAAAAGATAACATTTCGCACAAATAAAAGTAAAATTGTAAATAGTGTCCTATCAAATACAAGCAACAGCTTATTTGATAGCTTGAGAAGAATGTCAAATACAAAAAAAAAGTTATTCAAGTAAATCAAGCATGCTAATGCTAATTCTTCATGCTAATGACATCCCCCACCACCACCTATGCCAGAAAAAAGTCACAGAAACTATGTATCAAATACAAAAGAGAAGTTGTGAAGTTATTTGATATTCTCTTATTATTTCCTTTCTCTGCTGTTTTATGAACCCATTTGTTTTGTAATGTGATAGACAGGCATTTTCCATTTTCATAGAATCATGGAATGGTTTGAGTTAGAGGGGACCTTTAAAGATCATCCAGTCCAGCCCCCCTGCAATGACCAGGGACATCTTCAACTAGATCAGGTTGCTCAGAGCCCCATCCAACCTGACCTTGAATGTTTCCAGGGATGGTGCATCCACCAACCCTACGGGCAATCAGTTCCAACATTTTCACCACCCTCATTGTAAAAGATTCCTTCTTGTACTTATTCTAAATCTACCCTCCTTTAGTTTAAAACCATTAGCCCTTGTCCTATTGCAACAGACCTCACTAAAAGGTTTGTCCACATCTTTCTCTCAAGCTCTGTGGAAAGCATCCTTGAAAATCTGCCAGCTCTGTCCTGCTCCCCTGTCCCTTAGTGTCCCATCAGTGTCTCCCACAAGAGCCAATGGCACCTGATGGGTCTCTCCACTCTCCTGACATTTCCTCCCCTGTGCACTAAGATCTGCCGCTTCACTATGGATCAGGCTGGCTCAGGAGCACTTCTCTTCAGTGATTGATGGAGGACAGTCACACACTACTTTCCCCACAAAGTATCAAAAGCTTTTCTCTATATAACTCTAGGTCAAAAATACCACAGTGCTGTTTACAGTGATTTCAGGACTAATGTCTGCATGAGTATGAGAATATCCCAGGCAAAATTATAATCCAAGTTGCTAATGCCTCGAAGAGAAAGTTGGAAATACTCCCTACCTAACGGTGAGCTCCGGAGGCAGTTCCTTCTCTTCCTCCCAGATAAGCATATCTACAATGTATTTTATCACTGAGGGAAACACCCTCCTAGAATGCTCCATAATTTCTTCGTTCAACTGACATTCAGAATTCTGTAAAACATGAGATAATATTACTACAGAAAAGAACCTGAAAAGAAAATTAAAAGGGGGTTGGTAGAATACCTTATACTATAACAGGAAATTATATTATAATATCTATACATATTTATACTATAATCAGGAAATTATCCTTTTCATGATTTTTTCAAGCAAATTAACCTCACGGAATTTCTTATTTTCAAAGTCATTTCATCCCAAGGTCTCTCAGTAGTATTCCAACAGTTTCACCCACCTTTCTTTATGCATCCATGTTTTATCTAGGACTAGACTATGAAAGGCCTCATCAAATGTGTTAACTTCACTTTTTTTTTAAACTTGCATTCAAAAAAGCTGTTTAGCAGCTTTCTGCATACCCATAGATATTAAAAGTTTGCAGTGCAGACCAAGATTCTTCCCCTGCATTGCTTTTCTTTTTTCGTGAGGGTATTCTGTCAAAAAATTACGACAATCAAACAAACATTCAAGGAATCCTAACTCTGTTCTTTTCAGAGATCATTTCAGAAATCATTCAAAATATCCCTGTGAACTGACATATTTCCCATCCATATCAAGTGAATTGTCTACACCATATAACATGATTAATCATTTCTATAGGCATTTAAGCAGGAGATATATTAAGCTTTTAAGTTAAGAAAATCATTACCAAATCTGCACCTACGAATGAAGCAATCAATGTTCAGGTATAAGACACAGGTACACTGCAATGAGGCTGTATAGAAGGAGGGCTTTAATCCCAGGGCCCTGATGACCTTTACCACACCCCACCTTCCTTTTAGCATATGCGTACAGAAATGTATATAACGTTATTAATGGTAACACAACCAAATCCAGTAGTTTCATATATAAACATGACACTGAAACAGAAGCTGTATTTGCACAAAGTTTCCTATAACTTTAGGTTCACTCAAACTGCCAAAAAAAAAATCTGAATAGGTATGTTTTTGCTAGAATGAAAAAAAGATGACAAACAGGTATTTTCCAGGGATAAAGCTTTTCATGTGTGACTTTGAATCCCAAAGTATTAAGGGCACTCACTTCTGCAATACATAATCTGACACACATTAAATATCAAAGAACAGAGTGATGTGTTTAATACAGCTAAGAACCATATTTTCAGAAATTCTTAAATGGATAAATATGACTGTAGTTGATTTACGAAGCAGAAAGGTTTTTTTAAAAAAACAAAATTCTGTTGAATAATGCATTAGGTAAGATGGAAAAGCTAAAACTGTAGCAAAATAGAAGTAAAAATATGTTAACATGAACAACAGTTTTCTGACCTGATACGCATCAGAACAGTAATTTAGAGTCAAACATGCAATCTAAAAATGTGTATCAGTGAAACCATGGTCTATAAACATCACGAAGTGTACATACTAAATTCTGGATATGCTTTTATATCTCAACAATTAAGAATGTACATATCTGGGGTAATTATTCTTTTCCCCAGACTGACAAAACTTTCATCATCTTAATGTTTGGAGCAGAATGAAAAAAAATACAGTGCTAGGAATAATCTAATTGACCTGAGCTGTAAACATACTAATTTTTTTTCCCATTTTTCTTAACAGTTTGGCTTTTTAAGCACTAATGTATGTTAAGAAAAAAAACAATAGAGCTGGAGAAAAACTCAGTATTGTGTGCAGAGATAATCCTGTAATAAGACATGCTGCTTCCCTTCAGTCTGCAGGAAAAAAAAAAAAAAAATCAGAGGAAATCACATCAAAGGATTTATAAACTATGAAAAATGGCAATTGCACTCATACAAGTAGTGAAATGTTAAATGATGCTATGCCACCTCCAATTTTAGTTTTATATATATTTATATATAATATCCATTTTAATAGAAGTCACAGTAAAATGAAATTAAGATACATCTAATGTAAAGTGAAAGGGTAAAAAGAAAATTGTCTCAGAACTATGCCCAAAAGTGCATAATTATTTAAGCTTCAAGGCAAAGTTTAAAAACCCAAAATTGTGGAAGAACAAACAAAGTATCTTTAGGTACTGAAGTCTGGAAATAAGTAACAACCTTTAAAAAAAAAAAAAAGGGGGCCTGGCAAGTATTGCTTTCTTACCTCAAACACGACTTCTTAAAGTTAACTGGTTTTAAGGATATATTTAGGCAAAAAGAGTTTTGTATTTCTGGCACATGGAAGACATTATTTTGGAATCAACAGAAAATGGATAACTCCTGAAAGCCCTGAGTGGGGATTCTAAAATTATATATTCTCTGCATGTAGAGTAATTAAAGGAATACTGGTCAGAATTATCCAGACAAGAATGCTTTCTGTCTGTTTGACAAGCACAGGATAAACTTCTGCCCTATCAGAAAACATGCTGGAAAAGAAATACACAAGATATCTGTACCAAAGGTGCTTTGTCACTCATTTCTTTTCCTCACTGTATGCTGAGAAAATTCCTACATTTTGAATGCCCTTGATTCTCAAAACAGAGAACAAACCATGAGGTAATCCAAACATTCACCATCGTCATAAAGAATCCATGACAGACAAGTCCTTTATTAAAAAAGAAAGATGGACATGCAATGTAATCTTTCAAATAGCTACATATAGTTTATATTAATATGCTGATGCACTGCATTATTGATGTGGCTGTACTTCTACCCTCTTAGAGAGTCTGCATATACTGACTGCATAATAGCTACACATATTGACAACAAAGAACTAATAAGCAGCCTTCTACTTCTTCAAATTCAAGTAATTGTCTAATTATAGGTTTTCTATCAGTCACAACTCTCAAGTAGCACTCATCGTAGGAGTATGCTCCAGTTTATTTGACAGGCAGTTGCAACACAGCTTTGGACTTAAACAGCTCCATGACAGAAGTGATGATCAAACAAATTCACTGCAAGCCAGCCAAAGACCTTATCAGAGATTGGATGAGAAATATTACTTGAAGAAGCATGGGAAGCTCCCTGTTTCCTTAGGATCACAGGCATAACTATAGTTTTCACTCCAGCTGAAAACCAGGTGCAGTCACTATTGATATGATCTAACCATTATCTCCATTGTATGCAAATGCCTTGAAGAATATTCTGACCAGCTCATCTTCATACAAACAAACAAAATGCTGAGGACTCCTGAATGCAAGCAGTTTCCCCTCAAGCTTTGCTTGAATGTTGTTTGGAAAACAAATCCACAAAATTTGGACCATGTGATTTTAAACAAGAGTGAAGCAGCCTTCTAGGTAAAATTCATAAAGGTTACAGTGTTTTTTTCCTAACATTTGGTTTTATTTTATTATGATGAAAAAGCTGTTCTAAAGGAAAGGGAGGTAAAAAGCAGAATATGCTGTCACAGATCTGTGAGATCAAAATCTGTACCTTGCAGAAAAACAGGCTCCCCAGCAGGATGTAAAAGGGACTCATCAGGGGTTTTGGAAGCAAAAAGTACTATTATTCTCAGAACAACTGAATTGTTGAAACAACTATTAGAAGATCTCATGCAAACCTAAGTTTTAAAGGTAGGTGATACAATCCATTTTGTTTACAATCTCTTAGTTGTATTTCTTGATGTGCCTCATAGGTCCATGTTCATCCAGGTATCTGTGCAATTTTTTTTGGTGAGCCATCACAGTTAAGTCCATAATGTTTGCTGGCTCCTGTGTGTAAGAAAGTGGTCACCTGAGGAATAAGCAGTATCACTTATCTCTAGGAGCAGTGGAGATCCTTTAGCTGGAAACACTTAGATCCCAGCAGAACAACAGTTAATTCTCAACTGAAACATGAACATTTTGTCTTAAGACTACTACTAAATTCTCTTTGTGATATGATAAGGGCCTCTAGAAATCTGATACTGAGCATCTTGTAGCACAAATTTTCCATACTTCCAAAAGTGGTTTTGATGCTGGTAGACACGTGAGTTCTCTACTTTTCCATATGCCTTTATCAACACTACCAGCAACCTAGCATTGAAAAAAAATAATCCTATTTTCCTTCAGAGCACAAGGACAAAAATTAATCCTTCCCGAAGAGGAACTGTGCAAGTTTCTTATCCTGGAAACACCTGCAGAATGTGCTGGAAGAAGTATTAAACACATATGTAGTCGTGGTGACAGCAGCAAAATTAACCATGCCATAGCTATTTTTTCCTCAGTCAAACACTGAGGAAACCATTTGAACTCTTTTGATTACAGGTTTTCATGAGTAATACATAGGTATCAGCCACAGACACCAGATAGCTCAGTACTCAGGGATAGGCATTGCACAGCAGAGTACACTTTACTGAAGTAGAAGTAGGTAAGCAACAAGCTCCAAGTGGTAAACAGATTACTCCTTATTGCAGCTTCAAACATTTTTATCTCTGAAATCCATTAACTTTCTTCTTTTTTTTTTTTTGAAGGATGAAAACGTGAAAGAAAACTTTGTCTCCTATTTCTGTAAGACCAGTGCTCTTTATTCCTCTTCCATCTGACTTTTTTGCCAGATCATAAGTAACAGTCCAGTTGCTACAAAAACACCAGTAATTAGGGGTCTATTTGCAATGACAAATGCTAAGGTTTTTCAGATTATCTCAGAATGCAGGACTCTGAAAAAAACCCAACTTTTACCTGAAGCAACTGATTTGCCTGCATTCTCCTCAAGAATTTCTTGTAAGATGGTGTATTTCTTGTTATTATGCTCATTTACAAGATACAATGACCATGAGACATCCTAGCTTAAGAGGTTAGTTCCAAGCCACAGAGAATTTTTTTTAGTCATAGTGACAGTTCACACACCAGAAGTAACTGGCAAAAGCAAATGTTCAGTAATGTAGAAAAAATATTAAAATCAAGTACTACTTCTAAACATTTGCTAACCACTGGGAAACTAATTATTTGTAAATAAGAACTGAGTAACACACTTAGCTAAGAAAAGAACAAGAGACTGCAATTTTAATTCCAAATGAAAGACTCAAGTGCATAAGACAGGTGGATGAAACTGTCTCCAAACAAAAAGCAAAAAAACCAAAGGATGTCCAGTATACGTTTGATCCCAAACACATTGACCAAGGAAATCCTGATTCAAGTTGACTGAACCTGTTACATGAGTTATACAATACATTCATATACAGGAATAAGCACTTTTTAAAATAAGAAGGTAACATTTACAATAGTTACTAATTTCACTTTAAGCAATATTCTTACTTCTTTTGGAGAACCTGATGCTCCAGGCTCATGTTTAGTACACAGCGGTCCAGCCTTCCATGCCTCTGTATCCCCACAGTCACAAAATCCACCTCCAGTGGAGCTATGCATCTGGAAAAACCATGTATTTCAGTCATGAAATATGCATATAAAAAGCAAGAGGAAAATAACAATGTCCATTATTCAAATCAAACACAAGTATAAACACCTACTTAAAAATAGAAGAGTCACTGCATAACCAATGGACTTACCACAACTTTCTTTTCTTTATTTAGACAAAAGGAGACTTACCAGAGGAGAAGGGAAGTAAAAGGTAAACTTTTTGAGCAGAAAATAAAGGAGGAAATAGAGTTGCCGCTACAGAAAGGTATGCAAGTCCTAAATAAATTTAACTTGAAAGTAAGTGAAAAAGCCTATGACTGATGAGTGTTTCATAAATGGCAAAATATATATTTCTGGGTTTATTCACAAAATTATAGCAAAGCTGTTGAATGCCTTCTTTAAAATTACTTCATAAAGTTAGAAAATTAGATTAAAAATATGTGCATATTAAACAGCACTTCTAACCAAAGAAAAGATTACATGATCAGCATCTAAATAAATTTTTATAACTTTAACTTCGCATTGTACTTTCAGAAGAGTACAAATTCTGACCCTCCATTTTGGCAAAAAGTTCAGACAAAACTCAGGCAAAACCAATTATCCTTAGCTTCCTCCAAATCTCCAATCTTGAAATATTTCTAAAAAAACTCAATGACCCAATAAAAAGACATTAAAAAATCTGTTATTTACCTGAAACATTTTAAAATAACCTGATCTAATTAGACGTGCTTCGAGCAGGAGGCTGGACTAGGTGACCTCCTTAGGTCCCTTCCAACATAAATTATTCTATGAATCTCTGTATTCTTGAGATGAAAATGCTGCAAATCTGCTCCCATCTGATTACCTATTTCCATAGCTGATGCTTTGCCTGAAGAATTTACTGAAAAAAGGGGAAATGACAACAGCTTCTCAGCCCAGCTGTGGCTCCAAACTGCTCTGTAATCATTACTGTCTGTTTTCCCTGGGTTTTCACCTTACTTACTTGCCAACAGATCTGACTGGGACTTAGGATGCAACTGTCATTTTCAGTCACAGCTCTTTGCTCAGACCTGCACTCCCATGAAATTGTCAAAGAGAATACACTATATGCATTCATAAACACTCCTTTATCTTTTGGTTCCTCAATTAGCAAGTTGCTGTTCTTAGAAGCAGCTTTACATAGTTAGAAACACAAGATGAGAGATTAATTCATAAATCCCAGAATTTTTTTTTTTTAATAATAAAATTACTAATGGTTTAGATGCAGTTTATTATAGCCTCAAAAGAACTTCTCTAAAGCTGCAAATACCATTTCTTAAAATAAGATTTTCCTACCTTGTACCGGTGGTTCTTGTGAATGCTATTCTGGAAGCAGTCAATACAGAGCACACAAGTTGGATCAACTGCACAGTCTCTGCAACAAAAATGGTAAGTGGAAAACTTTCTAAAACAAACACCTGAAATTTTCATGCACAAAAGAAAGTGTTGCTCTGAAAAAAAAAACCAACTGAGATTAACAACAGAGTCAAAGGATAAAAACATTGACTTTTATAATCTTTCTGTGACATGGAGTAGCCAGTCTTGTTAGGTTTGAACCATGTACTCAAACCTGTTATACAAATTCTGTCAAAAACACGCTCAATTTCCAGTTTCAAAACTTGCTGCTAACTTTTTCTGGTTTTGCTAAGAATAAGCAGATATTAAAACCAGTGAGGACTCTGAATTAACTTTTATTATTGTTTCCAACATCTGCAGTCAGTTTACCAATTAAACTTTTGCTACACTTCTACTAGGTTTTGTTTCTAACTTTTAAAACAGTTAGAAGTTAAAATCTGAAAAGAATTCCTTTCTAGATGAGCTAGGAATACATACTTTGAAATTTAACTTCTACAGTTTCACTCATGCACTTAAATACCTGAAAATATGGAATTATACTCATGGGCAATCTAATTTCATTTCTTCCTGTGTTCCACATACATACTTTCCTATATAGCCTTTTTTCTTAAAACATGGTCACTTTTTCTTTAAATGATGTTTTATTCTATGCAAAATGTGAATGACAGGTGCTAAATGACAACATATCGAATTTTTTACTTTATACCATTGTTCAACATTTAGTTCAAGCCTCTTTTACAACTAAAATACCATGGTAATTCTGATTACAGAAATAACTTCCTTTCAAACCTTCAGATTGTAATAATCATTACAATAATTTAATACTTCAGTAACATTCATTTATTATCATAAGTCTACTAAAAGGGGAATTAAAGAAAAATGAAGCCAGAAGTGGCTGCTAGATTTGATTACCCAATTCAAGACATTCAGATTTTAAAACTTCAGAGTATCTTTCATTTTTAGCATTTTAGAAGCCTAAAGCAAACAGACATCTAGCTTCAGTTGCAGTAGTATGTACAGTATCTCATATAAATACTACCACATTTTTGCAAGACTGGAACTCAAAAAAATAAGAAAGAGACCAACTCTGAGATATTTAGCTTTGTCTTTTTGCCTGCTACTGTCCATGAACTCTGTAGAGGTAGGAAGAGAATTATTCCCATTCCAGTAGCACTAAACTGTCTTGTCCACCTTTTTCCTTCGTACAATTGTCCCACAGTATACACTTTCAAGTACACCCAGCAAGACTTCTTCAAAGACCATTCTCCTTTCATACACAACACTAACTGATTCCTAGAAAAGGCTGAAGAGTATGCGATTGATTAAAACTTTACAGTGTAATTCATAAAGGAAGTTTATAGAGAGCTTTCATTTTGACATTTCCTAAATTCTAAGGGATAGATTTTTTACTCATAGTGCTTTTCATCCTTAATAATATTCTTTCAGTATTTCTAATTAAATTTTCTAGGCTTTTGAAATAAACTGAAAAATAGAATAAACTATGGCAATAGCATCATATTAATGCTCATGAATTGCCGGAACAGTTGCAATCTTTACATTCACCACAAAGACTGCTGGCTTTTTTAAATGAATATATTTTTATTCATGATACTCACTAATGTATTTGTATTAAGAGGAATTAGTAAAATTAATTTTATCAAATCAATGAGCTGTCACTTTTAATATACTCCAGGATGAGAAAAAAAATGTGAAAAAATTACCATTGGTCACACAGCTGTTGCCTAAGCAAAGGACTGATGATGCTCAAAAATGCTGGTTTCTGTTTCAGACTTTGAAAGGGTGAGTACTGTATTCCTCAATTCAGGTACAGACCCCATATTCATACCCTATCATCCAACATTTTTAACCAATGGCTTTTGGCACTTTTAGTATCCTTTCCATTTCTTTCCCCATTTCTCTGCCAGAGCCTTCTTTTCATATGCAATCTTCCTCACTCTAAAGTGGTTTGAAATTGGAAACAAATGCCAGCATCAGTTAAGCAAAGAAGTACCATGACACAAGCAATGACTAGTTAGCAGCACAACTGATTTTATTAAAACACTTTGCTCAGTTACTACAGATGGGAACATTGATGAGAACACACCTGCATTCTTACCTGCAAGAGTATGTTGTCTCACCTCCTTTGAACACCTTTCCACAGAGCTGGGAGGTTCCACTCTGTTGTAGTTTCTCCAGGAATATATCTGGGTCCTCCCCAAACAAATAGCATTCCAGGGGGTATAATATTGCTGCCTGGACCATTTCTTCTTGTTTCTCCAGCAAGGGGTCCATTTCAGCTGAGTAAATATTTGGCACATGTTTTGCCAAGCACTCTAAAAACATAGCTTGGAAGTCGAATCTTTCATCACACCACTGCAACAAAAAGTACACCCACAGATAAACAAGTAAGTAAATATAAAGAAAATAGGATTACACACTTCTACTGTGAATTCAGAAATCTTTCCTACATCAGAAGTCAGTTCTCTGTGCAATAAAATCCAAGAAACTACGGATTCCCAATAATTTCTCTGCTATTTTCCACCACAGTAACCTACATTAGAAGAGTTCTCCAAAAGAAGAAATGAATCCAAGCACACATGCAGTCAGAACTGCTGAAACCCCAGTACTCCGAAAACCAGATCTGTAAACATCATGTATAAGTTTCATCTTTGTTTTCTGAAAAACTGTATGTTTACCTTACAAAAAAGTACAAAAACTGTCTACAAAGAAAATCTAAAGGGAAGGAACAGAAATGAGATGCCATTTAGAAAAAGCCTAGATTAATAATAATATCCATCACCGCAAACTAATCTGTTAAATGAGGCTGCTTTCACATTGTAGTCACTTAAAACACTTTCTTTATGGCTTTAATAAACATACTACATTTCTAATAGATTTAGCTTTAGCCTGAGGCTTCTACTGGTATTTTGGCCATCAATCTTCTTCAGCGTTACCCTTAGGTAGTCCATTACTTTGTTTGTCATGGTGAAAATGCATGGCAGAAGCTGATGGAAAAGATAAGCCATGGATGATGTGGTCAAGCAGGAGAGCAGGTTTGTCCACAATCATATTAGAATATTCTTATTTTGTAAGTGCAGCAGCTTGATCAGTCTAATCAGATTACTTGAATCACAAAGCATTCAAACCTATCCATGATTATCTGAAAATGAAGACCCATCCATGAAGTGAAAGGAACCACTTATTTAAATTCCAAAGCTAACAAAAAGATCTGGTTTTGTTCCAGAATTTTACTTGAGCAGTAAGCACCACTGCAATTACTGTATTGGTCCTAAAAGCTGTAGCATACACACATACATAATATATATGCAATCTCTATACATATACATAGATGCACTCAAATATATAGGTACATATTTATTTTCACATATTCAGATCTAAGAAACAAAAAGAAAAGGAAACTAATTAAATGGCTGCCTTTTAATTTTCATTAACTTGTTCAAATTTTTCAACTACCTAGCACCATTTTTGTTAAATAAAAGTGATGCTTACCTAGGGCATAAAGACACTAAATTACAAAAAAGAACTGAACATGAAATCCAAATTTATCAGATACTTACATATCAACACTGAAAAAAGAAAAATATCACACATAGCTGATGGTTCTGAGAAAGATATTCAATTGTAAAATGTAGCTGGAAACTGAATTGCTTGATCATGTGTTTATTTTTTTTATGCATTTGATTTAAGATGAGGGGAAGTGAATTATTCTTATCATAATTAAACATCATAATTTAGTGTTTCTGCTTAAACATGTTTTCTCCTGTAACTTGTTTTTGTTTTATCTTACCTATACTGCACTTCATCAAATTCCCCTCCCAATTTGGTTACTGTATTTTTTAAATGCAGGAGGGTGGGATGTGGCCCCTTGGCAGGCTCTCTCTGCAAAGCACAAGAGAATCCCAGTCTGTACCCTTCCATCTTAATAACCCGTGTTCCCAGGAGACAGTGCAAGTTTAGCTTCTGCATTGTTGGTCCAGAGCACGTCATAGCTTCAAGAAACACAGGGCTAAGCTTCCCTGAAAATCTGCCAGAAGTGTAAAATGGGTTCTCACACAGTCAAACTCACAAGCATTTCAAGCATTCTTGTGCAAAGCTTTTAATTCTATTTAGATGTTGTTCTGAGAAGAGAGGACAGGAAGTAGGGAAAGAGAGGGAACAAGGGGAGCGAGAGAACTCTCTCAAGCAGGCTGTCTGCCTTCTGGTAACCACACTAAAATATATCCTCAGCCTGTATATCACCCATGAAATACCCATTACACTCACAATACAAACAAGAACATTATTTTTCTTATTTCTAAAAGCTGCACCAGGCTAAACTTCAGACCTATCCCATGCCCTCTGTGCCTCCTATGAGAAGTAATTTATTCCTTTCATCAAAATTGTTTTAATAGATTATGTTCAAAAGTATAAAATTACACACAAAACTATCAACAACACAAAATCTGCCAAATAAAGCACCCTCTAGGTTAAAATTGACTGTCCAATGCTAGCTTGGTCCCCTTGTGCACACATATTGAAATTCAGGTTTGAATACCTCAACAGTTTGAGAAGTCCCACTTTCCCTCTGTTCACTCACTCCCTTACCTGAGCTCATACCTGTCAAGTGCTCAGTTGCTACAGATAAAAAAAAAACCGTATCAGTGGATAAATTGACAGGCTTTTTGTTTTTACTAACAGGATGAGATGGAAGCCCAGAAAAGCCAAATAGCTGTGCAAGACAGTTGCAAGTCGAGATGGGGCTCACACTGCAGCTTTCTGCCCAGCCCTGGCACAGGCAGCCCTGAGAGGCTGTGGAGTTGCCATCCTTTGACATATTCCAAAGCCAGCTGGGCACGGCCCCAAGGAATCTATTCTAGGTGACCCTGCTTGAGAAGAAAGTTTGAACAGTATGACCTGCAGAGGTGCCTCAATCATTGTGTGATTCAAATTCTTCATAAGGAGAAATCTTATTTCTTTGTCAATCTCTATTTATCGTCTAATTTCTGCTACTAGTAAGATCTACAGAAAAGTAATTTTCCAGATTTGATTCCACTCAAAAGTAAATTTGAAATACAGTACTGAAAGAGGCAGAAGCCTCTTTCACACAATTAAGGAATGAACATTACCATGTAACCAAAATGCTACTATCAGTCAGCTCTCCCCATCCCCCCAGGCACTCACACCCTACTCACAGGGGCCCACATGCTGTAGCTAACAGAGGAAAGCCCAGAGGAAGCAGGCTTGAATGCACTCTACTCCAACTGACACTATCCCACTGGAAAACATTTTTGGACTGCAATCTAAAATTACTGAATTTAGGAAAAAGAACTGCCTTCACATTTGGAGCAAATTACAGCTTCATCTCAAATCTGAATTCTGAAATTGCTCAGCTTTTAAATATTTGTACTAGTAACCTTAGTAGAGTTCTTTCAATGGGTTTCTTGGTCATTTTCTCACTTTTTAATTAAAATTTGCCAAAGAAACAGCCATGCCATACACGTGGCCCTGAAATAAAACCCCCACAAACAGTGACCAGAACGAGCTAAGGGAGTTCTCATTGCAGCAGCACACCACAGCTTTTCCTGCAGAGGGAGAATAACATCCACACCGTGTTGGCGGGCATTCACAGGTATTGGAAACAGCTGGCAAAGGTGGCACTCAAGAACCTGTCACGAGTGGAGAGTGTATGTCAAAGATACACAGTCGCCTATCTCTTCTTTTAGATTTCATATCTCTAACCTTCTCCAGACCCATCTCTTTTCCTACTTCAATCACACATTCCTGTCCCATTCACCTTTTTTAAGATGAGGATAATTCCCAAACTGCATGAAAGAGGAAGAAAAAGGGAGGCAGAAGGAGTTGCAAAGCTGTGTTTCTCAAGTGTTAGCAGTTTTGTCAGAAGAGCAGACACAGAAACCATTTTGTCCAACACCCTTGATTTGTGCTGTATAACAAAAGCAGTAATTTGTAATCTTTACTGACTCTTCAGAAGAAAACTGTGGCAGAAGCACTACCTGGCAATACCACTTGAGAGCAAACCATTAAGAAACGATTTCTTATCTTGCATGGGAAACATAGCCTTCTCTGTGGGATCAGACTACTTCCCATGTGTAACCACACAGATTTTCCCAAATGTCAATTTCAACCAAACACGCAGATCTATCATACATGTAAAAGGACAGTTTGTAGCTTTTTTCTAAACCCTTTAAATAAGCATCATGCCAAAGGTCAGAGGTTGAGAAATTATATTTGCCTACAAATACTGCTACAAAATATGCAAAATATCTGTCATTGATATAGCAAATATATCCATCTCCAATTTTGTCTTTCACAAACATATTCCATTCCTGAATACTACAAATAACAACAGGAATGAGAGATAAGGAAGCATATAAGAAAAAAAGAGAAAAAAGTTAACAACACTCTCAATCCACTTTTCACATGCAGACCAAATACCAAATGAGATTTCTCGCCACTATGACACAATTTCTTTATCATTGCAGAGGTTTATTATGTACATTAATTCAGTAGCTGTTGCTTCCATGACAATTTTTGATCTACCTTCTAAGCACAGTTCTCTTGGAATTCTGAAGTCTTTTCAAACTAACAGCTTGCACGAGGCAGTATTATAAAATGCAGCTCTACTTGAACTGCACTGATTGACAAGCTGGTCTTTTAATGGAAAAGTGATTGCCTAGATTTCAAGATTATTTTAAGATCTATACATTAATCTAATCAGTGAAAAGAAGGAATATTAATATTTACGAACATTAAACAACAAATTATGAAGGAACAGACACTACCAGTAGCATGAACTAAAACCTGCACCTGATCCAGATTCCAGCTAAAAGGAACAGTAAAATACTTTGTTATGCATAGCAAAGACCTGTCAGGCATGAGATGACAATACCAGCCTGTCAAAGCAGCTAGAAGAAGGACGATTTTAAAAGTAAATAATTAAAATGCTGGGGGCATACTGATTTCAAGCAGATGCCATTCAACATAAATACCAAATGCAAAAGGCAGCTTTACTTTAACACACAGAACAGTTGTTACAAGTTAAACAGAGATTAGCAGGACAACAGCTCAGAAAACTTTTATTCTGACATTGTCTAACCAATTGAGGAAACATAAGACATTTTGAAAGGATAAATATGCACAAGTTCTTTCATAAGTATGCAGAATACTTAAATTTTCTTTGGAAAGGGAAGTTCAAAAGATTCTTGAACTAACATTTTCATATAAAGTTCTGCTTTCAAAATTTTAGTTCCATTTTTACTTCTTATTATTTTGGTTTAAAATTATCAGTTTTCTAATGCACTGCAAGTAAGATTCAATTAGAGTACAGAACACCTAGGCATTATTTTCAGTAAAAACAACAAGGAGACAAGGCAATCTATTTCAGCCTCAAATATATATATTCCACAAAGAAGAGGCTTTAAAAATAAACACTAGAAATTAATTAACATATTTCTTCTTCCCTGCTTTAAATCAAACTGAACTTTTATTTCCCTTGGAGCATAAATTCTTTCTCTAGAAGGGCACAGTTCAGCGAGTTAAAATGGAAACTTGCTCTTTCGTCACATTCGTAACAGGAATTATGAATGTGACAAAACAAAGCATAGCCAGTGTTTTAGTAGAGACTCTAAGCTTTAAAATGACTGTTTAGAACTCAAATACAAAATATTTGGTTTTTGATGCATCAGTCAGCTCCTTTACATAACATGGCTAAAAAAACCAAACCACAGTACTGAACTTTAGTATCCAGTCTGCTCTGATTATGAGTAATTACACTAAAACAAGCAAGTTAGGTTTCAAAAGTTATTTTCTCTTGGCACAACATAGGTATTATTCAAAACTCTAACACTGTCCTAACAAAACATCAACTTTGACCTGAAGACATAAAAGAACTTTTTGATCTCTACAGTCATTTAACTTTGGCCCCTGAGCCAAAGCAGGGTGCCAATTCATGTCAAAAGATGCTTTAATGATGCAGGTGTTTGCCCACTGGGAACGAGACTCAGAAACAGCACAGACTACTAAAGGTTTGTCTACAGTACAATCTACCTCGATTCCAGCAGTCGCCAACGACTACCAGTTTAGCTGAACCAGAGCAAATCGGTGACCATCAGAGAAGGACAAGTAACCACCAGCACCATCTGTTACAGTTTCAGCTGCTGGACAGCTAAAACTAATGTCTTTTTCAGGGTAAACAATGCACAGACCCAAGCTGCTCAACCTCTTGGAAACTGCAGGTCACTTTTAAATCACAGGCACCTCCAAAACCACAAGAGCACAGTCGCAGCTCGTGGGAGTAAGCACCTGAAAGTGAACTAGTGCCCAAGGAGACAACTGCAGTTAAATCATGGCCTGTAGTTCTCTCTGCCATGCTGGCAGTATCTCTATTGTACCTCCCTACCAAGTGGGTACTCCAGCCTAAATATGCTGCAAAATTAGCAGGATACCACTGCTAAGGAGGTTCAACGGGCAAAACAGTCAGGAATTCTAGAACTAATTTTGAAGTCTTTGAGGCATGCAATCTCATCACCTTTTCATGTTCCAAATTTTTTGTGAAACCTGCATTCAGTAGATAGCAACATACAACTAACGCTAGAGGAAGCAGGAATTCAGTATCACATAGTAAAGCAAAACAACGTCCAAATATGTAGTTTGGGACGAAAAGTTATTCTCCGTATAAAAATAGCAAAATAATCTTTGCAGAGCTACTTCTAATATTCTGACACTTTGAAATTGAATTTTAAGTTCTGACTACTCATTTAACAGATCATTTTTATTTTGTTTCTAGAGAAACAAAGGAAATACTTTGATTCTTTCTTTGATCCTTAACATCCATGCTGTGGTCTCCTACATTTGAAGGAACAGGACATCTATGAAATGTCTTAGCAAGCACCAGGTTGCACTTCAAAACACAGAACTACAGTGAGTATTTACAAAGAAGTAAGTCATTAATGGAAGTGTGCAGGGTGCGGGGGGGGGAGAAAACAACACCACCGTTATTTTTTAAAATTTCCTGTGTACTCACTCTTACCTAATTTTCTAATTATCATTAATTTTAAGATCCACTGTATACAGTCTAATTTTGCAGCGAATGAATGTGCAAAAAAATTCAGGCGACTCTATCCATATTTAGCACTCATTCAGCATCGCTCAAACACTTTCCCTTATACACCAAACCCAACCTGTTTATCCCTAACTTCTCTACTGCTGTAGCATCTAGGAGACACTGGAACAGTTACATGCTATCAGGAATATCCACTACTTTCTCCTGGAACCACATAACTCTTATAATGGTAATATTGTAATAGGATTACAGCAACCATATATTGTACCCTTTATGTGGACTCGAGCAAAGATAAGAGATACCTTTACTATCAGTTCACCCCTGCACTAACAAAAGCCACAAAAATTACCAATAAGTATGAGTAAACATTAAAGCTGACAGGAAAGAAAAAACCACAGCACTACTCGAGGCCATAACAAAGTGAAAGCTCTTCAACAGACTGCTAAATATATACAGATGCAAACAAGACCTGGGCCATGCTCCAGTTACCTGTTGCAACTTTCACAGTTCCATTCTTGGTCTCTGACGTAAGTGTACAGTGAACACAGTTCTGCCAATAAGCTGCACTGTTCTAAATAGAGTGGCTTTGACCATACACATTTCAGGACTTAGTTACACTAAAGGATGTGAGGGCTTACCTAAAATGAAGTTTTAAACAAATTTAGCTTAACAAGTAAAATTATATGGACATGTTATCTGGTCTAAGCAAGTCAATTCAGTTTAGAAGACACTGCAACTCCAAATAAGATGCCTGACTCAGATTTCACTAATTTCAAGAAATAACTTGCACATGAGTATGAATATCCTCTCCATACTATTACTTGATTACAACACATCTACGGTAGCAGGACTCCTCATATGCATTTTTTCAACTATGTAACAGCACTGAATGACACAAAAGATCTGAAATACCTTAAAATGCACAAGTGCCTGTATTGTGTTTTACATTATGAAACTAAAATTTAGAATTTTCCTGTCTTTAAAGGAAATATCCTAATAATATAAGCTTTTCCATTCTTGTACACCGCTACTCCACTTACATCTCATCTTTTCTTAGGAGTACTGATGGCAAAAGACAGAACTTTAAAAAGAAAAATCCCTTTTCTTGACAAATATTACTGAGAAGGTACACATACATCAAAATTTGAAGATTTAGTGTAAATTTAAAATCCTTGAAATAGCTTAATATCTAAGCCCTGCTCATATATTCCAGGTAGCAGACACAAAAGCAGGCAGGAGTCAAACTAGAATTTGATTAGAATACAAATGGACAAAACAACCAAGGGCTGGATCCAGCCTGCAAAACAGCCTTTGTCATGCCACCAGCAGTGCCTGCTAGCCAACTACTACACAAGCCAAGTCCAGCCCACGAGTCAGCCAAGTAAACTGTGGATGCTGTTGGGAAAGCAAAGAAAGTAAACTCAAGTCTGGTAGACAGGGTTTACTACTCAATCAGCACCCAAATTCAGCCCACTCTCTTCCAGGGCAGCTCAAGAAGCAATACAGCCACTACGGAGAAGCAGAGGCAGAGACAGGACCTGACTTCAGCTAATGCAGTGAAACACTAAGTCAAGTATTTCTAACCACAGCCATCCAACCCAAAGAGCTGGAGATAAATGCAGAGAAGACACCACTGACTTGGGCTGGGTGCAGAAGAGTTTATTACCTGAGTCATCACCATCCATTCCAGAATCAGGCTGGCCCCTGCAGAATCTTTCAGGTAATCCTGCATCATGCACCCCGTGCTCTGGGAAGTTTTGCAGTCAAATGTGGTGCTGCACTGCAACCAATGGCACTCAAAGCCAGAGATGAACAGGGGAGCAAGAGTCTGTCTGACCAAGGGGAGCAAGAGTCTGTCTGACTGCACTGATATTGAGATGGATTTGACAAGTTCAGTGATGCCAAAGCTCACCCTATTTAATCATTCTTTCTGCTCCACTCAATTTTCCAATTCTAGCACCACAGTGACTTTCAGAACAGCTGTGCATCATGAAAGCACAAGTCAGGCAGCATACACTGGTTCCACCTACCTAGTACCATCTTTAGGACAGCAGTAAATGCAGTGTACTGCTTCCAGATTACAGCTGTCTCTGGCATCACTGTAGCCAGGTTTGCTATCTAACATCACAAATGCTGTCAGACACAACCTAAGTACATATCCCAGGCTCCTCTTCCTCCTTATTGTAACATATCCTCACCCCCTACTCCCTGACAAAATCCCTGCAGTTTGCTTGGGTGTATGGCAGGCAACACAGTCTGGATGGCCAACCACCTTCCTTGGAATAATGATAATTCTGGCCCAGACACTTTCAGTTGGCTGAAATCACATAAAAAATAAGACAACTGAGTGGAGCAGCATCACCTTTGAGCAGCTGAGGATTTCTTCAACATCTCTTAGTTTTCCACAATACCACTATTACCAGTTTTACTGATTGCTTGGGGTAACTCAGCCTCTTGCGTCCCCAGTTAATGAAAGATTGATTGCCTTGTTTTGCTGCTGTCACTATTATCCTCAGTACCACTAACTATATGCATGGCTTACAAGCTTAAGAAATCACCTGTCTTGGGCTGCAATTTTTGACACTATAATGCAATCAAGTAACATTTTTCCTAGTTTAAAAACAAATTGTTTCTAATTTTAAAAAATCCACACATAGGCCTGTTACAATCACAGAAGTATACTTCACTTAAGAATACAGTCTGCAATTAAAGGGCCATTTCTAATGATTTGCAGATACTTACAATTCTGGGAAGACGGGTACAAGGAATAATGGTTGTTGGCTTAGTGCTGCCACGCACAAGACAAGTGCCATAAGTAAACATCTTCCTACTTTTATTAGTGGTGTGTAGCGTCACCTAAAATGTAGGTATTATAGAGGCTTGCCAGCGCCCAACTTTTAAACACCCATAGTCAACAGTTTCAAAGCTATACTATGTGTGCAGATTGTTACAGAAAAGAGAACATAAAATGTAGGTTCCTGATACACATCCGTCTGCCTTCCTTTCTTAAGTTTTCAGCCTTTGGGTTTTAAACTCCTCTAAAGTGTTTCAAACATGTTAAATCACTACACAAAGTTGTGAAGGAAACCACAGAAAGCACACATGTGCTACCACTAGACTGGGTCAACACCAAATCGTGTTCAATGACAGAATATTAAATCCATAGACGACTATTTTGCAGAACGAAAAAAGGAATGGTATTTCTGTTCAACAAACAACTGTTTCCATCTACGTTCTTTCTAAATAACACTATTTGCTGCTCCACACACCCTGCAGAACAATATTTTGCTACTCAGCCTTTTTTGGTCCAAAGTAAAGTCACCCTTAATAAAGAACGGTAAAGGACTAGGATAAAAGATGCACATATATACTACAACGTTTAAAGGACAGTCTCTGAAGCTTTCTTAAGTTTGATCTCATTTAATTTCGTCATTAAGCGTCAACTGAAGACAGGGGACAGGGGCTGAGAGATGCTGCGAGGGGAACTGAGACAAACCTTCCCCATGCGCCCCTGACAGAGGCTCGCCGGGCCCCGGGCAGGACTGGCTCTCCGCTCCCGGGGCAGAGGCGGCGAGCCCCGGAGCCGCAGCCAGCGCAGGCCGCCGGGAGCGGGTGCGAAGCCCCGCCGGCGCGGGGCCACCGGGCCGCCCGCTCCGGCGCTTAATGA